>NC_048894.1:47173215-47196826 GCF_011077185.1 Oxyura jamaicensis
TCTCTTCTTTATGTTTTATTACCACTGCACAAAGAGGTGAAGTGTCCTGCTAAACGCTTCTAATGACATGTTTTCTTAGGCATCATCTAATGCAGATCTCATTACTGAACTAGAAAAAATATATAATCTTTAGAAAAGGAAAAGTGAATAAAATACAGTAATGCCAAGGGCAGTTTTACTCAGTGACTAATGACAAGGATTTCTACATGAGGTTGTGAATGAGGAGGAGAGGGGTACATATGTGTATGAAGTGATGAACATAGGATGACTGTGAGTCACCAATGTGATAATGAATCTGGGATATAGCTGACTATACCTGTGATAGCAAATTATTAATGCTGTTGAACCTGCTCCTATGGTGACTACACACAATGCAGTCTATATTTCTGATGATTCGGAGTCCACAGAGGTGAACTCATATTGAAAGAGAGAGAGCTGAAGTGGAGACTAAAAATAAGTGGCTTAATTTAACAGACAAAGACAAGCAACAGAAAGAGAATATGTTTAGCTCTGTATATATATAATAAGAAAAGAAGAACTTAACATCAGGGAAAAAAAAAAGCTATATAATAAAATTGATATAACTGTCACAAAGGCAAATGGATATAAAATTGCTGTGAATATTCTGCTAGAAATCAAAGTCTCTAATTAGGAGCTGAGGGATGCTGCTATGCCTTTGCATAGGCTTAAGTGGAGCAAAAGTCTCTGAAATAAGGATCTTCAAATGTAATGTATTGAAGGCCTGCCTACATGATCAAATAGCTCTTTTAGTTCTTATGGTCATAATTAAAATTCCTAGATCCTCTGTGCATGCTACATAAGCAAGAGAGTTACCAGGGATGAATGATTTTTAGGGGTGACAAAACAGGCTCTTCTCAAAAATATATGCTCCAGATTATATTTTAGACAGTGTGCCCGTTCCCTAGTCAAGGAGTCCATACATAGTAAGGATGGACCAGGACTTTCTAGAGTCTTGATCAGTTCACTAACTGGTATTTGGTTGTACTTTATGAAATTATACAGGCAAAGCAAAGCAGATTATTCCATGTGTGCTATTGGAATAAATTTCAGATTTCTGACATTATTTTATTATTATTATTATTACTTTAATTTTATTTTGTAACTTGTATCTGCAGAAGACAATACTGAAAAAGCTGCAGGAAGGGTGGAGCTAGACAGTTTTTAAAAAGAATTCTCACTTCATAAAGCTAAGGAAAATATGAATAGGTAGATAAGGTAATATTTTTTTTTTTTTTTTTTTTTTTTTGTATTTTTTGCTAGGCAGAGTCCAACTGCTGGAAGATGTTTAGAAGAAAGATTTCCCTTTAGGCAGAATATTCCTTTGTGGGATTTCTTCATACCTTATGGAGCTTCTATATGATTCTGTTGCAGGAACATCATTTACTGCCTTGGAGATACTATTGACTGCATTGCTGTAAAGTAAATGTAAAGAACAATTACAAAAAAGTTGCAGCAGTTTGCTCTTACTTCGGTCAATGGTAGGGGTTCTCACAAGTTACAGAGAATCAAGTCTTGGATCTCAAATTAGAGGCACCGGTGGCTTGATCTCGTATGATAATCTGATCTAAGTGAAAATAAAAATTCAAAACTGAAAAATAGACTAATAGCACAATAGCAGTGCATATTTGAGCCACTGGCAAAAGCATAGCTGTAAGACCAGGCACCTGTCAGTATTAGTGGTAACATGCTGACGTGATTGCAAATTGATTTCTACACTTTCATGGGAACTTCTGAAAGCATGAGGCTGAAAACATAGGCTTAAATTCTACTTATAATCTAAGTTCTTCTGTGATTCCTTAGATTTTATTTGAAGATGTATTAAAACAAACATTTAAGCAGAGAGTTACTAATATTATTATAAATAAGTTCTTGATTTTTCAGAATTATATTATATTATAGTGTTCACATGCAGTAGGTTTTGTGATTGGCTGGGACACTGTTACTATCAGAAATCTTTTTCACAATGTTTTCAAGGCCTTGACTTTATACTAATGAAGCTGAGGTAGTGTTGGAGCAGCCATATAAATCCAGAAATTTAACAGTATATTAAACAGGTAGTTTCAGCTTTTTATTTTTACAGCACTACATTTTCAGAAGGTGGTAAATCTATCTTCAGTCATTCATTCCATCTGGAAACAATGCCAAAAATTCTAGAATCAAGTCATTGAAATGTTTCTCTTGATAAAAAAAAATAGAGTATTCAGGAAAAGAACAGGTCTGTTAGAGATAATTTTGAAAGAAATATGAGAAGAAACTACTTAAAAAAAATTGTTAGTGGGTCTACTAAAATTAAGTGACTTATGACTTAATGACTAAGCGTGAATTGTATGTTTTTGTTTTTGTTTTTGTTTTTTAAATTATTCTTATATTTTTAATTCTTCTTATTTAACCACTCCTTTCTAATTTAGAAACCAGTCATTTCATTTGGTGAATAAGAAAAAGGTTATTCTGTTGAATCACTTCCTCCAAAGCAACCTCAGACTACCTTAGAAAGCAACAGGTAGTTCACTGAATGTCATCATAAATTCTACTGCAGGATTTAATTTAAGTTACTGCATTCTTAACAGGTGGTAAAAATAAACTTACTTCTTAAAGTATGGTGACATTGGTAGTAGGGTGATGGTTGGAACAGATGATTTGAAGGTCTTTTCCAACTTTAATGATTCTGTGATTCTATGAAAAGAAACTGGATCAAGACAGTAAATCGTAGCCTTTTCTTTTAATGGATCTCAAAGGAAGTGTCAGGAATTTTTTTTTTTTACTTTTTTTTTTTTTTTTTTTCCCAGGAAGTTTATACTATGCAATTGTTTCTTTGTAGAAAGCTTCTGCTTCAGAGATGTTCAGCTTGAATTTAAACACAGTTTACATGTTAGTCAGTCCAACCCATTTTCAAATCAGGTTTAGCACATACTGAATTAAAGGCATATGTTTAATTTTTTTTTCATTAAATACTGTGCCTTGACTAATGTAGTTTAATCCTAAATTATAAATTTTAAAATCAGAAGACTGTCCTGTAGATTGATATTTCTTTTACGCCATGGACTGTATGCAAATTTTCTTTGTTTCTTTGCTCTTTTGCTTGCCTCACTAAAAGATATTCATGTACTTTTCAGTTTTAACAGCAGTAAAAATAGGCTTAATTTCACCTCTAAGTCCTTTACAGAGTAGTTTACATGAGCAGCACTGCATGTTATCCTTCCTGATGTTTGTGATTTTTTTTCAGAACAGTAGAATCAAAGCAAACTTTGCACAGTCTATTGAATATAATTTATGCACATAGCCAGTAAAGAAAAATCAATGTAAATATGATTTAAATTCTAGTTGCACCCTGGTCTTAAGCTATTTCATTGAATTGAATTAATTGTGGTATTTTTCTTTTACATGTTTCTAGCTTAGATACACTATGATTCTGCTAATATGACTGAATACTACCTGCCTGCAGAGTTAGCTAGACATTTACTATAAAATAAGCATGGTCTAATGGTCAGAATCTGCTTGGGCCAAATGTAAAGAGGAGAAGGCACTTATCTTCATTTTATTATTTTTTTTCCTTCATATTTGCCTATACTAGAACCCTGTTTCATGCAATAACTTCCCTTTCTACAGCCTGCATTCCTCAACTAACAGAGCAGAAGAAGAATTTACTGCTGATAATACTCAAATCTTGTACAGATCATCAGCTGATTGGTGTTAAAGAGAGCCCAGAAGGATGTGAGAATAGATGTAGCTGATTCATGGGAAAATACAGCTTCTAGGAGGAGACAGTGTTATAAGCAAAATCTAGTTAGCTTCTCAGCACACACTGAGAGAAACTGGTTCTTCATAGTAAAGGTGAGAATTCTAGAGAATATGAATTCTGACACTGTCTGTATCCCATGTACTACGTGCATGCTTTGGGGTTCTAATAGCAATGAAAGCAGGTAGTTTGTGTGAAATCAAAATTATCAGCTAGCAACAGTTGTTCATGCAAATTGTTTCTTCTTTCCAGTTCTGACACACTGTTTTCCTTTTTTATTGCAGTTTTCCATTTGTCCCACAAAGTCACTCGGGTGGTTCCGGAGAGTGCTCTGCTGATTGTTCTTGGTCTCGTCCTTGGTGGCATTGTGTGGGCAGCAGACCACATTGCCTCCTTTAAACTTACACCTGATGTATTTTTCTTCTATCTGCTGCCCCCCATTGTTCTGGATGCTGGATATTTTATGCCAAATAGGTTGTTCTTTGGAAATCTTGGTTCCATCCTTTTGTATGCTGTCATTGGGACAGTCTGGAATGCTGCCACAACTGGTTTATCTCTCTACGGTGTCTATCAGACAGGAATAATGGGTAAGTCTGATATGTTAAGGTACAACTGTGAATATTAATGGATGCCAGCTGTCAGAATAGGTTGATACCTTGCAACTTAACAACTCTTTTTAGCAGAAAAATATGATTATAACTGGAGAAATTTGTAATGTTTTTTACCAAATTTCATGATGATCTGAGATCTTTTCTCTGAAGCAATCACTGAAGGGACTTGAACCTGTCTCTCTTGCATTTCCCTGCTCTGAATGTCAGCATACAGTCTCAGGATCAAGCTCAGGATTCATCCTGCTAATGGGTGTCTGGACAAAAATATACTCTGAAGGGCTTGTTTCTTTCTGCTGTGGTAGAAACCTTCAAAGTTACTGTGAAATTGAAATGTCTTTCATCATTCAGATCTAATATTAAGGAAGCAATGGTTGCTAAGTGTGTATGTATGCATGACATCTCTATTTGCTATTCTGAGGCTAGGAACAAAGACTTACAGAACCAAGTAAGATGCATGCAAGATGTAAGGTACATTTTGTCTCAATTGTACTCTACTACAGAATATAAGGATATGGAGAGGCTAGAAGAGGCACAGAAGAGCAATTCTTATTCTCTTCAGCAGATGTGACATGCGCATAAACTATGTATTGCCACTTCAAACAGCAATAATAAACGTATGTGGTTTGCATGTGTTTTGAAATAAGCATCCTATTTATGGTTTGTTTGTTTTTTAGTTTCTGAACTGAAGAAGCTCAAGAACCCTTCCAAGACAAAATGCTCTTAGGTCAGTGAGCTCCAGAAAGTACTTACAGGGTATAGCTGAGTGTTGCTGGGAGCAGCATAAATATAGGGCTCCCGTGCCTGTGCACTTTGCTCATTTGTTCTTGGTAACCAGTTCTTAGTTCCTAGACTGAGAGAGTGGCCCCAACATGTCCAGGTGTGTGATTTATTACATGACAGGCTCAACAGACCAGTCATGGGGCTACTCTCTAACCACAGTTGTGTAAAAATGACTAAGGGCCTTAAATTTTTTGAGGTTGCAGATGTTGCAGAGAACATTCATTCATGAAGAACAGAGATATTATTGGATTGATATAGAAGAAGATAGAGTTTTGCCCCACTTTCCAGCCTGAAAAACTGTCCCTAGCATCAAGAACAGGGAGCAAAATTTGGGGCTGGTGTCTTTGAGCGTACAATTGGGATATCTTGTCCTTATTTGAAAAATCTCTGTCTGGAAGAACTAGACCACAAATGTGGTCATGTGGGATTCCTCTTATTTAACCCTAGATTTTATATCAACATCTATGACAGAGTTACAATACATTTTAGATATTTACCTTACTTCGAGATGAGTCACGTTTTATAATTAATAAATTTTCTTTAGAAGAATCAAAGGTGACTGCAGACCCTCTTGACATCTAGGTAAGCTGTTTTTAGGCATTTTCAGCCTGTAGGCGCAATATTTTGCACCCACAATTTTACATTTATTGTTAAATACAGGTTTGGAGGAATGGTAAAAATGACAATGGGAAATGGAAAAGACATTTTATGTAAATATAATATGTATATATATATAATACATATATATATAATAAACATAAACATCAACATTAAACAAAGGGTACAGTATTAAATGCTGGCATAATTTTCCACATAGTAGTGCTTGATATTGCAAAACATTTGACAAGGATTTCTTTCTTTAAACATCAAAGCTGCTTCTGTTTTGGCAGATTCATGTAACAATTAAAAAATACCACCAATATATTTTTATTAACATCCTTTTATGTAAAATAGAATGAATGATAATTACTTTTAAAAAAAGAAAAGTTGGTAAAAGTCATGAAAGGAAAAACACTGACCTCTGTATGATGTGTTAATTGATATACTATCACTACATGTCTTACCAACAAGGCACACTATAACCTACTAGATTTCTAATTTCTGTTATAAAAAATCCTGTCCCTAATTTAAACTGTGTCATTCTCTGTCAAAAATAAGTAGGTCTTCAAAATATCTCCATGACACAAGCTTAATAATCCACTAAAAGTGTTGTGTTGACCTCCAAGATGTCAGCAAGATCTGAGCACCACACTTTGTGAAAAGCCTTGCTGTTTTTACTTGTTTGATGAAGATAGGGGAATGCCGAGTTACTCATTTTTTAGGAGAGTTCATAGTAGACTCTGTTTGATTTTCTAAGAAATATTTTTGTTTCTATGCCACTTCTCCTATAACTGGAGTGAATAACATTAAAAGTAATATATTTAATATGTTGGAATGTGTAACCACTATAGACTAAGAGGTACTGAAAAAAAATACTTTCAACTTTACCATGAATTGGCGTATAATCTTTTACTTAATACTGACCATCAATATGAGAGTGGTTAGTCCAAATTAAATTACATAGATTTCTTACATAAACTAATATAAAAACAGATCTTAGTTTGCATTCAACCTCCTTACAGACACTAATTTACAGAAGAGAAATAGAGAGGGTGATAACAAAGAAATTTTTCCTTAGAAGTGAAGTAAAATGTCCAACACCTTAACTATTAATAAACAGTCATACTAGTCTGCTTTCACAGGATACAAAGAAGAATCTAATACTAAAGCTTATGGTTGATTGCACTTACTCTATCTGCTGTAAAACTAACACATGCAGCGCTACTATAGAACTGGAATAATTGTGGTTGAGTCTAATGCTTAGAATTCTTTTTTCCCTGTACAATCTAGGTCATCACAGCAATTGTGTTGAGTATGTGTGGGAGTCTTAAATTGGGCACAGCAAACTTACCTTGCTCAGGTGTCACTGTTGGCAGCTAGTTACTCCAGACTCCAGTGAGCTGGAGGAAGAAATGGCCATGTATCACTTGTAGATAACTTTTATTATTAGTCTAACTACAAGTCTCATTTAGCAACCCCATGCTTCTTGACACTGTTTTGTAGGAGTTACAGATGTGTCCCAACTTCTCCATAAATATTTGCTTTCTAGCTTTGCAGCTCTTCAAAGAATGTACCAATGATTATAATTGGTAACATATAAAAAAGATAAGCAATCTCAGTGAGCCAATTTATTTTAAAAGCTTATGTTCTATTGTACCCTGATACCTGATAGTTATAGTCATTGGGCTTGTCCTTCCTTAAGCATGGCAGAAAAGGACAATGCTTGATGGAATCCTTATTTAGGTTTAGGTTCAAGGCTGTTCTCAGAAATTTTGGCACAGATTTCATCTCACTGCTTCAACTACCCTCTCACACACAAAAACATGGAAAGATTCAGTCCTCATTCGCAGCCCCATATTTCCAAATGTGAACAAGACTATCTCTGTTTTTGAAAATATTAAGTAGTTATATGTCTGTGCAAACTTTTCAGGGCCTTACCAAGGTCACTGGGAGAATATGTTTTTCTGCAGCTCTCCCAGATTATTGTCCACTATTGTGTACCCCAGGGTGTTCTCTAGTCCTATCTCTGGCTTCCCATGTCCTTCTCTTGAGTAAATACGCTTATATATTTAGTAACAAAAATATTTGGAATCAAGTTTCTCCTCCAATTACTTTCTAAAGATTAAACATTCTGAAAAATTATCTTGTAAGAGTTCTTACTAGGGGAGTGGCCATGTTGTTCTGGAAATACTTCACAGGCAATTCTAATCTTTTGTCTAGGGCTACAGGTTCTTCATTGTCTGACTCATTCTTCCAAATAATTTAATCAGATCAATTTCTCCCCAAACTTTATAAATTATGCCTGATACCACTGTCTATTAACTTTAGGTGTGGGCCTCTACACTGTGTTCACATGAATGAAATCTGAACATATTCCTTTTTTATTCTTCCTCATATAATTTTGGACTTCATCACCTCTTAGTGAACCTTGTTTCCCCCTCCATCTACTAATGAACACAGAAGATTTTTTCCTGTTCTCTACCCTTGAAGAAATCTGTTCCTCAGATAAAAAGGGCTGAGATCTCACTTTTGATTGCATGAAGACAGTAAATTTTGCAATACCTTCAGGCAGTTGTGTAAAGCCATCTTTGTGGCTTTCCCTTTTTTGTTACTTTTAAAGTGATAGTGATGCATGTCTCATTCTTTTTGCATATATTTCCTGTTTCCATAGCTGACCAAATTAACCTTAATAACTAAAGATAAAAAATAATAATAAATACTGTGTTCCTTTGTCACCAGATCCTTGTAGTTCCAAAACCTTTGAAATCATTGCCAAAAAACACCATTTGAAATTTCTCATAGGCTACAATACAAACATATTGAGATTATACATTTTAGATATTCATCTGTTTCTATGGTCCACTTGCAGACAATTTAATAATGGCCTCATGGATCATAATTTGGGAAAATCTGGTTCAACTGCAGCTGTCAATACATGTATATTTGACTAAGGAAGCCAGAAGTGCTGCTTAACTGCACTGAGTGTATTTATTAGTGTAGCAGTCACTTAGTGAGCAAGAATAAGATTTGGCCTGAAGTGGCATGAAGTATTTTGGAACATTTACTTCAGGAATACTAGTATATTTTTCTAGACACCTTGTCAGTTCTCAGTTATTCTAAGATAATTTACTTAAGTTAGATTAAAAATATGGCACATAAATACAACATCAGTGTAGATCTGGAAACACTTATTTCAGGTGCCTTGCCATAAGAATAGGGCTGTATTGGATCCAGAATCAACTCTGAGCTGGATGAGACAATTCTGGATCCAACAAATCTTGTGGAACACAAGGTTAACACCATGACGAACATGTTAAGTAGCATATATGCCATGCTGCCCAGTTAGTGACTTAGTATTTTCAAGGATTTTGCATTATGTGTAATATAACAGTCTGTCATTACTTCATTACTACCGATAATGAAGAACTGACTCTGCTTATACTTTGCTTACTTTGTTTTTGAAGGCCACCTGGATAGTGGACTGATGGACTTCCTCCTGTTTGGCAGCTTAATTGCAGCTGTGGATCCTGTAGCAGTTCTGGCAGTGTTTGAAGAAGTCCATGTCAATGAAGTTCTATTCATCATTGTTTTTGGAGAATCTCTTCTGAACGATGCTGTAACTGTGGTAAGTAAATTAATATATCCCAGCATCATCCTAACTCTACAGTATTTTTGTTGTTGTTGTTGGTGGTGGTGGTAGTTTTTTTCTCTTCTCTGAAGTGCATACCTACTCATGGGCTAGTCTAACCTAATTCATGGTGTTCTCTGTTTTGCTTACAAACATGATATTGCAAAGATTTTATATTCAAACATGAAAGCTATTTGGAGCCTGTAAGCCACATAATAAGAATATTCCTTCATAATGTTCTTCATAATAAGAACATTTGGAGCCTCTAAGTCACATTCCTGGGTTAGATGGGGACAATAACATTTAAAACAAGATTTCAGGTATATATATTTGTTTGTTTGTTTGTTGTTGTTGTTGTTTTCCTTTCCTATTTTAAGTATAACTTTCATGATTTACCAAAATTATCTCTCAGGATTTTTTAAAAATATAAATAGTCTTTTGCCTATTTTCGTTATGTCTTTAATCATATGCATACCCTGGATACAGATTTGGGAGAAGTGCTTGTGCCTGTTGCTTCTCTTTTACTCCAGTCAGGTGTTTATCAAAGAGATTAATAACAAAGACACAGTTTGGGGGGGAAATGGTGAGACATTTAAAAAAGTTTCAGGTTTGTTTTGTTTTGGTAACATGTTAGCTTCTGTTTGTTTTTTTTTTTTTTAATTTTTTTTGGTTTGTTTGGTTTTTTTTTGTTTTTCCATTTAGAGAGAAAAGAAAAATAGACTTAAAACAATCCCAATTTTCTACTCATGTTTTTATTTTAATCGAAATAACTTTTCTTGTAAATTTTTTCTCAGAATAAAATAGCTGCCGGTTCTGTATTACAATCCTAGTGGACAGAGGACCAGTAAGTCTGATGGCAGAAAGCTGCTGTGAAATTGAGTTGTTATACACCTTCAGTTCTCTTCTTGCTTCATCTCCTATCCTCTCTCCTGTGTATCTCCAGAGGAGGATATGATATGTCCACCAGTCTCAGTGACTTAATTTTTTGCATCCCAGACACTGCAACATCACTGGCAGCAGACTTACAATGACACTGAGTTTGAAAATGTCATTTGGGGCCTCCAGAAAAAAAATAATTGCCTTTAGATATCAATGTCATTAGTGCTTTGCAGGTATTTCCAGAAACAAATATTAAATAGAAACAAATATCAGTTCTTGATGAACTGATACATCGACATCATTTGTTTTCAGAAGGAAATGAGTTTTTGCTACTGTGAAATGAATAAAAACAGTAACTTTATAATTTATTTTAAAAAAGTTTGATTGCTTGTTGAAAAGATTTTAGAAGAGAACAGTAAGCAAGAACAAGAGAAAGCATAGCCTATGAGCAAGTTTGAAACAATTAGCGTTGTTTACATTGAATAAGGGAATATTGGAGGATGGAAAAAAATGATCGTGTGGCATTTTTTAAACTTAAATATGTTATAGACAGTTGTCACAGAAGAAGAAAGTATGCATAAATGTGAAAGAAATGGTAAATATGGTGAGAATTAATGAGTTTAGCTGCAACAACAAAAGCTGAGAAAGCCATAGAAAGTTCTCCATCACCGACGGTCTTTAAGAATAAGATAGACAAGCACCTGTCAGGAATGATGCTCATACAAACTTCTTCAAAGCAGGGAATGGATGACTTCTTTACTTGCAGCACTACCAATTTTTGAAAAGCTTTAGTAGAATTATTATAGTTTATTCTCTTTTATGTTCAACATATTTCTTTTATGTTAAACCGACTTCAATCCAGTATCTTATTAACATCTTATTATCTTGTTAACTGCTGCCCTGGACTTCCCAAGGGCAGACTTTGAACTGTTCAGGACACTTGCAGGGATGGTCTCTTGGAAGTCACTTCTGAAGTGCAGAGGGGTCCAAGCAGTTTGGACACTCCTCAAGATGGGAGTCTTCAAGGTGCAGGAGGAGGCTGTCCCCATTGCTGTAAGATGAGCCGATGGGGAAGAAGAGCAGCATGGCTGAACAGGGAACTTTTGCTAAGACTCCAGGAGAAAAAAAGGGTTTACCTCCTATGGAAGAAAGGACAGACAACTTGAGAAGAGTACAAGGAGCTTGCTAGCATATGCAGAGAAAAAAAACAGAAAGGCTAAAGTCCACCGTGAGCTCAACCTGACCACTGTGGTAAAAGTTAACAAAAAATGTTTTTACAGATATCTTAACAGTAAGAGAAAGGCCAAGGAGAGTCTCCATCCTTTGGAGACTGGATGCAGCAGGGAACTGACTACTGAGAGTAAGGAAAAGGCTGAGATTCTCAATGCCTTCTTTACATCTGCCTTTACTAGTCAGACCAGTTATCCTTGGGGTACTCAGCATCCCAACCTGGAAGTCTGGGACAGGGAGCAGAAAAAAACCCCACAGTTCAGGTGGAAACATCGAGAGACCTGCTGCTCCACCTGGACTGTCACAAGTTCATGGAGCCAGATGGGATCCACCCGAGGGTGATGAGGGTTCTGGAGGATGTGCTTGGCGAACCTCTTTCCATCATCTATCAGTGGTCATGGTCAACCAGAGAGGTGCCAGATGACTGGAGACTTGCTAATATGACACCAATCTATAGGAAGAGTCATAAGGAGGATGTGGGGAACTACAGGCCTGTCAGCCTGACCTCGGTGCCAGGAAAGGTGACAGAACAGGTCATCTTGTGTGCAATCACACAGCATATTGGGAACAACTGGGGGATCAGGCCCAGCCAGCATGGGTTCATGAAACACAAGTCCTGCCTGACCAACCTCATTGCCTTTTACGACCAGGTGACCTGCCTGGTGGATGAGGTAAAGGCCGTTGACATAGTCTGCCTAGACTTCAGCAAGGCCTTTGACATGGTCTTCCACAGTATTCTTCTGGAAAAGCTGGCAGCCCATGGCTCGGACATGCACACTCTTTGCTGGGTTAAAAACTGACTGGATGGTTGGGCCCAGAGAGTGGTGGTGAATGGTGTGAAATTCATCTGGCAACTGGTCACAAGTGGTGTTCCCCAGGGGTCAGTGTTAGGGCCCATCTTCTTTAATATCTTTATTGATGATTTGGATGAGGGAATTGAGTGTACCTTCGGTAAGTTTGCAGACAACACCAAGTTGGGGGGAAGTGTCAATCTGCTGAATGCTAGGAAGGCTCTGCAGAAGGACCAGGACAGGATGGGTCAATGAGCAGAGGCCAGTAGGATGAATTTCAACAAAACCAAGTGCCGGGTCCTGCACTTTGGTCACAACAACTCCATGCAATGCTACAGGCTTGGGGCAAAGTGACTAGAAAGCTGTGCAGAGGAAGAGGAATCGGGGGGTGTTGGCTAATGCTTGGCTGAACATGAGCAAGCAGTGTGCCCAGGTGGCCAAGAAGACCAACAGCATCCTGGGTTGGATCAGGAATAGTGCAGCCAGTAGGCCTAGGGAGGTGATCATTCCCCTGTACTCTGCTCTGATAAGGCTGCACCTCAAGTACTGTGTTCAGCTTTGGGCCCCTCACTACAAGAAGGACATTGAGGCCCTGGAACATGCCCAGAGAATGGCTACAAAGCTGGTTGAAGGGCCTGGAACAAAAGTCCTGTGAGGAGCAGCTGAGGGATTGTTTAGTCTGGAGAACAGAAGGCTCAGGAGAGACCTTATTGCTCTCTACAACTACCTGAAAGGAAGGTGTGGGGATCTGGGGGTCATCTTCTTCTCGCAGATAACTAGCAATAGAGGGAATGGGCTAAAGTTGTGCTGGAGGGCTTAGGTTGGAAATTAGGAGAAATGTCTTCTCAGGAAGAGTAGTTAGACAATGGAACGGATTGCCCAGGGAAGTGGTGGAATCACTATCACTGGGGGTTTTTAAGGATAGGTTGGAGGTGGTACTTAGGGTCACAGTTTGGTGGACATAATATTGGTGGTAGGGTGATGGTTTGACCAGATAATCTTGAAGGTCTTTTCCAACCTTAACAATTCTATGATTCTATGATTCTATGATTGTTATAATCTCACTATCTTATTTATCTTATGCAGACAAAAAGAAAATATTCTGCCAAACGCTTGAATTTTAGAATGAGAAGTGACTTAGAAAACCCACAGGCACATAGATGTAACAATGCTTCTAAAATATAAAAATTGTATTTAAATAAGAAATGGAAAGGATTTTGTTGTGTTGGGATTTTTCTTTCTTTCTGTTCCCCTGCATCTTTTCCATTTTGCAAAATTAAAAAAATCTGCAAAATCTCTTTACACAAAATTTCCCTCAGTCTTCATAATTTTAGAATTCATAATGTTGGGGCCCCTAATGAGATGTTTTTAATAGGCTTAATTCAGGAACAAATACTAAGTCAATCTACTTTTCTTTTCAGGTGCTGTACAATGTGTTTGAAAAATTTGTTGAACTAGGACCAGAGAATGTGACGGGGATTGAATGTGTCAAAGGCATAGGTGGGTAGAATTGAATTTGGTATCATATCACTGATGTACATATGCAGACTTTTAAGCCAAATATTATTATGCTATCATAAACTGTTTTTTTTTTCAGCACTTAGCCTTGTCACTTGCATTGCCACGTTCCTGTGGCATATATGAAGAAGATGAATCTGTAAGAATGTTTTCAGAAAATAAATAAGTGAACATTCCTGAACATTTGTGAAACTCAGTCAGATATGTTTTCTTCTGAAGAGAATTAACAGATGTGGAGTTCAGCTGTTAAGACCACCAGACTTGAGAGCTATTCATATTTTCTTTGAATTTTATAACATGTCCTTAGTTCCAGCCCACAACTTTTCTTCATTCTATGAAAGCTGATCTTGCGTATATGCTTTCTTACTCCTCATCATAGTGATTAACATCAATTAATGTTTGTCAGTAGCTGTCAAGCAATGTTATCTGCATAAAATTTTTGTTACTCTTTCCAGTTCTAAGCATGATAAGCTACTACATTATCTTATGAATCAATGTGCTAACAGAGACTTTGGCATAATCCATAACATGCTTTTTGAAAAACATTTGTTTATGGAACAGTGGGAAAAGAATTGTTCAAAGAAATTCTGTGGGCTTTGAATAAGCCTAAAATGATGATGCTGAACAGAAAATAATAAATAAATAAATAAATATATTTTTTTTTTCTACAGGATGCTGAGAGTGCTCTGTTCCCCTACCAAGTGCTCAAAAGAATTCATTTTGTTGCATTTTAGAAATTATTTTTGAAGTGTCCTCCAAAATTTTCTGATTTGCTGGCCTTACAATAGAAGAAGAACTAGTTCAAAACTTTTTTTTTATTTTTTATTTTTTCTTTTTTGTATTTCAGCGTCATTCTTTGTGGTGAGCCTGGGTGGGACACTGGTTGGCATTTTGTTTGCATTCCTGCTCTCATTGGTCAGCCGCTTCACCAAGCATGTTAGAATCATTGAACCTGGATTCGTGTTTATTATTTCCTACCTGTCCTACCTCACAGCAGAGATGCTTTCTCTTTCTGCTATCCTTGCGTAAGTCCCTTTTTATTGTTGTCTGTGAAGGGGCTGAGAAGGGAATATATTTTCTGTAAACACTAAAAGGAAGACCAAAATTATATAGGGTGGCTACAGAAAGTGACATTTACCAAGTTTATGCTGAATATTACTATCTTCACACTTCAGTAGATTATAATTTGCAAATACCATCATTATTCATCTTCAAAAAGGAATGCAAATTTTCCAGTATTTGCTGTGCAACATGATAATATCTTTGTCAAAATACTTATTTGATTCTTTCCTCTTTGTTGTTAATAATATTTCCATAATTAACAGTTGTCCATTCTCCATGATTTGTATGTAAAACAATACTTTTCTAAGGCATTCTATGACAGATATTATCTGCTGCTTTCACTTTCTGGACTGTTCTCTTTAGGTCTGCCTAAACTTTGTTTTAGCTTGAGTACCTCTGTGTCATTGTAGATGTTCCAGTGAGTATATTCAATATTTGAAATTCCTACTGCAAACAGTTTAAGCTTCTAGCTAATGTAAACAAGAATTAAACTTTTGCATGTAAAACAGCATCGTATCCTGAAAAACAGAAGAAACTGAGGTCTTTTATGATCTAATTAAATGCTGTCTTCAGACTTTTGGGGGTCACCTCAGGATGAATGTTTGAGATGTGCTTTTTAACCAGATTAGACAGTAGAATAGCATCCAAGTGTATTTTTCTTTTTTCATAGAAATTAACGGTGAGTTTTTATCACTGTGTGACAGACTAGATAGAAATAATATTAAAAGTTACAAGTATTTTCTGAACAATTGTTTTTTCTTTTCTTTTCTTTTTTCTTTTTTTTTTTTTTTTTTTGTTCCCCTCTCTTCCCCCTCCAGGATAACTTTCTGTGGCATTTGCTGTCAGAAATATGTCAAGGCTAACATATCTGAACAATCTTCTACAACTGTAAGGTATACCATGAAAATGTTGGCCAGTGGAGCAGAAACTGTTATCTTCATGTTCCTAGGAATTTCAGCTGTAGATCCAGCTATCTGGACATGGAATACAGCTTTTATACTGTTGACTCTGGTATTCATCTCTGTATATAGAGTCATTGGTAAGGGGATGATCTTCTTCTTTGACTTGCATTAAGTTGTTGATATATATTCTTTTGAAAAAAAAAAAAAGTGTTTTGAATTCTAGGTTGATACTTTTTAAAACATTCCATTCATTTCAGATGAATTATGGTTCTTGTCAAGTTAGGAAGGTAGATTTTGTAGAACAATCATATACATCATATGTTGGAAATAGTAGGATTTCACTTTTGTGAGGACATGACTAGCCCAGTGGTTAACATTAATCACATAATGGCTAACTTTTATTGATGCAGCACATAGGATTGGCAAAATCTCCCAATGAAATGGACTTTGTTCTATAACTTACAGCCTATCAAAAAAAACTTGTGTCCTGTCAGCCATCTCTTTTCTTCAGCTCCTTCAATTTGGAAATAAAGAGATTGTCTTAAGCTAGTTTTATGGTTGACTTCAGGTTTGAGACACACAGTGATGTAAGACCATATACAATTACACATAAGGTTCTTTGGCTTAAGAATAATTCCCAGTGACTGGTGAAAAGCTGAGTAAATAAGACTGTGGCATGTAGGGATTACCCCCTGTCAATGTACTGGGTTTATATTTGAAATGCTTGCAAACATTTAAAAATACCAGTGATGATTTGTCTATGTAGTTTTATAATTTAATCACTGTCTTGTGTAATAGCAAAGAGCTTAAAACAGCCAAAGAGGGATAGAATTCAGTACTTCTAGAGAATGATTTTTTATTATTTACATCACTCTGTATTTTGTATATGTACTTACACCTAGGAAAAAAAAAAAAAAAAAAAAAAAAAAAACAGGTTAGTTTGGCTGTTTATCTTGAATACCTGACTTAAATAAAAGCTGAAGCATCTATCTAGTTGACAGGCTTCCTAGACTCATATTCATATTCTGATTACAGACTCCTGGGCTGAAGAAAGGCTTAGCCACATGGCCTCCTTTCTAAATAACTTGTAACCGTTGTTAAATTAGCCACCACTCAGTAGCTGCAGATATGTGTAGGGTGCTTAAACAAATTTTCACTTTCTTAAATTTGTTATTTGTTGTATTTCTAGAATTAGTGGTTAAGAATCCTGTAATAAGTGTGAGCGCTAATTAAACAGTTAATATTCAGCAATGACAATATGTATCCATGAAAGTAATTAAGCTTAGAGATTGATAAGTTACTAAAGACCTGATGATATTGGGCCTTACATAATTACAACTCTCATGCCCTCAGAGGAGTCAGATTGGTGACATGAATTAATTTTGAAGGTCCCCTTCACCACAGGCCTTACAACCTCAAAGTTCTCTAAAAACAGAAGGATTTCTTTTGCTCTGGCTAGCAGACCTAGCCTGCTGTAGTGCAATGCACATGCTGTACCACTCTCAGGACTGGTGAAGTAGCTTTCCTTCTGTATGGTGGGAGCTCTGGGAGACATTGTGATTTCTAGAGCTTTAGGTCTCCTACAGTAGGCAGCATCTCACCTGAAGTCCTGAAGACAATGTGAGCATATAAATACAACCCTGCATAAGGCAATTTTTGGTATGATTTGTAAACAGTACCACATCTTGTCCCTAAATCAATGGTTTTTCAACACATTTCTTGTTTTGTTAAAATACCCTGTGTATATCATTTACTACAGTAATAGAAATTGTATTTCTTCTCAAATGTTAATTTCAAAGGATGGCACATAGCAGAATTTCACTTTCAGTGCCTGTTCCAGAGGAACAAAAATTCTTGCCTCATACCAATGGACAGCATTCTCAGAAGGGTTGCTGGATCAAAGAAGAAGATTCATCTAACTCCTTTGGCTAAATGTGAAGGGGAAGGTACCGAGTGGACCCAGCCCTCTCGTCAGTGTTGTAATGGAGAGGGAGATGTCGAGGGTGTAGAAAATTTGTTACAAAATCATATTGCTGGTATTGGTTCTGTTACACATTGTTGAGATACTGACATTTCATAAGAGTATTTCTAGACACGCTGGCATTTGTTTTTTGTAGGTGTAGTTATACAGACATGGATTCTTAACCACTACCGAATGGTCCAGCTGGAGATAATAGACCAGGTGGTGATGTCTTATGGTGGACTACGTGGAGCAGTTGCTTTTGCTCTGGTTGCACTTCTGAATGTGGATATAGTGAAAGAAAAAAACCTGTTTGTCAGCACAACTATCATTGTTGTGTTTTTTACTGTTATTTTCCAGGTAATTCAAATTCCTAAGCATGCTTTTTGCAAGGAAAAGGAGTCTATCAAAAGTACTGAATGGTTAGAACAGTTCCTAGCTGAAGGTTGCATATTGTTTCACTGAACTGGAAGCATAATTGACTTTGTAATTTTAGTAACAAAGATCCTATTTTATGTTTTCATACAGTACCACAAGAGACAAAAGACAATTTTCTCTGTGCTAAAAAATGTTCAGTCTTGGCTGATTGGTATTAATAGTGCTCAAGTTAATATCTGATTAAGCATCCTTCACCTCATGTGAATAACTATAGGGAACAGTCCTTTTTACTGGTGAATACATTCATTAAGTTGATCTACTGGAGCCTTAATCCTTGTTTTAAAACATAAAAGTAAACAGTGGAGTAAGAAAGCATTCAGACAAAATAGTAATTTCTGGATGAAAAAAAAACATGAACTTAAAAGGAGATGTGTCACTCCGTGATGCTTGGAAGTCTTCTCAAATTTATTAAAAAATTAATTGTGATCACAAACTACTGACACGTGCAGAAAACACCACATTCATTAGTATATGAAATTTTTACAGCTTTCCACTACTGTATTTTTCTATATGGAAGATATGTTTTTTTGACTGCTGTTGTCTTTTCAATGTAACATGAGATGAAGATACTTCATTATTTTACCTCTGAATGGGAAAGGGATCAAACGGGGATGTAAGAGAAAAGCCATATACATGTACAAAACTGTTTCTCTTTAACACTGTACAGCTTGAGTCTAAGTCAATTCCTAAGTATTATCATTTTCATTGCCCAGGGATTGACAATCAAACCTTTGGTACAGTGGCTGAAAGTGAAGAAAACTGAACACAGAGAGCCAAAACTAAATGAGAAACTTCATGGCAGGGTAAGATCCTTGTAAACAATGTTGTGGTGTCCTTTGAATTCTTACAGAATGCCTTAAGAGAAAAAAAAAATACATATATATATATATATTAAAGAAAAATTGGTTTTGAAAAGGAAGAGGCAATTATATTGAAATTTGAAGAGGAAAATCCTTCAATTTTTTCAAAAATGTTTATGTAGGCTATAATGTATCTTCAGATCAAGTCCAGTGCGGGAATACTCAACTGAAGGTTCTCTTCTGGGGCTGAAAGCACTGGGGAAACAGATGTAATAACAGTCTTTCTAAAAGAGTAAGACATTTGCTAGGGCAAAGCATGTGGAAGTAAGTTTATTTGTCTTAAATACTCTGTATTCATGGAAAAAAACTGACTTTGCAGTGTTCATATGACAAATAATTCCAGGTTAATGGTAATATTTTTTGTTCAATTTGAATGGTATGTGTACCTATATTTCTCTAACCTTTGAAAAGATTTTGAAATATAAGCCCATGATCTCTTCCAGTTCACTTTCACACAGCATTATAAAATTATATTCAGTAAATGAAAACATAAATTTTCAATACTAATATAGGTTTAAGGTCATAAGACTATAAGACATTTTGCATGATCTTCTTTGATTCATAAACTCTTCAGATTTATAAAGCTATGTTGTTATTAAGCATTTTAACACTTGTAGTATGTTAACACTTGTATAAGCTTCTAATCTTTTCTGTTTTCAAGCTGAAGGTTACCTAAAGGGAATCAATAACTTAGTAATGGACAGGTTTTGTTTCTGAGGAATTATTTTAAAGACTACTGAATAACTGTGTTACACTTTTGCTATCCAGCAGAAAAGCTGTTTACAGACTGGGTATTTATCCAGAAATACAATTTTGATATTTACTTGACAGTCAGTATTCTACCCCCAGGAATATAATTTTTCTGCTTTCATGGGATATACCTCTACATCTCTGTAAGTAGAATAGGCTGAACAGTAACATTAATCCTAGCACTGTATATAGCTGTATATACTGATTCACCACCATGTTCTAGCACATATTGTCTCAGGAGGTACAGCACTTCTAGAGCTGTAAAAGTTGCAGCCTTTAGAGAGAGGGAGCACTGTCCATTCTCAGAGCATATGAGGGAGGCACATAATTTGTAATATCATTTTCACCACTTTCATGTCAGATGTCTTCTGAAACAGTAGTTAGTAGTATATTCAGGAATAATCCATATCACACACTCTAAAACCATTGGGCTGTAGATTTTGTTGTAAGTCCAGTATTCAGAGTGAAATGTTAACAACTGTATAAAGAAAAAGATCAAATTCTACCTGCAGCTGCCTTGACTTGAATCAAAAGTTATAAACCTCAGGATTGCTATCAGCCATGTGATAAAAAAATCCAGTATAGGATTCTGCCCTGGATATAAAAAAAATGACTCCTACTCCTACTCTCACGGAAGTACAGATGTTGAAAAGTCTAAAAAGAAACACTAAAGAAAGTTTTCAACAGACAATCATCAGGACTAATAATAGCTCATTACTTTACAGGGCAGAAGTGAAGATGGTAAAATGAGTTGATAAAGAGGCTTAAAATTCAATGTTAATAAAGTAGAAACTGAAGTACCTTCTTACTAAGACCCTTGAAGTTAAGAGTAGTTAGTAAATTTGCAAAGATCTGATTAGAAAACTCAGGGCCTTTGAAGAAAGGCATCCGTATGCCTTTTAGCATTTCATCCGTATGCCTAGTTAGCATTTCTCTAAATAGGGAAAAAAATCTGCTTAGCAGCAATAAAATTATTCTGCATAGCCACCTGTTCTAACCTGACATATATTGAGATTTTTTCTCATTATGCCTTTAATTTTTTTGTGATATGAATTCCACTTTTATTTTTCTAGGCTTTTGATCACATCCTTTCTGCTATAGAAGACATCTCTGGACAAATAGGACATAATTATCTAAGAGACAAGTAAGCAGTAAATAACTTGTAATGTTTGAAATACTGCTAGAAAATCTCTGTAAAATAGGACTTTTTAAGCCTGTGGATTGAGGGACAGCAAACATGTCAAGTGTAGTTTAAAAGGTTATACATTGAAAACACAGCAGCTAATAAGAAACTTTATTTTCATCCCCTAAAACTGGAATCTTTTCTTTCTTTGCTACAAGTTCAGATTAGGTGTATGCAAAGGACTCTCAGTTAACATCTGATGAGATTCTCTCAAGGTTTGAGAACTGGCTATTTGTATAGAATTTAATCTAAAACAATGTTGTTTTTTTTTTTTTTTTTTTCTCTGTGAATACCCCATTTCATGAGCATTTTCTGTGTGGGGAAACAGTAATAAACTCAAATACTATTGTGCTAGTTCTTTTTTCTATTTCTACTAAGGATGGGTTCAATACCTCTAAAAGGGGTTGCAGAGAGCCCTTGAAATTGATTCATATGATTCATTTAAGCCTACTAGTTTGAAACCAATAATGAAAATTATTGATCTTTTCCATTCTCCTCTGTTTATCCATCTACAGGGAAGCAAACTTACTCAGATAAAAGATACAGATGCCATTTTCTTTAAACTACATGTGAAATGTTACCAATGTGATGGCAGGCTTCCCTAAAATAGATGAATTAATGTGAAAAAAAGTTCATTAAATCTGGATATCTTTAACAGCATTATAAGGGTCAGGCTGTTACTGTCTCCCTGGATTTAGGTTATTTCATAGGTACAGACACTCAGTTCTGACTCACTAATGTCCTGAACTGAGTCAATATCAGTTCTGATTAGTTCCAGTCCAGAAGGCATGCAGTTGTGTTAGCCTTCTGCAGAGCTCTCCTCTATGTCTTATTGAGAAGCTGATAGCTTCGGTTTAGCACTATACTCATGCAGGTATAGTGGTATACAGCTTCTAGTTGGGAGCTAGATTGCATTTAGCTATTTGTGAGCTCAAGCAGAATTGCTCACCTTTCTGTACCCAGTTACAGGGAGAGTTGCCTTCATTTCTTTTTTTTTTTTTTTTTTTTTCCTTTTTTTCGTCTAGTTTAATTCTGAAGTAGACTATGTATGTGTATATACAAGTTTATGCTCATACAAAGTGAGAAGGCTTGGATAGTCCAACAGTTTGAGGCAAGCCAAGAAACTCATCATTTGATTTATCCCACCATAATACCTACATTTACTCATGTGAGATAATACATATTTATTCTGATCTGTATTCATTTATGCAGTGGAAAATTCTTATTATACATTCCAAATAGAACATCCTCTTTCTTTTGATAATTTTAATCTTCAGCTTAGTTTTTGGGAATTAATTTCAGAAGATTACAATGCAGGGGAATGCATCTTCAGGTTTGAACAACTTACCGTCTTGAAGATGGGGCTAAATATTAATAAAGTGGCAGATTAGTGTTTGAATTCTTATATAGTAGAAAGTAATTTGCTTTAAGTAATGAGGAAGAGTAGCTCTCAGTTGAGTGTGTGGTAATCTATTTTGAATGTGACCATGTTAAGTCTTCTATTGGACTACATGTACATGAAAATACTCTTCCTCAAAGAAGTGACAATCCACTGCATTTTCACTGATGTGATAGCCTGATGTAGATACTGATTTTCAGATCTTCTGATAAATAATTATCAGTTCTGTGAACATAATGTTCAACAAAGATATTTTAACTATGAGAATAAAAAAAAATATAATCTCAAAATTGCCATTGGGCAAGACGGACAGGATCACTTTGAAAAGTGGTTGGTCTCCAAAGTTGCCTCACACACATTAGAAAAAATCTCAAGGAAGGTTGAAGAGAATCTCAAAAACAGCTTTAATTTTCTAGATCCCAAATATGAAATGGCAGATGCCATACTATCAGACAATCTTGGAAGACTATATCACAGAAAATACACATTACTTTTATCCCCCAGACTACCAAATGGCATGAATAAGGCCCTCCGCCAGTGCTTTGGGAAAGGCGCTGCTATGAGCTGCCTTTCTAGGCTGGTTGTCCTACAATACAGTTGGGGAAAAGCAGATTCCTTTCCAAAGGAGGAAATAAACTTAAACTTTTAGAATGAAGCTATTAACTATAGAAGTAAATAATCAGAAGAAGAAAATAATTTAACATGATCTCCCTGAGTAAAAAATGTCCTAGTGACTCTGAAATGGGACACTGTAACCATAGCACTGTTGCTGCTGTACTATAATTGGGTAAGTAAACCTATTAAATGTTTTGTGACAGCGGCATAACTCTGTAACAGGCTTTTCCTTAACTTTCTTTAGCTGCTATTTCAAAACCTTCAAAACAAAATCCCTCACTTGCTATGCTCAGTATTTGCTAAAAGTGCTTAGCTCATTAAAAAATATATAATAATTTATGCTAAACTAAAAATGTTGTGATTCTAAAATTGCTTGTTGCCATTAACATGGTTTGTTTAAATTATTAGGTGGTCCAATTTTGATAGGAAATTCCTCAGTAAAGTACTGATGAGAAGGTCTGCTCAAAAATCAAGAGACCGGATCCTTAATGTTTTCCATGAACTCAACTTGAAGGATGCGATTAGCTATGTGGCTGAGGTACTTTTTCTCACATTGTAGCTTCCTTTCCTTTCCTTTCCTTTCCTTTCCTTTCCTTTCCTTTCCTTTCCTTTCCTTTCCTTTCCTTTCCTTTCCTTTCCTTTCCTTTC
>NC_048894.1:47196926-47238880 GCF_011077185.1 Oxyura jamaicensis
TCCCTTCCCTTCCCTTCCCTTCCCTTCCCTTCCCTAATTTCTGCTTTTTTTTTTTTTTTCTTCTCTGCTTTTTGTTTGTTTGTTTATCAAAATGGAATTAAGGAATTTGAGTCTCAATTTCATCTGTTTGGGTGGCTGTAGTTCTTGGTATTACGCCTGATCCCCCAGTATGAGTATACTGTATATATGTTGCTGTATTTTTCTGTTGGATTTTGCTAAAGAACTTTCTAACTATAATCATTGTATCAAAAAGCACTGCAGTTGCAAAGGAATCAGGCAAAGTACTGTCTTTCTAAATGTGTCAACAGAATCTGGCTCCTGTAGGACATGTGGTTTTATGTGATGACAAATCTGATTTGAAGAAGCTCACTTCCGCATTTTGTGAATATTTGACCTTAGTTGTGAATTGCTATGATCTCATTCTGCCAGATCACAGTAATTAAAAAAAAAAAAAAAAAAAAAAAAAGAAAGAGAGAGTGAGAGAGATGGGTAACTGTATTTCAATGGAATCATAACACCCACACTTCAAAAATTAGGGTTAGAATAATAGAAAATAAAACCGCAGAAATTTACGACTTGCAGCAGGAGAAATATTAGAAGTTACAAAATGGAAGAAGGTTACTGCCCTACTGCTGGAATACTGTTCCCAGACTAGAGCAATATTAATGGATTGTATATGAATTTCTAATCTTCTCCAGTATGAAATTGGCCAGCTTATTTCAAATCACCATAAATATGCAGCATTCACACAGTGCCAGAGGATAGTTTTAAACAGGAGTATTTTAAAAAGCTATCTTCAAAGTTCTTATGCCCTTAATTGCCAAGTGAACTCCTCTTTACAGCTAGGTGATCCAACACTTAGTTTCATTATTTAGGATAAATACTATTACTCCCACTACTGATAATAATGTCATTTTTTGCAAAATGTACTACAGTGAGAATAGCATATTCTTATAAGCGGGTACACTTCCAGAAGCTTATTTTGGTCAGTTTATACATGCAATTTTAAAAACAAACCTATTTAATTATTAGACCATACTCTAATGAGCGTGGGAATCTGACTCATATAAGATTAGCTTTTGCTCTAAGTTCTTTCCATCCAGATCATCTCTGAAATGACTGCAAACAACAAAAAGTCCTAGGACATTTTGTTCTGGTAGCAAATCATTGCATAGTATAAAAAAAATCAAATTATTGCATAGTATATAATAAAATAAGATAAATAAGGATTTAGATAAAGGCAATAAAAAACTCTTTTTCATAAAGACACATAAGGCTTATCACACAAATGTGATTCCAAAATATATTTTTAACATGAAACATTTCATGGAAATATCAGCATGATTTGTACAGATTCTTGCTGCAGACAGCAGTAGTTACGCCATTTGCATATGGCAACCTCAAATGATCTGCATTTTCTGGTTCACATTTTGCTCCAGATGTTTACAGCCATAATATGTCTTGTTTCTTTCTGTGGCCAGGGAGAACGTAGAGGTTCCTTGGCATTTATACGTTCTCCAAGTACAGACAACATGGTGAATGTGGATTTCAGCACCCCACGCCCAAGTACTGTGGAAAGCTCTGTGTCTTATTTACTGTAAGTAACTTGGACTGATCATTTTTGTCTTCTGTTTTGTTTTGTTTTGTTATGTGTGAGGAAATGCAAGAAAAAAGAAAAAAAAAGAAAAAAGAAAAAAGAAAGTTACAAAATTTGAAAAATGTCAGTTACAGGGGTTTCATTCACTACTTTTTTGAACTTTAATTAATCTTTTCCTCACACATAACATGGTCTATAGAATACTGCTATACAGTTGCATTTGGCAAACATATTTTGCAGTAAAGTTTGGAAGATGAAGCAGACAACTACAATTGCTATAGATGTGGCTAGATCTCGTTTCTTTGTCTACTCAGAAAAATTCAGGAGAGAGCCTAGGAAAAAAAAATGCTGCTTCACTAATTCATGAGTCTTTCACAGAACAGCCCTTCTTTCATCTAAACAGAGAAATAAATGCTACACCGACTTGAAAGACAAAAATCAATACTCTTCTAAATTTTCTCAGTAGGGATTTTCATTTAGCTGATTTTTACTTCACCTTTTAAAAGTGCTGTTTGTATTTTGTATTCTTGTTCAGGAGAGAAAAGGCTGGACCAGTTTGCCTCGACATGCAAGCTTTAGAGCAGAGAAGGAAAAGTATTCGGGACACAGAAGATACAGTTGCTCACCACACCCTACAACAGTACCTGTATAAACCCAGGCAGGAGGTGAGAGTAAAAGAGGTTGAGAGCAGAAGGTTGGAAGCAAAGCTGAAAAGGAAAGAGCCCATCCCCAAAATCCATCCTTGAGGGAGATATGCTCTTTGCCTACATTCTTTCTCACTTATGAACAGCCTTCTTTCACAGAGATAGAGCCTTTGATTTCACTGGGGCTAGTGGAATGCAGAACTACATCCAATATAGGTTCAGATTAACTGGGGTGTACCAACTGAAGTTTCAGACACTTACAGGGAGAGGATTATTTGGAATAACTGTCACTCTTTCTTAGGTATACTAAAAATTTGCAGATTTATACCTGTTTCATGGTCAAGAGAGAGAAAGAAAAATAGGATTTTCATTAATGCCTTTAGATTAGCCTTTGGTTCATTCTTTTTTAAAGAGTTGTTTTCGTTGCATGACATGACATGCATTGATTCAGGGCTTCCAGCTGTATTTCTAAATAAATGAATATTGTCTTCCTTTCCTGGTAACAGCACAAACACCTGTACAGTCGACATGAGATCATGCACAGTGAAGATGAGAAACAAGACAAGGAAATTTTCCATAGGACAATGAGGAAGCGCTTAGAGTCTTTCAAGAGTACCAAACTAGGAATAAACCATTCCAAGAAGATGAATAAAATCCACAAGCGAGACCGAGGCCAAAAAAGGGTAAAATACTTGTATAAGGACCCAGAAGTAGCCACCTATTATACAAAGTAAGGAGAGGGCAGGGAGGACTTGAAGGGTCCTATGCCCTGCATTTATCTCTGTCCTATAGAACTTCATGAACTTGAAGGGCCTAAGCAAGAAGAGATTGAACTATGAGATGACTCAAGGGGCATCTTCTTACACAATGCTTTTTTCTATGCTTTGGGACCCTTCTTCCAGGTGTGAGATTTTTGATCACTTGAAAAACAGCAGACCTTGAGCCATGCTAGAACACTAGATTTCAGGGTTATACTGCTCAATTGTGATTTGAAAAGACATTACTGCATTTGCTCTCTGATGGTGGTAGCACTTTTCTTGATTTAGTTTGTTTGTTTTCTTTTAGCGAAACAGCAATGTCATACCAAATGGAAAAATACCTTCAGAAATTTCAGTACAAGATTTTACATTAAAGGAAAAAGGTAAAAAGACCAGTATCCTTAACTGCATTTTACCAGCTACATTGTCTGTAAAGCATCACAGAAAAAAATCATGATATGTAATGTTGAAGCTATTAAAGAGGAACTTCTAGTTATAACTCAGAGTGGAGATCTGGTCCATGCTTAAATGCAGTGTCTGGGTAATTTAGAAGTTGTTTTTCTAGGCTGCTGGATGACAAACCAAATTCGAATTGGCATTTTTACTCATATTTTTAAAATATCATGTTTATATTTTGAAAACAACATACTGACTACAACATAGATACCTTCCATCTTCCTTTTGGATAAGCTGTAAAGAGCAAGTTTTGTTATATATATATTTTTTAATCACAGCAGTATATGTCTGCCCGAGACACCATGCCATACAAGATTCAGTCAAAATGACAATCTCATCTGAGTTAAGGTCCATTTATTTAAAATAGTCTGAATCAGAGTTGAAGCTGAGCTGAAGTTAGAACTTGAGGAGAGAGTGTAGCTTTGAAAGGAACAACAACAAAAAAGCAAGCAAACAAACAAACAAAAAACATCTTATTTGCAGGACACTCTTAACAAGTGGTTTATTTAGCAGCTTTTATACATTGATTTGATGGCACTAGAATCAGTGATAACTTCACCAGCTTCAAAATTATTAATGCTGACTTCAGTCTAATGATGAAAATGCAGTGACAGGTCTTTTTAAGGGAACATGTTTGTCAGCATGTGAGCACTGAAGGCACAAAACAGCAGCAGTGGTGGTTGTATGTCAAAGATTGGTTTCCTTCAGTACCAGAAAAGCAGATAATTCTATTAGTCAAGAGTTTATGTAGAATATGAAATCTCTATCATAGCACTGGATAACAAAGCAAAACTGAAACCTTTGTTGGGTTCCTTGAAGTAATTGGTACCTAAGCTGCAGACTGTATCTGCATGTACATACTCATTTTAATGCTATGACTGTTAATTAATTTCTACCCTTGTCTAGATTCTTGTTAAAGATATATCTTTGCTACATGTACTGGCATCATGTTGTACTTTTCTGTCATAACTGACACAAAACTCTAATCAACTGAACTTTTAAAAATTTATTTATTTTTATTCCAGATTTGGAGTTTTCTGAAGCAGAAGAAAATAATGATTATGAAACTTTGCATCTAGGCAAAGGAGTTGATTTTCTGGCTGATGTGACCAAGCAAAATTTCACAGAAAATTCTACTGGTAAAAATATTAATTAGATGGAGATTTTTTTTCTCAAAGGAAAAAAATCATTACTAGAAATGTTGCTGCTTTAGGTTTTTTGTTGTTGTTTTGATTTGATCTGTTTTCTTAGAATTTATATTAATGGTAAAAGATATATTTTGGTTATATGAAATTATGAGGAGTATCAAATTTACTACTAATAATACTGACAGAAGTTGTGAAAATGACTGCCTAACCCAGACCTAAAACTACAAATTATCTCCAGCAACATAAAATGTTATTTTAGAATTTTCCTACATCACAGTCAATACCAGTAGTTTGGAGTTGATTTCTACCTGCTTTTAAAGTACTTAACTGTGATTCATTTAATGCTTCTTCTTTCATGCAGGATTTCTTTCAGAATTCACATCTCCTTCAGTTCCTTATAGGTTCATAGAAGTTTCTGAAAAGGGCAGATTTACTTTTTTTTTTTTTTTTTTTTTTTTTTTTCTGGAGCATTGCTGATGATTTCCCATCCTGAATCATAGAATCATAGACTTATAGAATGGTTTGAGTTGGAAGGGACCTTAAAGATCACCTCATTCCAAACCCCTGCCATGGGCAAGGACACCTTCCAGGTTGCTCAAAGCCCAATCCAACCTGGCCTTAAACACTGCCAGGGATGGAGCATCCACATCCACAGCTTCTCTGGTCAACCTGTTCCAGTGCCTCATCACTCTCTGAGTAAAGAGTTTCTTCTTTATATCTAGTCTAAATCTACCCTCTTTTAGTTTAAAGCCATTACCCCTTGTCCTACCACTACAGTCCCTGACAAAGAGTCCATCCGCAGCTTTCCTTTGAAGTGTTAAAGGTCTCCTGGTCTCCCTGGAACCTTCTCCAGGCTGAACAACCCCAACTTCCTCAGCCTGTCTTCATAGGAGAGGAGCTGCAGCCTCTTTATTATCTTTGTGGTCCTCCTCTGGATTTGTTCTAATATTTCCATGTTCTTCTTGTGCCGAGGACCCAAGGGAAAGGCTCCGAAGTATCAGATTGAATGTATACCAGAGATTATGTGGCCTGCTTCAGTGCCCTCATACACACCTTGTTCCTTTACGGAGTTGAGCAGTTCATGTTTTTTCATTTTTTTCCCATCTTTTGCTTCTTTTTGTGGATTCAATTTGATTATTTTTTTTTTTTGACAGTTATTTCAAAGTTTGCTTTATTTTGTTCAGGATGAGTTGGTTTGTTCTTTTACTGATTTTATCTCTTGACTCTAGATATTCTAAGCATAACTACATGTTATACCCAATTTTTCTCTGTAAAAGAAATCCAAAATGACCAGCAATATCCAAGCCAGAAAGAGCAAACTATGTGTGTATAATAGTGTATTTGCCTATTTCTCTTCTTCTTCTTTTACAAAGCATTTTGTTGTATTACCAAGAAATTATTCTGATTAATTGTATTTGTCACTTGTGCACTTGATTTTAGGCATTGATAACCCAGTATTTTCAGCTGATGACGATCAAAGCATCTACATGAAGTTCTCACCATGGTTGTCTAGTGAAGATACTGTGGTACCATCACAAAGGGCCCGAGTGCAGATCCCATATTCTCCAAACAACTTCAGACGGCTCACTCCATTCCGCCTCAGCAATAAATCAATAGATTCCTTCCTGTTAGCAGATGGCCCAGAGGATCGACCCAGATCTTTTCTCCCAGAATCAACACATATGTAATATCTTAAAAGAGATTATCACCTTTATTTTTAATCAGTCCTATCAATCCTGACTACTGACAAGAATTTTACTTTTCTGATTTTTCTTTTCTCAGAGCGTCTGTTTCCTTGCTGACTTTTTCCTACAACTAAACATCTTCCATTTTCCTTCTGTTTGAATAATAGAACATCTTTCTACTTTTCTTCTACAGAAAAGATACCCAGCTATTAGGGGTCAAGTGCCTTGCTATTTTTACAGAAGGGTCTTGCTCTTTGTTATGACTTGAAAATTTTAAATGTTAAGTAAAAGGTATTCCAAACACCAGAATGCTTTTGTATCCATTTTCAAGAGGCTCCACGTTTCTTGGTTAGTCAGTTCTAGAAGATAAAATTAATACCCGAATTCCCTAACATGGGGTTATTCTAATTCAAACCACTTAATACTCATTGTTCTTTCAAGTGACATGGTGAAGGCTGTCTTCAGATGTAAGCAAAGTAGGCTGAAGTGCCATAAAAACAATCTAGCTGCTGATGCCAAAGCACAAGTTTTGCCTGTCCACGTCTCTCATCTTTTGCCTAAGAGGTCAGATGAGCCATTTAAAACATCAGATTCTATTGTAGACCAGTGTACATTAGGAATAGCAATGCTAGACCAGCAATGAGCTGTTCTGATTTTCTTATTCCTAGCATAATTAGAATATGATTTTTGACTCTATTGCTAAGATGTCTTGAGTCAGTTTTGAACACTTGACCAGATGTAGTGCCCAACCAGTGCAAATGGTCTCATCACTACAATACAAGTACCCAATGACACTGCTATTGTACTTATTTTCTTTACAATAGAAAACATCAGAGTTTCCCCCACATGGGTGGAGCCTATTACACAGCTGCCAGACTGTGAAGAAGTAGAATTCCAGTTTGGATTAGAGCTTTATCCTTAAACTGTAAATTTGTCTTCATCCATATCTTATTCTGAAAACAGAAGAATGCTTGGCTTTTTTCATGCAGTAAATAACTTGTTGACTCTAATATCTTAGAGAAATAAAGTGACTATGGGTTTAGATTAATATCCTACTTGCCCTTTAATTCTTGTTCCATTAAAATTTTCCACACCATAAAATGCGGCCTTCATTCCTATAATCAACACAGTCAATGCTGTAAATGAGGCGGGTCAGGTCACAGTTCAGCCATCATAATTGAATAGAACACAGGGCAATGGGGGATTATGCAATGAAATGAGATAGTCAATTTCATCATGAATTAGCTTTTGTGGAATCCACAATCACAAATGTATAACCTAGTGTCCTCTATGCACCAACAAATAAAGGAATGTGGCAAGTTGAAGGTACTTAGATGATGAAGGTTTGTACAGACAAAGATCTCAGGGTAAGAGTGAATGGTGCATAATTTTGATTTCAGAAGAAATTCATAATCTTTGGAAAATAGAAAAGCAAGTGTTCATTTTTTCTTCTGTTCTGGCTTCTATCTTGCAAAAGATGTGCTAGTTCAAGCATAATTTCAGAAAGCACATCTCTTTACTGGAGTGGCCTGTAGGTCTGAATTGGTTCTAATGCTCAATTCCTTATGAATGCATCTTTGCTTTTTTCTAAATGATGTTTTAAAATAAATGCTAGATTAATTAAAGAACCGTGAGTTACCTATATCCTGATTAAAAACTGGAACAATGAACAGCATTCTAAAAGGTAAACTTCTCCCTGACACTTACTCACACTGAAATTCTCCTTGCTTTTTTTTTTTTTTATTTTTTTTTAATTTTTATTTTATTTTATTTAGAAGTTGGTCATAAAATATTGGCGTGTTACTTTCTGAACATTTCCTTGCTAACCTTTGTTCTTTTCCTCGATTCTATTGCCTTAATTATAAGAGATTTCATTATTCAGAGCTGCTATGTATAATTTCTTGTGCAGGCATATATATTCTTGTGCTTTGATACACCAAAATCATGTCTTTGGAAGTGTTTTGGGAAGTTAGATTTCCTGAGCTAATAAGCTGAGACCTCAATTACTCTCAGAAACAGTACTCTCAATTATCTACTTAATGAAATTCACCTATTAGGAGAATTATATTGAAATTTCAATTAATAGGTTTTAAAACATAGGAAACAAAAAGTGGAAATGTGAGGATTTGCTACATAGTTTAATGTATAGAGAAAACAGGTCATTTTCAAGACAAAATTGTTTCTCTGGTGAAATATACTAGTATATATAGTCTAGTGTAATATACTCATTTGAGGTTGTCCAAGACAGAAGTTGGGACAGGGTACAATTCCCCACCTCAAAAACTATCTTAAACCACACACTTTAATAAGACTTTTGTAAGAATAGCCAAAACCAAAGCCCAATAGCCAGCATAGTAATATAGCAAGTGTATACCTACAGTTTAATGTATATTTAATTGTATTCTCTAGGTGATATGGACCATGATGTTGAAATGACAGAATACTCCTCTTCAGATGACAAATTGCCTTCTTATGCAACTGACCAACTAAACCAAAACCAAAGTGTTTCAGAGACTCCCCACCACTTCTTTCCGTCCTGTCTTCAAATGCCTTGGACACATAACTATTATTCCTTGGAAAACAGAGGGAATATATCTCTTTCTACTGTCTCTGAGTATATAAGTTCTTGTGACCCAAGCATACCTGATCTCTTCTGGGAGGCAGGTACAGATTCAAATAACAAAGAGACAGTAAACTCAGGTTATGGTTCCGAAGTTAGCTACAAATCAGAGAATTCACAAGAAGAGAATTCTCTACTTATACCTGAAGAGCTGGAAGACTCTTACATGAAGGAACCCCAAGAGAAGAAAATTTTGCTTGATGTACAAGGAAATTACAGATCTGCAGCAGCCAGGCGTGTACAAAGTCGACGTTCTTTTCACAGGCCAAAACCTCTGCAACACCCTAAGCTTCAGAAACTAGCATCTCTTCCAACATCTTGCCATGTCCCTCCACATTCCTTGGAACAAGAGGAAACACAGCTGTGAGCCAGGGTTTATCTGAAAGAAGGAGATGAGAGAGAATAAGTTGAATAAAGGGCTTCTGTAAAAATGGAGAGCAACCTATTGGTTGGTTCATGGGGCCTAGAATGGTTGCCATAGAATGATTTCATATGGAAAGGAAGTGGCATCCCATGATACCAGAAACACTGGAGCTTTGCTGCTGCATTTATATTTTTAAGTCCTCGTTCATATTGAAAGGGTGCGTAAAGAAGGGAAAATATGCCTCATTATTTTTCATGTAGACTGTTACAAAAAACAATATTATTTTTGGAGGGCTAAAGCAAGAAGCTTTTCAAATGGTAATTATTTTTTTAACATAGAAATAGTTTATTATGCCATATATTCCCAGTAAATACATTTATTAATGAAATAGGCTGCATTTGTTGCTTCAGTAATGGAATTCAGTATTTATGATGTATGAAATTAATCTAGGAGAAGCCAATGGCTAGCCTCTTGCCTGCTAAGTCTATTCTGACTGAATGGATCAGTGCCTTTTATAAGTGCAATCTAAAGAAAAAATATTTTACTACTCTTGAATATTTGTGTTACTGAGTAGTAGCGTGATATATACTCTGGTGGAAATCTCTGCAGGGAGGGGGAAGCCCTGGCATCTTGATATTCAGTCAAGACCTCCAGGATGGTCATTTCCATCATTTACCATCATTTCTTGTACTCAGTAGCATTGGACTGAAATAACATCCAGAAATTGTTCAGAATTTTAGCATGTGTGGTCACAAGCAACTCCTTTCACATTCTTAATTAAGCTGCTCTATCTAAAATAGCCTCACTCAGATGGAATTTTAAATATTTTTCATTTGTCCTGGTGCTTTGGAAGACAACTTCCAAATACACTGTTAGATTACCTTGTTAATTTATGTATGAGCCACTTACTATAACTGATTGAGATAATGGCCTCTCAGATGCTTTTTTTTTTTTTTTTTTTTTTTTTTTTTTTTCCATGAGGGTTAGTGCCATGATGACTCAGGATGTTTGTGTTTTAAAGTACTGTACAGAGGTAGTTTGGCTACTGTGTATGTATACATCTGTTTGTGTTAGGAACTTTTTTTCCCTCCACATTTCTGTTAAATGACAATAGTTAAGATTGCACTAGACTCCTAGTGTGTATGAATCTGACTTTAAATTGCTTTGAAGCCAGCTGGAGACATCAGTGAAAGTCAACTCAGATGAGGACTCCATAAAAACTAAAACTCTAAGACTTGTCATGTAAGTATAATGATACATGCCATCCTGCTTCTGGCAAAGGCCTTTGGCCTATCTGTACTTCACCCTGACTGACTCTAGTCCTAAAACTTTGTTTTGAAACGTTCAGTGCTATAAATTGCAAAGTTTCTGTGACATCAGCAGGAGATGAGTACTTAACTATTTCTGTGAACCTAGTGTGTACCTTATATCTATTTAATGTGAATGTAAACTATTTGTAAATGAGATAAGTCTGTTTCAGGGAGGTATCTGAATTACTAAACACTGGATCCAGCAGAGGTTTTCTTTGGTAAATTTTATTTTATCATTTGGAATTAGTGGTTGCTTCACTCTACCTACTAAGATTTTGAAAGGTTCTCTGTTTGATTCTGTCAGATATCCAATTACAGATTTACACAGACACACAAAAGAGTGGAGAAAAAAAGTGTGAAAATTCAGATCCATGTTTTTTTTTTTTGTTTGTTTTGTTTTGTTTTGTTTTGTTTTGTTTTGTTTTCTGTAATCTTTGCTAATATTGCCTGTTAGGCTAGTAAAAATTGCAGAGGTGCAATGGCAGTTGTCACATATAAACCTAGATACATAACCTATGCTTTTAGAGACATGATTTGGAGTACTGGTTCTTTTGATACCAAACTACAAACAGCTTTTTTTATGTGGTCATCTTGGGCACTGATACAAATACAAGTGTCCCTAATTGAAAATCTCCAGTTCCCAGAGCTAGTCTTGTCAATGAGTGTCATGAGACATAAGACTGTCGTCAGTAGGGATGTTAATTTTATAATTCCATAATGTAAATACATTTTCTGTGAACTGAGTGCATATGCATGTACTATTTTGGTGAAGTATTTTAATGCTGTTCCAGATATTATAGTTGGAACAAGTATTGGAATTTTAGTGATCAGCACAGACATATAATAAGACCATGACTGATCCTAGATATTAGCACTTAGAAAGTACAACGTGCCAAAATCTAACCTCCAGTCTCATAGCATACTGCTGAAGTCCAACACCAAATTCGGCAAGATGCTGGTGAGGTATTGGCTTAAACAAAATACTTTCATTTCTTATTGATTTTTGTGGTACAGAGGTCATTGCTGTCTTGTAGTCAGAAGACTGGACTATGTTTTCTGCATGCTTGTTAGAGTACTTCTAGTCTATTCATGCACAGGCTACCTCAATAAATCATTTGTAAATCCTGATCAGCAGATGTGAGTTTTCACCAGAGAAGTTTTGCACACACAAGTGTATGCAGTTTTAAAAATCCAGGATTGTAAGATTTTTCATGTTCTTGTATGCTCTTATGATAAATGAGAGGATCAGTAGCACTATGGTGTTTACAAAGTCAGCAGTTTCTGTGAGGAGTCAGTAGGATCCTGTTTTCTTTTAAGAGGGCTGTGGGCTGTAGGAGTTTTTGCAAAACAAACAATATACCATTTCTTACAACAGAAGAAATGGAAAGGCACTATATACAAAGTGCTCTCCATCGACTTCCAAAAGCCTTAAACTTTGTGCATATTATCAAGGCCAGTGTCACCACAGTTGAACAGATGAAGGATAAAATGGACAATGACTTTCCCTGGAATGGTTTGCATAATTTATGAAGCTCTTATGACCATGGAAGATGTTTTCTAGTACAGTTGCCTCTAATTTAAAGTTTTGGTTGGCATAGTTTCTCAGTTTGAGATGCGATGAAAAAAGTCTCATGTTTTTGTACACTGGGAAAATAACTCTCAGTTAGAATATAATAGGTTAGTCTAATTCCTTATTTTTTTCCAATGCAATTGCACCCAATGTTTACTAGGGATTGCATTTTTTTCAAAATCCTCACAGCTTCTTAGTCTTCAAAAGTACATGTGGATCAACTGTAGTATTATTAAGGGTAACAAAAATGAATGTAGTTCTTTTCCTAGGAACACACTGATTTGTGAAGTCTGTCTGTTTTCCATACCATTGGTATAGAAGGTTGAATGGACATCACCACAGACATTTTGGGCATCTTTGCTGTTGGTTTTGTTCTCTTCCTTCTTCCTCAATTGTAATCTCCTACTTTATGTCTGTGGTAGATGGCATTATGTTGATAAAGAAAGAAATTCTGGTCTCAGCAGCTTACATATAAGAAAAACATATAAGTGCATAAGAAAGTATATATAAGAAAAGCAGGTTATAAGACTTCATCATCTGTCTCACATTTTTTTCTGTACTCTTTCTATGTACTTTCATATTTCAGTACTTGTCCTGAGGGTACAAGTTTTTGCTTGCTTCTTCAGTGTACTCCATCACAGCAACATATATTTAGAGCTGCTGAGGATCTGTGTATATCAGCTTATTTTTTTCACCATGTGAGATACCACTTAATTAGATTGGAACGTTCAGTTGGCAAATCAGTTCACCTCCAGTGAGGATAATTCAGTTCTTGCTGAGCTTTCCTTGCTGAAAAGTGTCTAGATTTGTGTTTGTGTGTGTGTGTTTCCCTGTCAAAGAAAGTTAAGTTGGGAATTCCACAGTTACTATTTATTTAACTTGTAACTTTGGTCCACCTTGTTGTAAAAAGATGAAATGCAGAAATATTTGGTGTCTTTTCTATATTTTCCTCCATGTACAGGATTATTTTTAACAATGTTCTTTATGCTGCATCATTACATAGCAATGTTAAAAAAAGGTATGACCTGCATTCAGATAAATTCTGTCTCTCTGAGCTGTGAAGATAATTATATGAAATTATGTTTTACAAATATATGGTCTAACCAGAGATTTATGTAACAAAGGTTGTAAAATAATCACGTGCCTTAAATTGTCACTCTTTTGAGTGCTGCTGTTTGGAGATTTTTGTGTGTACTTTCCAAGAGGTGTCAATTTATTGCATATATTTTTAAATAAGTCAAGTTGTTCTGCTAATGTGTCCTTTTAGAAATATTTTAATAGTATATCATAATGAGAAGTTTGGCAATAAATTGTACCATTTTGGCGGAATCACACTGCTTTGGCAAGACTCATTTATTCAGCACATTTAGGAAAGGCTTTCCATACAAGACTTCTGATAAAATGGACTGTTTAAATTTTTGTCCCCTAACCAAAACAAGGAATAAAAAAGAAAAGGAAAAAAAAAAAAAAAAAAAAAAAAGACAATAATATGTTCTTGATAATTCATGCTGTTTATAAAACTCAAATAGTTAAAAGCAGGAACAGAGGTTTTAGAAAATATCCTGACCACTATAATACTTTTGAGTCCTAACTAAAAGTCAATGACAGAACTCCCACTGACTTTATACAGTGAGTATTTCCATCCTTAAAACAGAAGGGTCTGTGCTTCGTCTACATATATATATACTAATTTTGCCATTATAACAACACTGTAACTACACAGTATAAATATATACATAAGGATATATAGCATCTCATAACATTCTTTCAATGCAAAGATTCAAGCCACCTTTTTGGGTTCTCTTATTCTGCAATGCTTTTTTGAACATCTATTAGCAAGCCAGCTTGATTTCCTACATAGAAACTAAGGAAACTTAATCTACACTATTTTGTATTACATGGGCTGATTTTCCCTGAAGGCTCTGTGAACCCAGTGAAAATTACCATTTCTACTGCCATCTAGCCACTTTTACAACATCTACTGCTGTTAGGAAGTTTCCATAACTGACATTACTTTGTATAAGTATCCTACCAGTATAGGGGTGAAAAAAAGTCTTCTTCTAAATCAGTTATAATCTAATGGAAATAAATACTTAGTGGAATTAAATAAACATTGCTTCATAGGTATGAATCTGAAGAGATTAAAAAGAATGGCACAGACAACCAAACCATGTGCTAGTAAACAGCATGCTGTAGGGGCAGAATAAAATAGAACACTTTTTGTTGTGTGTCCATGCAATAGCTAATTATCTGATAGCTCATCAAATCAATGGTTGGGGGCAAGGGGGAAAGTGTCCTCTATTGTCACCTTTGTTGTCACATAAAGCATAGAAAACAAAGGAACAATCACCTTGTTTAGAAACAATAAATTTGTAAATCAGCACCCAAACCTGTTGGCAAGGATTCTCATAGGGTCAGATTTAATGGCTTCTTAGTTTAATGGACTGAGAGGTACACCACGCTTCAACAGATCATAGGTTTTTACAAAATGACAGACATAATGCACAAAGAGGCAACTGTAGAAGAGAGAATTCAGTGTCCATTGCTTAGAAACACAAATGCAAAGTTGTGGTCAGCACAGTAGAGCCAAGAAAGTTCATGAGCAAATATTCCATGACATTTTTGATAACACTCCCTGATAACAACAAGGAGATTGCAACTAAATTTCAAACCCTAGCTGCTTTATTTATTTATTTATTTATTTATTATCAGGGGTGATGGACTGAATGCACCACCGAAGTGCTTTCCTGCTTAAGGGTCTCCTCATGCTCAGAGGGCAATCCCAAAACTTTGTATCTCAGAGCAGTGTGAATCTGCAGGTAGGGAAAGGCTCAATGCTAGTTATTATTCATTTCAGAAAAAAAAAAGGGGGGGGGGGGGGGGGGGGGCAGGGCGAAATATGCACTGGCATCTTGCACTGGATATGATTCACTTTTCAACATGAACAGAAGAGAATAACTTCAGGAAAATACATCATTCACACTATGAGAAAGTCAGAGCAATTTGGTGTTGGGCAACAGAGCACCTATTGCAAAGTTGCACCATTTTGTTTGTCATTTTCTTTGCCTTTTTAAAAAATATATATATAAAATGGAGTGTATTTGTTCATGGTGATTACATTTGTTGCAGCTTACGTTTTTGGACCATTAAAGTTTTATATTTAAAAGATGTTTCTTAATCTACTGGTAGTTCATATCAGCCCCTGCTATGATACTAGATAATTTCAATTGTTCTATTGCAGCCATCATTTATCATTATATGCCATTAAAGCCAATGCCAGAAGTAGTCTTCTAGCACTATTTGTGTGTGTCATGCTCTTAGCAGATGAGACTGGAAACCCCACTTTCTGCCCACACATTTTACTTTGTGAAAGGATAGAAAAGTTTTTGTTTCAGAACTCCTACAAATTGGGTCAAAAAAGACATAAAGTAAAGCTCAGTCAATAATGGCCTCCTTTTGCCTATCTAGAGTTAAAACTATGCATTCCCAGGGAGTTTACAATATTCTAGCTTACTCTGAAGTCATAACCACAACTGAGGTTCAAGCTTCCTTACCAATATTACACCCCACTCATCAGGTATGGAAAGGGAAGATTGGAAAACAGCAGGCTTTCAGTGAATTACATTTGATGCTTTTATTTCTAGCTGTATCACTTCTGCCTCACAAAGCAGTTTCTTCTCACAGGTTGGCTAGGTGATGTGACAAACAAAACACATACTTCTACCAATTACAGGTGAGCTGGTTGGTCTGCAATACCTCTGTCAAGAACAGACTGGAACACATAATCATCCAAAGTTGATCTTAGAGCTACTGTCTTCTCTTGTTTGCAAACCTAATCCCCTTTATTTTTGAGCATTTATCACTTAATTACTTGCTGTTCTGAAATACTGATGCATTCATCTTCAATTCTCAAAATGTCAGTGTTATATCCAACACATAAGTCAAAGGATTTGAATTTGACTCTCTGTAACTGGGCTGTGAGTTGTGGGGCTGTGGCTGAGTGAATATTTGGCTGATACAGCACAACACTGAGAATCATAGAAGAGGTTAAGTTGGAAGGGACTTCTGGTCATCTAATCCAATCTCCGAGGAACTAGCTAACAACTCAAAGTCAGATCAGGATAGATTCTGACATGATAGATGGTGTGGCAGGATCCACCTCTTTCCATACACACATTTTCACATCTCAAGGCTACTTTCTCCAATCACAAAAACAAAACATACCTTCTTGGCAGAAGGCCAGCAGGGTATCCCCAAGAAAACATTCCAAGCTCCTGTCATTCCTGGTGTTGTGGCTTAACCCTGGCAGACGGCAAAGCACCACACAACTGCCTGCCCACTCTCCCCACAGTGGGATAGAGGAGAGAATCGGAAAGGTAAAGTGCAAGAACTCATCAGATGAGATAAAGATGGTTTACTAGGTAAAGCCAAAGCTGTGCATAAAGCAAAGCAAAACAAGGAATTCATTCACTACTTCCCATCAGCAGTCAGATGTTCAGTCATTTCCAGGAAAGCAGGGCTCATTACCCATAATAGTTTATTAGAAAGACAAATATCATCACTCTAAATGTTCCTCCCAGCCTCCTCCTTCTTTCCCCCCGTTTTTATTACTGAGCATGATGTCATATACTGTGTAATATCCCTTTGGTCCTTTTGGGTCAGCTGGCCTGGCTGTGTCCTCTCCCAACTTCTTGTACATACTCCAGCCTCCTCGCAGGCAGGAAGGGCAACATGAGAAGGAGAAAAGTACTTGATTTATAAGCGCTGCTCAGCAATGAGTATATCATTGGTATGTTACCAACACTCTTTACATTATAAATCCAAAATACAGCATTATACTAGGTCTATGAAGAAATTTCCCTCTGTCACAGCCAAAGTCAGGACACTCAGTGGCCACAGGTTCACACAAGAGCTAAGAGCCCAGACTGCAGAGGGGCATGATATGGTATGCTCTGGGAAGGGTGACTAGGACCGTTTCACCAGCTGAATAAAGCCTTGAGCATATATTAATCCTCAGAATATTTGATAGGAGGGTTTTTATTACTCTGATATGCTTGACACAAATTTTGAAAATTATTTTCTGCAGGGCAGAAGGTGGAAAGGATCTCGGGCTCAAGTGTGGCCTTGTAGACGCTTTTCATGAATAATTTTCCCAGGAAGAATGCACACTCCAACCCAATGGAAACATATGTCCTCCATATGTCCAGGAGGCCTCTAAAGATGTTGTGAGACTATGCAGGGACAAAACCCAACTGGAGATCAATCTGGCTACTGTTGTTGAAGACAATAAAAATTGTTTCTATAAATACAAAAACAAGAAAAGGGAGACTAAGGAGAATCTCCATCCTTTTTTGGATGCGGAGGAAACATAGTGACAAGAGATAATGAAAAGACTGGGATACTTAATGCTTTCTGAGTCAAGTCTGGCTTTTGGGATGGACCTGTCAAAAGACATACCACACTGATTCAGTTCTAGAAATGAGATATTAATCTTCATTTCAGTGAGAAATTTTCTTTCCTGGATTTATTTATTTTTCCTAGCAATGCTTCAGAGTCAGGATTAAAGGGAGGACAGGAACAAGTGACATTACTTGGGGTCTGCTATAGGCCCCCTGATTAGGAAGACCAAGCAGATGTGGTCCTCTATAAGCAGACAGAAGCAGCCTCATGTTCACAAGCCCTGGTCCTCATGGGGGTCTTCAACCACCCTAATATCTTTTCGACAAACAGCACAGCAGGGCATAGGCAATCCAGGAGGTTCCTGGAATGCATGGATGATAAATTCCCTCTCCAAGTGATAAAGGAGCCAAAGAGGAGAGGTGCTATGCTGGACCTCCTTCTCACTAACAAGGAGGGGCTGGTGGAGAATGTGAAAATCAAGGGCAGCCTTGGCTGCAGTGACCATTAAACGGTGCAGGTTAGGAACCTGTGGGCAATGAGGAGGGAGCACAGCAAGCTTGCTACCCTGGACTTTGGTAGAGCAGACATTGGCCTCTTCAGGGATCTGCTTGGTAGAGTACGGTGGGACAAAGCCCTGCAGCGAAGAGGGGCCCAAGAAAGCCAGTTAATATTCAAGGATCACCTCCTTCTCCAAGCTCAAGAGCGATGCATCCCAACAAAGAGGAAGTCAGGCAAATATGCCAGGAGGCCTGCATGGATGAGCAAGGAGCTCCTGGTCAAATTCATGCAGAAAAAGAAGGCCTACAAAGAGTGGAAGCTAGAACAGATAGCCTGGGGGGAATATAGAGAAATTGTCCAAGCAGCCAAGGATCAGGTTTGGAAAGCCAAAGCCCTACTAGAATCAAACTTGTCCAGGGACATCAAGAAAGGCTTCTATAGGTACACTGGTGATAAAAGGAGGACTATGGAAATTGTGGACCCTCTCTGGAAGGAAACGAGAAACCTGGCTACCCAGGATATGTAGGAGGCTGACTTTTTTGCCTCTGTCATCACTAGCAAGAGCTATAGCCACATAGCCTGGACTCCAGAAGGCAAAGGCAGGGACTGAGAGAATGATGAACTGCCCACTGTCAGAGATCAGATTTAAGAGCTTCTAAGGAACCTAAAGGTGCACAAGTATATGGGACCTGAGGAGGTACATCTATGGATCCTGAGGGAACTGGCAGATGCAGTTGCTAAGGCACTGTCCATCGTATTTGAGAAGCCATGGCAGTTCTAGTAAAGTTCCCATTGACTGGAAGAGAGGAAATATAACCCCCACATTTTTAAAAAGGGAAAAGAAGACCTGGGGAACACACTTGGAGGGACAAGACACTTGGAAATAAACAATCAAGGAGATTCATGGAATGCATTGATAACTTTGTCCTCCAAGTGATGGAGAAACTAATGGGGAGAGGTCACCTACTGGACCTCACTCTCACCACCATCAAGGGGCTTTTGAGGGATGTAAAGGCAGCCTTACCTACAACTGCAACCATCCAGCCAATTCCTTAATCACCCAGTGGTCCATGTCACCCCAATTTAGAGACAAGGATGTTGTGCAGGACAGTGTCAAATGCTTTGCCTAAGTCCAGGGAGATGCCAACAGCTGTTCTTCCACTATCTACCAATACGGTAACCCCATCTTAGAAGGCCACCAGATTTGGCAAGTACAATATGCCCTTAGTGAAGCCATGTTGGCTGTAACCAATCACCTCCTTATTTTCCATGTTCCTTAGGATCATTTGTGTGGATCTCCTCTGGACCTCGTCTAACATTTCCTTTTTGTTGGGATGGACCTCTCTTGAGCTGGAGGAAGTAATCCTTGGGTATTAAGTAGCTTTCTTGGGCCCCTTTTCCCTCCAAGGTCTTATCCCATGCTTCTTTATTAAATAGATCTTTGAAGATGCCAACCTCTGCCCTCATGAAGTCCATTGTCATGATCTTGCTTTTTGCTCTGTTCCCTCCTACTGAACTCCACTATCTCATGGTAAGTGTTCTTTCTCTCTAGAACCTTTCACCTGGTCTACTGGACATCAGGTTTCAGAGTCTTTCAAAATATTGCAAAGAGAATTCTTTGGATGGGCCACTCTATGAAGAATTATACAAGGACATTTCAGGGAACACAAATAGGAACAATCTCTAAAACACAACCTCAGAAAATTTGGCTATGGCAAATCAGAGACAAAAGGAATGTACAGGTTCTGAAAGCAACATGGTGAACCTCAACTTTGGCACAAGACCTCCCCCAACTACAGCTCCAGGGATGGGGTAAAACTGTGAGAAACTTTATGCAATTAGCTGAGATTAACATGGGCCGTGGTAATTATAAAAGGCATACTTGGACTGCAGTTCAAGCCAATACTGCTCACTTAACAATGCAGAATTGAACTCATAGGGATCTTAGTATGATGCTATTGTATTCAGAACAACTGATTGGCTGAAACATCAGATATACAAGGAAACAGATCCAGATCTGATGCTCAGGTGGTATACTCACATGTCCGGTAAACATCCAATCCTTGCCAATTAGATGATCTGGAAACAAATCTCAGGGAACAGTTAAATTGTGATGCACTGAGGGAAAAAAAGCATAATCCCTTAATACTGGCAGATTATATATTTCCCTGTATAAAATGCATAAGGAATTGACTTTATTCTAAATTAAATTGTCAGTGAGAAGCAAGGTTTAAGGCTCACTGTTAGAATTAAAGTACTGAATCATTTGACCCTCAAACTGAGGGAGAAATTCTAAAATATTTATTGTCTGTTAAATAGATCAAATGATTGAATAAATGGTCAAATCCTGTCATCCAATAAAACATAGTGCACCTGAAATGACAGCATCAGTACAGAACCAAATGCACATACAGAATGAACCATCTACTTCCAAAAAAGTGAGCATTTACTCTCAATGGCCTAGGCTATTATAGTAATTTTCATAAGAGAATGACTGACTGGAGAGAATATCATACCAGGCTCTGGGGAACTAAAGCTTTATTTTTTGGATCATTGGAGAAAATAAGACCCAGAAATTTCATCACTACTCTGGGTTAGTCCTATTTTTCACACCAAAAGTGATTATATAAAGGCTTTGTTAAAATTTTCAGGTTATGTAAGGTAGGCAGTTACGTATAACTAAAAGTATGTCTTTCTGCTAAATAAAGCCATGCTAGGGCATGAACTGGAGCACTGAACCCATGATCATTACCATTGCATAATTCTTATTTTATTATTAGATTCTGTTAAGAGAAATCCAATTAGCTTTGTCTGAGACAACACCTGAGTACAGTTTAGGGGATTATTTGCTCCAGGGACCACTGTAATAGGCAGTATGGATGACCCTGTTGCTGGACTGTTGCATGATCCTCAACAGTATTCCAGAAGACTTTGTGCCATCATACTTCCATAATTACTACACACACAGAGTTTTCTATATACACATAATTCCCCACGGCCTTTGAAGTAGATTTTTCATCACTCCAGGATAAATAAATGAGTGTGAATTCCTGAACAGAGCTGTATAAGCTCAACGCTCTTTCCTACTGTCAAGAAACTAGTAAAGGCTATCCAAAACATTGGATTCTCTGACATCTCTCATGCATGACCTAGTGTTCTTCAGGAGTTCCACTTGCCTGTTGTAATGTAGACTTGCAGAACTCCTGATCCCAAAGAAAGAGTCAGGCATGGCGATTTGTCATGTAGGACTCCATACAGCAGCCATCCATCTCTAATGCTTTTCTGCAACATGACAGGATCCATCAGTGAAAAGGGCATATCTCACATATCTTGCAGCTCACTCAGGGATAGTGAGTGAGTAGTTATTGCTTCATTTAGAAGTTCTGCTTATTCCTCCTGTTCCCATGATGGCCCTGCTTCAGAGTAGACTGCTTCATCCACGTCTTCCTCCTTCCCCTTCTTAATAGAAGTTTCTTCCCTTACTAAATGGGCTGAATTCCTCGTCCATTGTCTCTTCTAGAGGTGACTGATCAGTCACTCTTCTAGAGGTGACTTATACTGTCATGGGTTAGTTCTCTGGTTCAGCTGCAGGGTCTATCACAGTGGTTGGATGAGATCCAGGGATATTTTCCTCTTTGGGGTGCTGAATAGTGTTGAATAGTATTTGATAGGCACAGGCCAGACCCCAGCACAATGCGGTGACCTGTAAACATCTGGCATTGCCAAGAATGGGGCACACATTTTTAAAACATTCTATTAAATTTTTAGGATTCCACATTTGTTCAGGGTTGAATTCCAAAATCATTGGAGGTGACAATCATGATAGAGACCTGCCCACACCCTCTCACACACCTTGCCACTCATAACCATCCTGCCTCAGGGTGGGTCTCTGGTATTTATCTGATGGTATTTTTAAGTAGTTGTTTAACATCAGACAAACAGAAACACATTCAGCAGACGTAGCAATCATGCTAGTAAAACTATTGTAACTTGCCTGGCATAAAGAATGTAACAGTTTCCAGGACAAGGTCCCTGAAGAGTGATGAAAATACTGAGTACAAATACCAGAATAAGTTCACAGTCGGTGTAACGCACATGCATAACTGTCAAAACCATAAACTAATTTAGGCCACCCTCCAGAGGTAACAAAGAGCAAAACAGGAATTAAGAAAAACAACTCTGAAAACACATAAAACAACACTGTGAACAAATAAATCAACATTATGACCAGCAATTATTAAACTAATAGAATGCTTATAACAAATCTTGTTTTAACATGCTCTGGTTAGTCTGTCATTATCTCAACCCTTCAGGCCCCATGATGGGTGCCAAAAGGTCTGTTGTGGTTTAATCCAGCAGGCAGCTAAACCTGGTTGTGTGCTCACTCCTCTTCCACCACTCACTCCTTCCACAATGGGATGGAGAAATGAGTCAGGAAAAAAAGGTAAAATTTATGGGTTGAGATAAAGGCAGTTTAATAGGACAGAAAAGGGAGAGAAAATATTAATAACGTTGATAAAGGAATACACAAAACAAGTGATGTACAATGGAATTGCTCACTACCTGCAGACTGATGCTCATCCCCGAGCAGCAGCCACTCTCCCATCTGAAATGTTTTATTAACAGATAGGCCAAACATTTACTATGTTTAGTTAGATAGAAGGAAGTCTAGAAACTTTGTATCTCTGGTACTATTTTACTCATACTAATTAGTCAGCCTTATCTGCAGGACCATACAGAATTGTATCCCGGGATGGGAGTGGAGGGCAAAATAACCCAGGCCTGGAGGATGTGTCTGAAAAGATTAGGTGAGGAACTCATGGCATGCATAGGTCCTTGGATATGTAAATGACTTTTCTTAGTATGCATGCCTAAATTGAAACAATAAGATAAGAATTAATGAGATGGCCTGAGCAAGTGCAAGAACTGGGTTCAACCAGACAACATAGTGCGGAAAATATCTATGACCACCAGAAGACCACAAAAGACATTTGCATACTTTAATGAGTTCCGAGAACTAGTATGAATATGTTAATTATCTCTTTGAAAATTAATGAATATGTATGTTTTGATTGTATGTAACCCCTGTAGCTTGAACAATTCGTTGTGCACACTAGGTGAAGTGATCCTCTGTGCACCTAGCACCGCAATATTTGCTTTCAAAAATTCCAAATTGAATCTTAGAGAATTTTTTGACTGACATTTGAAGGAAAATGCTATAGAAATCCCACAAACCTTTAAGACACTTTCCACAAGGCATAATAGTTGGGGGATGGGGGGAGAGGAGGGAGGGGACAGGCGAAAACCTGCAAACAAACAAATGTTGTGTTTTCCAGATGAAGTTCTTACATTCTGGTTAATGGGTGTCTTTAGGATGAAGTGATTATAATTGTATTTGCCTGATTTTGTAACTGGGAAGACACACCTTGCTTCAGGAGGGGGATGTGTTTTAAGGAACCTTCTTGAGAAGCCCACATTGCCTGCAGATCTTTTTTCTCAAGCAGGCTCTGTTGCAGACCACATGAACTCTGTGGGTTAGGGAAGATAAGAAAAGGAAATCCAAGAATATCCATTTTTGTGGCTTGTGTGTGTGTGTGTATATATAAAGTTGAATTTATTTCTTTCCAGATCCTGATTTTATTTTAATGTTTCAGTTTTATCTCTTGCAGCTGATCTGATGTTTGATATTAACAGGATAGTAGGGTTTTTGTCCTGGTTTCAGTTAGGACAGAGTTATTTTTCCTCTTAGTAGCTGGTAGGGTGCTATGTTTTGGATTAGGATGAGAAGAGTGCTGATAACATGCTAATGTTTTAATTGTTGCAGAGCAATGCTTACACTAAGCCAAGGGCTTTTCAGCTTCTCGCTCTGTCCTGCCAGCAGGCAGGCTGGGGGTGCAGCAAGAGCTGGGAGGGGACAGACCCAGGACAGCTGACCCAAACTGGCCATAGGGGTATTCCATAGCGTCTGACATCATGCTGAACAATAGATAGGGGTGGCTAGTTGGGGTGGGGGGCTGGCTGCTCGGGGATAGGCTGGGCATCGGTCAGCGGGTGGTGAGCAATTGCATTGTGCATCACTGGTTTTGTACACACTATTATTATTATTACTATTACTATTATTATTACTATTACTATTATTATTTCCTATTTTAATAAATTGTCTTTATCTCAACCCACAGGTTTCATTTTCCCATTTCTCTCCCCCATCCCAGAGAGGGAGGGGGGAGGGTGAGCGAACGGCTGTGTGGTGTTTAGCTGCCAGCCGGGTTAAACCACAACAGTAACTATTTTTAATTGATATTTAAAACTTGCAGATAGCTGGTTGAAATATTGTTCATTAATTCTTCCAAGGTTTTAAAGGAGATTAAAGCATCTCCTAAGGGAGAGACAAAACTGGTAGGGCAGATATTGGAGAGGAAATGCCTGAGACAGCCAAAGACTGGAAATGCTTACATGAGATTAAGCTTGACTCTGCCAATCATTTTGAAGAGCCAACCTATGCAAAAATGGGACAAGTCTGCACACTAGGTCAAGGATAGAAAGTAAGATCTACTTATCCTAGATAGGTTTCTCTTGTACTCAGCTAGCCCTTTTAGACCTTGCTCCATGCTTTCTGATACAAATGTATGATGACATTTGCAAATGATACTACTGAGTTTTTGAGAGTACTAAAAGAAAACTCATCAGTTAATGTACATGCCATATGTATGCAGTGTGTTAGGTTAACTCTGGTTGGCCACCAGAAGTCTGCCAAGCCTGCCCACCCCTGTCTCACTCCCTGTCTTCAGCAGAACAGCAGGAGAACATGAAATGCAAAAAAAAAAAAAGCAAAGCCAAAAACAAAACAAAAACAAAATGAACCAAAAAAAAAAAAATGTGGGCTGAGATAAAAGCAAATTAATGAAAGAAAAGCAAAGGCCACAGCTGGAAGCAAAGGAAAAACACTTTCTCTAGTACATAGCATCAGCCAAAATCCAACCATTTCCAGGAAAGCAGAGCTTCAGTTTGTGTATTAGTTGCTTCAGAAGACAAATGCTTTCATAATCATAGAATTGTTAAGGTTGGAAAAGACCTCCAAGATCATCTGGTCTAACCATCCCCCTGCCACCAATATCACCCACTAAACCATATCCCTAAGCACCAAGTCCAACATTTCTTTAAACACTCAGAGACAGTGATACTACCACCTCCCTGGGCAACCCTTTCCAATGCCTCACTACTCTTTCTGAGAAGAAATGTCTCCTAATTTCCAACCTAAACCTCCCCTGGCACAACTTGAGGCCATTCCATCTAGTCCTATCACTAGTTATCTCTGAGAAGAGGCCAACCTCCAGCTCCATACAACCCCCTTTCAGGTAGTTAGAGAGCAATAAGGTCTTCCCTGAGCATCTTCTTCGCCAGACTATATAACCTCAGTTCCCTTAGACGCTCCTCACAGGACTTGTGTTCCAGACCCTTCACCAGCTTTGTAGGCCTTCTCTGTACACATTTCAGGGCCTCGATGTCCTTCTTGTAGTGAGGAGCCCAAAGCTGAACACAGTACTTGAGGTGCGGCCTAATTACAGCAGAGTATAGGGGGACAATTTTTTCTCTGGTTCTTCTGGCTACACTGTTCCTGATACAAGCCAAGATGCCATTGGCCTTCTTGGCCACCTGGGCATACTGCTGGCTCATGTTCAAGTGAGCACCACCAGATCCCTTTCCTTTCCACAGCTTTCAAGCCACTCTGCCCCACAACTGTAGTATTGCATGGGGTTGTTGCGGCCAAACTGCAGGACCCAGCACTTGTTGAACCTCATCCCATTAATCTCTGCTCATTGACCCATCCTGTCCAAGTCCCTCTGTGGGTCCTTCCTACCTTCAGGCAGATTGACGCTTCACCCCAGCATGGTGTCGTTTTGGTGTCTCTTGTGTTAGCTGCCAGCCCCTGGTGGGTTTCTGTGCTCCTCTGGACAGCTCAGGAAACCTCCCTGTATACCACGATCTCCCACTCCACTGTGGAATGCACCCACCTGGAGCCGATCACTTCAGCAAGTGAAATATCTGAGTATATTTGTCCAGCTATATAGAGAGAAATACAGTTCTGGTAAAATGAGCATTGGAATTTCAGAACTTCTGAGTGCAATGCGTGCAAATATAGCTGGCTGAGGTCTGCAAATTCATTTCCAAATCATTCAAAGGATTAGACAATGTAGAATAAATTATTACTGTTAGAAAAACAATAGCATTTTATAAGGAGATGGAGATAGGAAGGCACAGGTTTAAACCGGATTCTCTTTATTAGCCACATACATAGATAGAATAGCAGTGCTATTGTGAGTTAGTATTTGTTTTTTATTTATTTATTCATTTATTTATTTATTTATTTTTAATTAGGAAGATAAGTAGATCTGATTCATATACATGGCAGAAAAGGAACTGGAGCCATTCATTTTGTATTAGACCAAGGATAACATGCTAGTCAACATGGATCCAAAGCAGACATAGTCTACTGAATACTACACAGCACATACCCAGATACTACAATACTTCTTCTTTCTTCATTCCAGTCATCAGCAATGACCCATATTAACACTCCTAGCCAGCCAGCTATGAAACCAAGAGCACTGACTCCAAGTTGTTCCACGTCAAGCTTGGCATACGTTGTCTGGGTTAGTTCAGAGCTGTCTTGAAAAGGAACACTTTTCTGGAAATAGGAAAATTTCCTCATCAATAAATTTTCTATTCTAAGGCACAAATTACAAGCCTTGTGTAACACAAGAGGACATTGATATTGTGTCTAAGAAGGAAGTTAGTGCTTAGAAATGCTTTTTCTATCCAATCCATGAGCAGAGAAAATGTGATATGGTTAACTGCTTTGCCAAAAAACATTCTTATAAGCTTTTGTATAGTTTAATGTTCCCACTAAGCAATAAAGTTTGTTTTAATTAGATTCTCTTCTCCATCAGAACAAAGCCTCTCATGTATTAGGTCTCTCCACAATTGTTTGACAGGCAGAAATCATAGAATCATAGAATATCTGAGTTGAAAGGGACTCACAAGGATTGTTGAGTTGAACACCTGGGTCCCCAAAGGACCTCCCCCCCCCAAAAAAAAAAAATAAAATAAAATCAGATCATGTGTCTGAGAGCATTGTGCAGACACTTCTTGAACTCTGGCAGGTTCTGTGCCATGACCACTTCCCTGGGGAGCCTGTTGCAGTGCGCAACCACCCTCTTGGTGAAAAACCTTTTTCCAAACTGCTCCTGTCACAGCTTCAAGCCATTCCCTTGGGTCCTATCGTTTGTCACCAGAGAGAAGAGATCAGCACCTGCCCCTCTGCTCTCCCTCAAGAGGAAGTTGTAGACTGTAGTGAGGTCTCCCCTCAGTCTCCTGTTCTCCAGGCTGAACAACCCAAATGACTTCAGCCGTTTCTCATATGTATTGCCCTCTAGACCCTTCACCATCTTTGTAGCCCTCCTTTGGACACTCTCTAACAGTTTTATATCTTTCTTGTACTGTGGTGCCCTAAACTGCACAAAGTACTTGGAGGTGAAGCCACAACAGCACAGACTGGGACAGTCACTTCCCTTGACCAGCTAGCAATGCCATTCTTGATGTGCCCCAGGATATAAGTCAACAGCTCTACCCACTTTGGTATGGTCTGTGAACTTGTTCAAAAAACCTTCATGTCCCTCATCCAAATCATTTACAAAAACATTGAAGAGGACTGGTCCTGAAGTGAGTAACTGTTTTTTGTTGTTGTTGTTGTTGTTGTTCAGTGCTATAATATTAGAGGGAAAATAATAAAAAGGAAAACTCTGCTCGTTGACATAATAGTTTTAAAATGGCTAATTAAACTGGGATATGAGTGAATTTCCTAAAGCTGGCTTGCATGTTTTAACAATATTAGATAACTTTTGGTGCTTGATATACCTCTGCAACATCTATTTGTAAGGGCAGTCCAGTGGAAAGCTTATGCATACCTACTTGTTAGAATCATAGAATGGTTTTGGAAGGGGCCTTTATATTCCATCTAGTTCCAGCCCCCCTGTCATGGGCAGGGACACCTTCCACTAGACTAGGTTCCTCAAAGCCCAGTCCAGCCTGGCCTAGAACACTTCCGGGGAAAGGGGCATCCACAGCTTCTCTGGGTAACCTGTTGCAGTGCCTCACCACTTTCATCGTGAAGAATTTCTTCCTTATGTCTAATTTCAATCCTTCTTTTTTAAAAAAGAAACAAACAAAACATAAACAACATTACCCCCTGTCCTATCACTACACTACCTTACGAAGGGTCTCTCCCCATCTTTCCTCTAGGCTCCCTTTAGGTACTGAAAGGCTACTATAAGATATCCCCAGAGCCTTCTCTTTTCTAAGCTAAATAACCCCAATTCTCTCAGCCTGTCTTCATAGGAGAGTTGCTCCAGTTCTCTGATCATCTTCATGGCTCACCTCTAGACATTTGTGTAAGCCACCTTCTTATTTCATTTGAATGTTCAGAATTTCATGGACCACTGTCATTCTCATGCAGCACATCACGTTGAGAGCTGCTTATAGGAATATGAAACAATGTGATATAATAGATTATACCTATTCTCTAACATAAAGCAGAGCAATGCATTTTTACCTGTGTTCTATGATTCATGTATGTTAGATATGTCCATGGCAGATGTTTCAAGTACTTCATTTTAAACAATTATGTTTGTACCAAAGAGGAAAAAAGTGCAAATGCAATTCTGATTTAATAGTCTTTTGTACTGGATCAAATTGTTCAAGATATGGAAGGTTGACAGACTTTCTGGGTGTATGTAAAAATGAGCTGTACACAGGGGGATTAGTCTGCCACTGGGGGCAAATAAAACCTATAACACTGCTCTGTTGCCTTTCTCTTGCTTGCCAAGCCCATCAGCAGCTGCCTAGAGGAAGATTCACAGGAGCTGTTCCTTCATAGGAGTTTTCAGAGAATTAGGGGTGCGTTGTCTCTATCTTTCTGATTGCAGGGACCAGCAATGATACCTCCAGAATCTAGAATGAACTTTATTCATTGTGCTTGTTACACAGTTTTAAACTCCTTTCTTCTCCTACTTTCATTTCTTTATAAATCAGTCCTGTATGTTCTTTTCCCTTAGTTATGCCACAGATATATTTTGCAAACTTAAACCCCTGAATTCTGTTTCTACATGACAATACCAACGAATGCTGAACATAAAGAATATACACCGGCAAGATTTGTGCAAAAGCAACGAATTAGTTATATTCTTCTCTGCTTCATCTCATTTTGACCTGGCCTGAGAGTGCTTCCATAACTGCTAAAAGATATGTATATCCTCTAATGGACTATAAAAGTGAAATCCTTAACAGAACTTTATTCTATGTTGGATCTACTTCAATAATAATTAGTTTCTTCATAGAATTGCAGTTTTGAGGTTCTTAGTGGTAGCCTATCTCAAGTTCATGCTCAATGTCCTCTAGGAGATCCTGCTCATCAGCGGGGGTTGGACTAGATGATCTTCAGAGGTCCCTTCCAACCTTGGTCATTCTGTGATTCTGTGATTTCTTCTACCATTAAATAAAACATTAGATATTTAATACAGTAATTGTTTTGACAGTTCTGAATCTTCTGAATGAAGACTTTTTTCAAATTGTTCTGACCCTGCTTTTCCATATAATCCCTCATCATCTTTGCTGTGGAAAATCAGTGAGAATCTTCTTGGACTCAGGTTTTGAGTCCATGACTCAGGTTTTGAGTCCATGACTCATGGACTCAAGTAAACCCATTATGGAATATTTTATCAATAGCAAAAGAAAATTCCTAAGTGTGTTTTAAATGACCAGGGAAGGGACATCTTTATTCTGCGTCATTCTGAGAAAGCTTTTCAATTTTGCATTTTTTTGGTGGTATATCAGCTTAATTTTGCCTTCAAATAGATGAGTGGCATCAATTATTTAATTTAAAAGTGTGTAAGATGAAATAGAACTCACCTAGTTACTGCTTTTTCATATTTTTTTTAAACTCCTGTTCATATATAGCATATGATGTAGATAGTACTGTATTTTGTGCAATTTTGTAAATTACAAAAATAGCAATACAAAACTGATCCCTGTATGACAAGAAACATGTACAGATAACTTGCCACTTCTGTAAGTACGGTTTTATTGTCTTTAAAAACTTGATCAGACAGTTACTAAGGTATATACACATAATCTTCTTACCTAGTATTTCTGTAGTCCAAAAATTCCAAGATAAATTGTGTAGTAGTGTGATTTATTAAATTAAGGCACCATTTACAGAGGTATAAAAAAATGGAAAGAAATACTTGTAGCCCTTTTTGTATATGAAAACACTATTGCTTGTTTTCTGGGGAAGATAGCTTGTGTTTTCACTTTTCCATATATTTTAAAAGAAACAATAAATAAACTTTTTTCCATGTTACGTTTGTTATTGTTGTCTATAAATTCTTCAACTGAGCATGATGCTGTGAGATCCTGATATATTTCTCAGTGGAAGCTTAATCTTCCATATTGACCATTTTACACAATAAGGTGTGACTTGGCATGGAGCTCAAGTCAATAAATCTGACAGGACCTATTTTGAATTTAAAGGACACTATAAACTTATAAACTATTTAATTTAATATTTTTGAGGGTTTTTCTAATTGTCCAAGTAAAAAATAAAGATATTTACAGGATTTGCTTGAACCCAAAGTTCAGTCAAAAGGTAATAGAAGACAGATAAGCCCACAGATACTGAAATCACAAATATAAGGAGAAAAAAAAAAGCAAAACACAAACACACAACCCCAAAACCCAAATGTAAGGCAAAATATATATATATATATGTAAAGTATATACTATCTCTCTTTACATATATATGTTCCAAATAACTTCATGCTATGTTCATTCCCTGTCTCACTGCTTGCCCAGCAAAAGACAACATAAGGGAATTACCCAATATTTCTTAGCCTGGCAGGCATGTGTCAGGTTGAAAGAAAGAAAACTCATCCCTGCTATTATCAACAGATAACAGATTTAAAATATTTTCCCATTCTGTATTCCAATGAAATAATTTCTCAGAAAATAGGAAAGAAAAGACCATCAGTTGCAGAAAGTAACAGCAATAGAGTGCTTACCGGGAAACTGAGAAAGTTTTAAATTTGTGCTCTGTCTTGTTCATCTTGTCTTGCACTTAACTCTCATTCTCTCATCAAAGGGAAGTGTCCTGGTCACCAAGGCTTTGAGCTCTTCTAAAGCCTCTTGTATTTTCCACTGGAGCCACTATATTTAACTATTCTTTGCTGAGTAGGACGGGCAAAAGGGAGGGCTGTTTTGTAGCTCAATGACTAGCACCTCAGTCTTTCCTTATGGCTACAGTTTTGAAAAAGAACCTCTCTATGCTAATTCTGAGAAATCTTCCACCTTGAAGTCAGTATGTGAATCCCCAGGATACTGTGGTTTTATTCATCTTAGCATAACATCTTTCATGAAAGAAAGTGGAATAACGATCACGTTATGTATTTATGTTGGAACCCTGAATGCTTTTTTGTATGTCATAGGAAAAATATAAAAATATTCTCACGTATGTGTGCTGTCCTGATTTACTGTTATGGCTGGGCAGTGGTCTATGCTTAGTTGAGTTAGCTTTGTTATAAATATGTGGTTTCAGTAAATTAACGCTCTCAGAATAAAGATCTCATAGAAGTTAACTGCTGCAGAACCAGTGTAATAGCTCCAAAATAGAAAGCAGAGGATCAGCATGTGACTGTTCATTTTATCTTCCCAACAAGGCTTCCCTAAGTAGCAAACACCAGCTGCAGTTAAAAATAGAAGGTGATAAGCAACTAGGATCTTTAACACTGAAGTCACCCTTCATAACGGCAAGAAGCCGAAAGCAACAATGAAGTCTCTCCGATTCCTTAGTGCTGAAGCATTCGTGTCAAATGCAGAGTTTGCAAGGAAGAGTCTCAGCAGTGTTGCCCATAATCTTTTTCCTCTTCTTTTTAAAGCAAGCTATTTATTAGAGCAAGGGGAAGTGATTCATGACTTGGTAAAGAACTGGCCGCTTGTCGACTTTAACATGGGAAAACTTCTGGGAACTACTATGGACTACCAGGAAGACCTGAGCCACAGAACCTGCTCAGTGTGCTTGGAAAGCTGTCTTACAGGGCTGAGAGACTATGTCCTGCATCATCCTTCTCCCTGTGTGAAAAGGTTGAAAGTAGTGGACCTGACAGGTATAAAAGATGTTGAAGTTCAGTTTTGTGACTGTAAGAAGCCAATGGGGAGGTGGGCTAGGACAGAACTGCTCTCTAAGCTTTGTTTAGAACTGCTGGTTCACCTGCAACAAATGCAATGCAAGCCATGTACCTTTGAAATCAGTATTGATGTACTAGTTGACTTGTTTGTTACAGAACGCAACTATGAGCTGGTAGTGCAGGCCCTGTTGCAGAAGTGTTATTGTCCACTGAAGATCTGCTGTGTGGCATTCAGAGCTGACAACTTGGCTTTGCAGAAATTCTTCTATATCGTAAAGCTCACTGACCCCTCTTTGTTGCGCAAACTGGAAGTAGTTCACAACGTCCGCCTGGAAATGGAACACTTGGAAATACTCTTCAACAGTATCCACTTCCCTCTACTGATGTCCTTGACCTTGCCAGCACGAACATTTAATGTGCAGAGACACACAGCTACAGATGAACTGATGCTTACTACCATTGGAGAAAAGATGGGTGAAATGACACAACTGACTGAGCTGAGTCTGGCATTTTCTATACTCACAGGAAGAATACAGAAATTGCTCAGGTAACTTGGTCATCCTGCTTTCAGCCAAAATGTAAAGAACAGTCATTAGTGCCATCAGCAATTTGAGAACCTTGTAGAATAAGGCAGTTACGGGTTTCTCAAGGTGCTTGCGAGAAAGAGCATCAGGAAGCTAGGGAAGAGTGTTTTGGGGGGAGAAGTGGAAGTCAGTATATTGTCTAATGCATGTAGAAAAACTGTCTTTCTTATTAGTCTTTCAGAACCCATCTAATGAGTATGAGAATATTCTCTTGGCTGCCAACGTAAGACAGGAGTACACCAGGACATCTTTGGTTTGCCCCATTAAGCTCTGAAGCTTAAGGGATGGTTAGGTGAGGACATCAGGGAAGGTCCACCCAGGAAGTTGTCTAGGGCAATGAAGTTGACCCCATGCCTTGAGACTTCCTCCACCAAGAAGGAAAGAAGGGTAATAGTAGTAGGCGACTCCCTTCTGAGGGGAACAGAGGGCCCCATATGTCAGCAAGACTCTACCTCTAGGGAAGTCTGCTGCCTCCCTGGGGCCCAGGTTAAGGACATTTCTCATCTGGTTCGCTTCTCTGATTATTATCTCTTACCAATAATTCAGGCTGGCAGCAATGAAATTGCTGAGAGAAGCCTGAAGGCTATCAAAAGGGACTTCAGGGGATTGAGGCAGTTACTGGATGGAGTGGTGTTTTCCTTTATCCCTTCAGTGGCAGAGAGGGATACTGAGAGGACCTGGAAAGCCCAGCTGATAAATACATGGCTGGGAGGCTGGTGCCATCACAGGAATTTTTATTTTTATTTTTTTATTTTTTTTTTGACCATGGGTATGTTTACTTAGCACCTGGCCTGATACGTGCAGCTGGTTCCCACCTGTCTCAAATAGGGAAACAGATACTAGCCCAGGAGCTTGTTGAGAAGGCTTTAAACTAGGTATGAAGGGGGATGGGGATGAAATGAGGCTCAAGAGAGATGAGCCTGGAGGAGCAATGCCAGGGTCGGGGGTGAGGGCAATGGTGCAACTGAAGTGTGTTTACGCCAATGCGCACAGCAAGGGCAATAAACATGAGGAGCTGGAAGCCATTATCTAGCAGGCAAACTGTGACTCAGTTGCCATCACTGAAAGATGGTGGGACCACTCACACGACTAGAGCACTGCAATGGATGGCTATGCACTCTTCAGAAAGGACAGGCAACAATGGAGGGGCAGTGGCGAGGCTCTCTATATTAGCGACTGTTTTGATGTTGCTAAGCTCAGGACTGAGAATGATAAGGTGGAGTCCCTATGGACAAGGATCAGGAGGATTGCCAACAAGGCAGACATCCTCTGGTGGGGGTCTGTTATAGACTGCCAAACCAGGATGAAGAGATAGATGAGGATACAAACAGCTGACAGAAGTTGCACAGTCGCCAGCACTTGTTCTCATGGGGAACTTCAACTTCCCAGACATAAGCTGGAAATAAAATATGGCCCTAAGGAGGCCATAGGAGGTTCCTGGAGTGTGTGGAAAACAGCTTCGTTACTCAGCTGGTTAGTGAACATACCAGAGAGGGTGCCCCACTAGACCTGTTCACAGAGAAAGACTGGTGAGAGATGTGGTGGTTGGGAGCTGTCTTGGGCAGAGTGACCACAAAATGGTTGAGTTTTCTATTCCTGGTGAAATCAGGAGACAGGTCAGTAAAACTGCTACCTTGGACTTCTGGAGGGCAGACTTTTAACTGTTCAGGATGTTGGTAGGGAGGGTCCCTTGGAAGTCAGTTCTGAAGGGCAAAGGCATCCAGGAAGGCTGGATGCTCCTCAAGAAGGAAGTCTTCAAGGTGCAGGAGCAGACTATTCCTGCGTGTCGTAAGATGAGCCAGTGGGGAAGAAAACCAGCATGGCTGAACAGGGAACTTTTGCTGAGTTTCCAGAGGAAAAAGAAAGTTTATATCCAGTGGAATAAGGTACAGACAACTAGGGGAGAGGAAGTTGCCAGAATGTGCAGAGAAAAAATCAGCACGAGCTCAACCTGGCCACTATGGTTAAGAATAACAACAAATGTTTTTACAAATATAATAATGGTAAGAGGAGGTCCAAAGTGAATCTACATCCTTTACTGAATGCAGGGAAGAACATGACTACTGAGGATAAGGAAAAGTTTGAGGTTCTTAATGGGGGAGATGGGGACAGATGGGAAGAATAACATTTAAAACCAGATTTCAGGTATGTATTTTTTTTTTTTCCTGTTTTAAGTATGGCTTTCATGATTTACCAAAATTATCTCTCAGGATTTTTTAAAAATATAAATAGTCTTTTGCCTATTTTCGTTATGTCTTTAATCATATGCATACCCTGGATACAGATTTGGGAGAAGTGTTTGTGTCTGTTGCTTCTCTTTTACTCCAGTCAGGTGTTTATCACAGAGATTAATAACAAAGACACAGTTTGGGGGAAATGGTGAGACATTTAAAAAAGTTTCAGGTTTGTTTTGTTTTGGTAACATGTTAGCTTCTGTTTGTTTTGTTTGTTTGTTTGTTTGTTTTTCCATTTAGAGAGAAAAGAAAAATAGACTTAAAACAATCCCAATTTTCTACTCATGTTTTTATTTTAATCGAAATAACTTTTCTTGTAAATTTTTTCTCAGAATAAAATAGCTGCCGGTTCTGTATTACAATCCTAGTGGACAGAGGACCAGTAAGTCTGATGGCAGAAAGCTGCTGTGAAATTGAGTTGTTATACACCTTCAGTTCTCTTCTTGCTTCATCTCCTATCCTCTCTCCTGTGTATCTCCAGAGGAGGATATGATATGTCCACCAGTCTCAGTGACTTAATTTTTTTTGCATCCAAGGCACTGCAACATCACTGGCAGCAGACTGAAAATTAACCTGAGTTTGAAAATGTCATTTGGGGCCTCCAGAAAAAAAATATTTGCCTTTAGATATCAATGTCATTAGTGCTTTGCAGGTATTTCCAGAAACAAATATTAAATAGAAACAAATATCAATTCTTGATGAACTGATACATCGACATCATTTGTTTTCAGAAGGAAATGAGTTTTTGCTACTGTGAAATGAATAAAAACAGTAACTTTATAAATCATTTTTTTAAAAAAGTTTGATTGCTTGTTGAAAAGATTTTAGAAGAGAACAGTAAGCAAGAACAAGAGAAAGCATAGCCTATGAGCAAGTTTGAAACAATTAGCGTTGTTTACATTGAATAAGGGAATATTGGAGGATGGAAAAAAATGATCGTGTGGCATTTTTTAAACTTAAATATGTTATAGACAGTTGTCACAGAAGAAGAAAGTATGCATAAATGTGAAAGAAATGGTAAATATGGTGAGAATTAATGAGTTTAGCTGCAACAACAAAAGCTGAGAAAGCCATAGAAAGTTCTCCATCACCGACGGTCTTTAAGAATAAGATAGACAAGCACCTGTCAGGAATGATGCTCATACAAACTTCTTCAAAGCAGGGAATGGATGACTTCTTTACTTGCAGCACTACCAATTTTTGAAAAGCTTTAGTAGAATTATTATAGTTTATCTCTTTTATGCTCAACATATTTCTTTTATGTTCAACATATTTCTTTTATGTTAAACCGACTTCAATCCAGTATCTTATTGACATCTTATTAATATTATCTTGTTAACTGCTGCCTTGGACTTCCCAAGGGCAGACTTTGAACTGTTCAGGACACTTGCAGGGATGGTCTCTTGGAAGTCACTTCTGAAGTGCAGAGGGGTCCAAGCAGTTTGGACATTCCTCAAGATGGGAGTCTTCAAGGTGCAGGAGGAGGCTGTCCCCATGTGCTGTAAGATGAGCCGATGGGGAAGAAGAGCAGCATGGCTGAACAGGGAACTTTTGCTGAGACTCCAGGAGAAAAAAAGGGTTTACCTCCTATGGAAGAAAGGACAGACAACTTGAGAAGAGTACAAGGAGCTTGCTAGCATATGAAGAGAAAAAAAAGAAAAAAAAAAAAAAAAAAAAAAAAACAGAAAGGCTAAAGTCCACCGTGAGCTCAACCTTACCACTGTGGTAAAAGTTACCAAAAAGGTTTTTACAGATATCTTAACAGTAAGAGAAAGGCCAAGGAGAGTCTCCATCCTTTACTGGATGCAGCAGGAAACATGACTACTGAGAGTAAGGAAAAGTCTGAGATTCTCAATGCCTTTACTAGTCAGACCAGTTATCCTTGGGGTACTCAGCATCCTAACCTCGAAGTCAGTTCCCTCAGTACCCTTAGGTGGATCCCATCTGGCCCCATCGACTTACGTACATCCAAGTGCTGTAGCAGGTCACCAACCATTTCCTTGTGGATTACGAGGGCCACATTCTGCTCCCCATTTCCCTTCACCAGCTCAGGGCACTGCGTATCCAGAGAACAACTGGTCTTGCCACTAAAGACTGAGGCAAAGAAGGCATTAAGCACCTCAGCCTTCTCCTCATCTCTTGTCACTAAGTTTCTCCCTGCATCCAGTAAAGGATGGAGATTGTCCTTAGTCCTCCTTTTCGTGTTTATGTATTTATAAAAACATTTTCTGTTATCTTTAACAGCAGTAGCCAGATTGAGCTCCAGATGAGCTTTGGCCTTTCTAATTTTGTCCCTGCACAGCCTTACAACATCCTTATAGTCCTCCCGAGTGGCCCGCCCTCTTTTCCAAAGGTCATAAACCCTCTTTTTTTTTCTTAAGGTCTAGCCACAACTCTCTGTTCAGCCAGGCCAATCTTATACTGCGCTGGCTTGTCTTTGGGCACGTGGGGACAGACCGCTCCTGAGCCATTAAAATTTCCTTCTTGAATTTCCTTCTTTCCATGCCTTCCTGTACTCCTTAAGAACTGCCTCCCAAGGGACTATGCCAACCAGTGCCCTGAACAGCTCAGTCTGCCCTCCAGAAGTCCAAGACAGCAGTTTTACTGATACCCCTCCTGTCTTTGCCAAGAATAGAGAACTCAACCATTTCGTGGTCACTCTGCCCAAGACAGCTCCCAATCACCACATCTCCCACCAGTCATTCTCTATGTGTGAACAGAAGGTCCAGCGGGGCACCTCCCCTGGTAGGCTCACTAACCAGCTGCGTCAGGAAGCTATCTTCCACGCTCTCCAGAAACCTTCTACACTTCTTCCTCTGAGCTGTATTGCATGTCCAGGATAAGTCTGGGAAGCTGAAGTCCCCCACCAGGACAAAAGCTGATGATTTCACAACTTTTGCCAGCTGCCTGTAGAACTCCTCATCCGTCTCCTCATCCTAGTTAGGCGGTTTAAAACAGACCCCCACCTTGCCTTGTTGGCCTTCCTGCTGATCCTAACCCATAGGGACTCGAAGTTTTCATTCCCAGCCTCGAATTCCACAATATCAAACACTCTCTAATATAGACAGCCACACCACCACCCCTTCTGTGCTACCTGTCCCTTCTGAAGAGCCTATAGCCAGTCATTGCAGCACTCCAGTCATGGGAGTGGTCCCACCACTTTTCAGGGATGGCAACCAAGTCATAGCTTGCCTTCTTCCAGCTCCTCTTGTTTGTTGCCCATGCTGCTTGCATTAGTGTAGATGCACTTCAGCTGGACTATTGCCTTCTCTCCCAACCCTGACATTGTTCCCACTGGCACACCTCTAACGGGACGTATTTCACCTCCGTCTCCCTTCTTACCCAGTTTAAAGCCCTCTCAATGAGCCCTGCCAGCTCCTGGGCTAGTATCCGTTTTCCCCTTTGAGATAGGCGGGACCCATCTGCAGTTATTGCCTGGTATCAGGTGCTGAGTAAAGCCCCCCGTGGTCCAAAAAAAAAAAAATAAAAAAAAAATAAAAAAAAATCTGTGTTGGCACCAGCCTCTGAGCCATGTGTTTATCAGGTGGGCTTTCCATGTCCTCTCTGTACCCCTCCCTGCCACTGTAGGGGTGGAGGAAAATATCACCTGTACTCCCACTCCATCTACTAATCGTCCCAGTCCCCTAAAGTCCCATTTGATAGCCTTCAGGCTTCTCTCAGCAATTTCATCGCTGCCAGCCTGGATTATCAACAGAGGAAAGTAATTAGAGGGGCGAACCAGGTTAGGAAGGTTTCTGGCAATGTCCCTGACCCTGGCCCCAAGGAGGCAGCAGACTTCCCTACGGGTAGGGTGAGGCCAACATACAGGGCCCTCTGTTCCCCTGAGAAGGGTGTCACCTAAAACAATTACCCTTCTTTCTTTCTTAATGGAAGCAGTCTTGAGGCGTGGAGTTGACTTCCTTGCCCTAGGCATTCTCCTGGGTGGACTTTCCACCTCATCCTCATCCACCAGTCTGTCAAGCTCCAAGGCCTCAAACCTGCTGTTTAAGGGCACCTGGGAAGGCGGGGACAGTGGGGAGGTGGGTTCCCTGCGATGCCGAGCAGGGACTTGTTTCCATTCCTCTCCATCTCCTAGGTCCCCCCCCTCTGCCCGACAGCAACAGGAGAGGGTCCACCACTGCTTGGGGTCTATCACGATGGTGCCTTTCTTTCAGGCCTTGCATGGAATTGCTCCACCAGTCTATCTCCCTCTCACACTCTCTGATAGCCCTTTATCCTCTCCACCTCCTCCTTGAGCTCTGCCACCAGGCTGACCAGGTCATCCACCTGCTCACACCTCACAAACACACAGTATCTCTGCCACCCTCAGATGGCAGCAACAGGCTCAGGCGCTCCCTGCGTCCAGAGACCCGAACTGGCGCATTTTTGAGTGGGCACGTAGTCTGGGTCACCACAGACTTTCTAGAAAGAGCGTTCTGCCTAGTGCAGGCCATGTCGGTTTAGCTATAGGTAGACAGACGGTAGATGAGCTGTTCTCCTGAGCCGGGGGAAAGCTCTGCCCCGTCTAAGTGCTCCCTGCCTGCATGCACTGCCCTAACTGACACACCATGCCCTGTTTGCCCGTCCTGGTCGCCGCGCTCCCTAGGGGCTGCCTTTGAACGGCCGGGGAGTGGGCAATGCTGGTTCCATCCGTGCCTCGTCAGCTTCCCTCATGAGGGCTGCCAGGTCCTGGCGGCTCCCTAGGCTGCCTCAAGTGGCCTCGATGCGGGAAAAAAAAAAAAAATCCCTGCCTGCCTCGATCCCCCGCTCTGCTGCAGAACGAGTCTGCCCCGGAGCTGATTGCCTCGGCGAGTGGCTGCAAAATGGCGGTGACACCCTCTTGGGCATTTGAAAACATACAGTAGAAACAAAACTAGAAATAAAATGTGATATTTTGGTAGAATTCTGATTGGCTTTCATCTTGGAATGAATCCTTCCTTAATGGATGTGATACAAACCTCTTGAATGGTAACATCATTCTAAAAGAAGAAGCCACCAATGCTTTCATGGTAGTAGTGATCTGGTACTAATTCAGCAAGTAATGGAACCTCACAGCATATAACTGTTTACATAATATACACATAGTATGTTACCAAATTAATACCCTCTAAATCAAAACAGTTGGAGTCAACCAACTGGGCAATGTGATCTAGTGGTTGGCACACTGCCCATGGCAGGGGGGGTGGAGCTCTTTAAGTTCCATTCCAACCCAAGGCATTCTATGAGTCATGTAAGGTAGGAGATAATTTACAAAACTGATTGCAGGAGCAAAATATACTTTTCATCATTGGAACATGCTTCTGTTTCTCAAAAGAGACTAATAAAATAATGAATGTGGCATATGGCTGCATTCATAATGTGGATAGTTGTGTGAAAATTTGTGAATGTAGTTTTCAATGTCTTACGGAATAAAACTTTTTTTTTTTTTTTTTTTTTTTTTAATTTTGCAGCCCACTAAAAACTCCACTGAAGATGCTGGATGTTTCTAACTGCTCATTGAACCATGATGATATGGCCTATTTAGCCAACAGCTTCCATTCTTATCACTTGGAAGCCCTGGACCTGAGTGGGCATGATATACCCGACCTTTACCCATCAACATTCTTTAAACTTCTTGGCCATTCCTCTTCAGTGCTTAGGAGTCTTATCTTGGAGGACTGTAATATCCAAGATAGTCATGTCAACATGCTGATTTTAGGCTTAAGCCCTTGTCATAAGCTACAGGATTTTAAATTTCTTGGAAACCCACTGTCATCTGAAGCACTTAAACACCTTTTCACATTTCTCTGTGAATTGCCAATGCTGAAAAATGTGGAGTTTCCAGTTCCAATGGACTGCTACCCTATTGGCATCAGCTACCCAATTGATGATGCTAGTCTCTGCAGATTTGATCACCAAAAATATGAAAGAATAGCAGAGGAGCTTAATCTCATTTTACTCCAAGGAAATCGGGAGGATGTGAAAGCTTCAACTCCAATCTTCGGCAGTTATGATGCAGCTGTTCAGGAGACAAATGAAGAATTGGGAGCCTATTTGATTATGTCCTTTAAGGAGACTTTAGAAAAGTTCACTGCTTCTCTTAGCAAAATGAGTTAAAGGTGTAACATAGTGGTGATCAGATGTCCTGCCGAATCAGAAGCTAGTTTAGTCTTTACTGGAAATGTGGACTTAATTGATTGGTTTTGAGTTTTCTTTAATTTCTGGACTGAATTTACTTCTGTTTTAATACCTTCTGCTCATCTGAGGTATTTTAATTATGCTATTTCATACCAATTACATAAATACTGCTTTGTCTCAAAAGAAGAGATCTTTAATAGCTTATCTTTTTACACAAAAGCACTTAAACAGTTTATTTCTTAGTAAAACAAGAGGTGTCTAAGCTTGGCTGACTTTTACAGTTTTCTCTGGATTTTGCAATGAGGCTTACAGCCCAACAGAAAAGAAGAGTGACATTTATTTGGCAAGCCCCTGTGCAAGAAAGGTATTTGAGTGACTGTACACAGCATCCCCGATCCCTCCACAAATTATATTAGAATGTGGGTAAAGTGGCTAATGGAGTGTCAGAATGCAGCAGTAGGGCCACAAAAACACATCTAGGGAACGTACTATAAAAGAGGAGGAATCCCTGGGTAGTAGGCAAGTGTCATAGTCTACTCAGCTTCTCACTTGTAACTCTGCAAACGGGCCAAAGAGAAAGATACTAGCAAATCTTATCTATTATCATCTGATTTGAGACATCTGCTGAAAGCCAGTCAACTCTATCAGAATCCAAACTGGAGACTTGTTTATCTTCTAGTTGATGGAAGGAAGGGAAGGGAAGGGAAGGGAAGGGAAGGGAAGGGAAGGGAAGGG
>NC_048894.1:47238890-47265727 GCF_011077185.1 Oxyura jamaicensis
TCTTGGCACAAAAAAAGAATGTTTTGGCAGGAGTTGAAGTATCATAATATTAATGATCATTATTAGGATAATAAAGGAAGCCTACTTGAAATACTACCAGATCTTATCAACTGAGGGTGAGGAAGAAATGTTCTTGTAGGCAGTGCTGGCTTATGAAGCCTCCTGTTTATCTACATTAAGAATATGCAAGCAGCTTCTACTGTGCAGAACTTACAAGTTACACAGCATACATTTACATTAATTTTGGATGTCTTCTAGGCTTACACTCTTCTTTTTAATATATTTCATTGATTAAACATATGATGATGAAATGTAAAATGGAAAGTGAATGGACATGACCACTTATGTTTACAAAGTGCTAGAAAAAGCTGTAAGAAATCTTAGATGCCGAGCCATACATTCATGATTTAGAAAATGCCAGAACTGGGTTCCACATGGTTTAGCTTATAATTACACAGTTACTTGTGCACCCTTGCCTTTGCCTCCTTCTGACCTCTTGTATGAGGACTGACAGCTATCTAGGCAACTAACTCTTACACTTTCCCTGCCTCTGATCTTGCCATTCGTTCTATCCTAGACTTGACCCATGTTTTTTCAGCCAGACATACATAGTTTGAAGTTCACTAGGCCAAGGACCTGCTGCGATGAGTGGAGGAGTGGCACTTCCTGTTGCTCGGAGAGACCATTTACATTAGGTGCAAACCTCTATGTAGTGATTACTCCATGCTGGCAGCAGGACCAGCTAACATGCTGTGTCTGCAGTTGAAGACTATTTTAGAAGCATATTGTACTCCGAAAGTAAGTCCTTGCCTGTTTCAGTACACACAAAATATCTTGTTCAGAGATCACCTCCTATGTCAGAATATTTAGATGCCTTATGAGAACTGCTGCCTATGCAGCTGTCTCTCTTTGCTTTCTCTGTGACTAAAGCCAGTCCTGGTGCACTTTTAAATTTTATTTCCTCCTTCTTCTGCTTCCCACAGACTCCTGCCTGTCTTCCATTTTTCAGTGACGGACACCCTATGCTGTCAGTTTATGTCTCTCAGGGCCAGGAGAAGGATGTAGAAGCAATGGTTTTAGTTTAGTTTTGTATGCCTATTTCAAATCTTTTCTTTGAGGCTGGAGGCTGGAGTACATTGCTTTAAAGAAGTGATGCACATGCATCACTGCATGCAGAGTAGCTATGATTGGAGCACATGGTTCCATGTGTCCAGTGCGTTTGGATCCTGTTCCTGTGAAGCCAGCTGCTCTGCAGAAGCACATAGACATTTTCAAAGCTTTGTGATCTTCTAAAATGCACTTTGATAGGATTGAAGCAAAAGTTTTGTTTACAGATACATGTTAAAATTGTAGTACATGAAATGTACCATGTAAAATACATAATTTGAATATAACTGAATCCAAAATGAAGAGCTACAATAGGACACTATTATATGCCAACTGTATTTTACTGAAAGAAAACTATATTGCATTTAGAACTTAATAAAAAATGCCATGTTTAGGAGGAGGAGGAATTTCTACCTTTTTTAACAAAGTCAGGTAATTTTTTCTCTTTTAAATCACATGATTCTCAGCTTTAGGGCAAACTTGCTCTAGGTTCTGAAGTACTACAGACCAGCTGCATGCAATTACCTTTGCTGTGGTAACACTCACTTCTTTGTAGAAACACTGTCCTTAACTCTCAGATATCCTACTTTCTCTCTTGAGTTGCTTTCTAAATTATGGTTGCTAGTGTTGGTTTTAAATACAGGCTGAACTGTAGCATTTAGGCATTGCCCATGCTTACTGCAACAAGAACATGTGGCTCAGAAGGGTCTCTGCATGCCTTCTGTCCCAGCAGTGCTGTTTATGGTTTGGGCCTGCTTTTTCTTCCTTTATCTCTGTGTGTAGGACTTGACATTCTTCTATAAAAGTAGATGTACTAATGCTAAAACTACCTAAGCATTTAAGGTTAACCTGTACTTTGCAAGTACTGCCAGGTATCACTTTAATCCAGACTTGTGTCTTCTCCCAAAGGACAATCTTTCTACTTTGTACCAACCTGGAGCCTTGTAGCTGATACAGCTATAGCCATTTAAAATCATGGAACAGAACTCAAAATGCCCTAAGATTTTAAAGTAAATCTTTTATTTCCATGCTGTTTCTTATAGGTTTATGTTACAGGAAATTCTCATTTTTGAGTATTATCATTAAACACAAAGTTCAGTAAAGACAGAGGATCAATTCCTTTTGCTGCTTGTGCAAAAGTTAAAATTCTTATGTTAGTGAATGCTGGATTATCTTAGGCAACAAAATTATATAATGCAGGAAAAAAGTGGAGTGTTTGACAATACTGTTACTGATGTTCCAGTAGCATTTATTCTCGATACCTTCTTTAAGTTTCTGAAGTGGCAGTCACCCATCAGTTTCAAATACTTGTAAACAGTAAACACTAAGAAGGGATACACAAATAAATTTATTTATTTTAAAAGCAGTAGAAGTTGTTAGAAACATCCCTCCCCTTTGTGCAGAATTTTGTTATAGGAAACAACATAGCTAAGCAGCCACACCCTATGAAGAATAGAGTCTGTTAAAAGTGATATGGTTAGCAGTTCCTTGGTAGTAAAGTATTTTTCCCCATAAGAATTAACCTATTGTTGGGGCAGGGACAGAGTGCAGGCACTTTAAGAAACACAGCTAGTCTAACTATGTAGTGAAAGTATGTGTGGCATGGAAAATTTAGCAGCAGGAGCAGGACAGGCAAGGCAACTGGAAGAAATGTTGGCTTTTTGGAATGGACAAGTGTTCTGAAAATTCATCACTGCTTCAGCAATGAAACTGAAGGCAGTCTTTTCCTCTGAGGTCCTTGTTGCCTCTTTCTGAAAGGTTATGTTGTCAGCATCACTGTCTTCCTTAGATGAATCAAAGACAAAAAAAAGTGAAGGTTGGAAAGGAAGGCAATAATGGCAATTAGCAGAGCAAGGTATTAAATAATTGGTGACAAACTCTGAAACAGTGGATGGCGATCTAACAGACTGTGGTGCCACCAGTTCTGAAGATCAGCCATCTTTCCTTCTGAAATCCCAATGACATTTTATTGGCTTTTTCTTCTTTATCTGCCTTTATAGTTCCAGCTGTACCCACTTCTGGTCAGTGCAACCTCTTGCAGAAATGCCTTGCTGCATGGGAAAAAACTATCCATCCTGCAATTCTGTGGAAAAAAATGGAATTCTTTAAGATAGAGGACCCAGCTGGACCGACTGTTGGAGAAGTGACAGACAGTGCAACCTTGCAGAGAAACAGCCTTCCTCAGTTGCAGAGTCTACAAGGATGTGAGATATTCTGAGTACTGATGTATGGACATACATTGTGGACAGTGTGTGGAAGAAAACATGGTTCTGTTCTGAGACTTCAAAGAGGAGAAGAAACTGGTCTGAGAGGTGGAAAAAGAAACTCTCTGGAAAGAGGCAGCAAGTCTATGTTGTAGGGTAAACTCAGGTGGGCAGCTAAGCAAGACATAGCTGCTTGTTCACCCTCTCCCACATTGGAATGGGAGAGAGAAACATAGAACATCCTGAGTTAGAAGGGACCTACATGGAGTCCAACACCTGTGTTCCAAAAGAATCAACAAAAAAATCAGACCATGTCTCTGAGTGTTTTTCTAAATGCTTCTTGAATGCTTCAGTGAGCTTGGTGCTGTGACCACTTCCCTGGGGAGCCTGTTGCAGTGCGCAACCACCCTCTTGGTGAAAAACCTTTTTCCAAACTGCTCCTGTCACAGCTTCAAGCCATTCCCTTGGGTCCTATCGCTTGTCACCAGAGAGAAGAGATCAGCACCTGCCCCTCTGCTCTCCCTCAAGAGGAAGTTGTAGACTGTAGTGAGGTCTCCCCTCAGTCTCCTGTTCTCCAGGCTGAACAACCCAAATGACTTCAGCCGTTTCTCATATGTATTGCCCTCTAGACCCTTCACCATCTTTGTAGCCCTCCTTTGGACACTCTCTAACAGTTTTATATCTTTCTTGTACTGTGGTGCCCTAAACTGCACACAGTACTTGGAGGTGATGCAGCACCAGGACAGAGTGGAGCAGGACAATCACTTACCTTGACCGGCTGGCAATGCTGTACTTGATGCACCCAAGGATATGGTTGGCCCTCCTGGCCTCTAAGGCACACTGCTGGCTCATATTTAGCTTGTTGTCAACCAAAACCCCCAGATTCCTTTCTGTGAGGCTGATCTCCAGCATCTTGTCCCCCAGTCTGTACATATATCCAGGGTTGCCCCTTTCCAGGTGCAGAATCTGGCACTTGCTCTTGTTAAACTTCAGGCAGTTGGTGATTGCCCAGCTCTCTAATTTGTCCAGAGATCTCTGCAAAGCCTCATCACCCTCAACAAAGTCAACAACCCAATTTGGTATGGTCCCTGAACTTGCTCAAAAAACCTTCAAGTCCTTCATTGAAATTTTTTATGAAAACATTGAATAGGACTGGTACTAAAATGAATTCCTGAACGCCACTACTGTCAGGTCACCATCCTGATGTAACCCCGTTTACAAGAACTCTTTGGGCCCAACCTGTCAGCCAATTGTTCACCCATTTTATTATGCTTTTATCTAACTGTATTCTGGTCATTTTGTCCAGAAGGATACTGTGAGAGACAGTATCAAAAGCTTTATTGAAATCCAGACAGATTACATCAATTGTCTTCCTTTGGTCAACTAAATGGGTGATCTTCTCATATAAGGAAATTAAATTTGTTCAACATGACTTTCCCGGTGTGAACCCATGTTGGCTGTTACCAATGTCTACATTGTCCTTCAGGTGTTTTTCAATAACTCCCAGAATAATCTTCTTCATAATTTTACCAGGACTGAAGTGAGACTGACAGGTCTGTAATTGCCAGGATCTTCTTTCTTGCCCTCCTTGAAAACTGGGACCACATCTGCCAGCTTCCAGTCAACTGGGACCTCTCCAGATTCCTAAGACCATTGAAAAATAATTGAGGGAGGTCCCACAATGACATCAGCCAGCTATCTGGGTACCTTGGGATGAATCCCATCGTGTCCCATGGACTTACATGCATCCAGGTGGAGCAGCAAATCCTGCACAAGGTTGCGGTTGACTGTGAGTTTATCATTCCCAAAGTCATGGTCCTTCAACTCAGGGCAGCTGGGGTCCCAGAGCCCGTCACTGGTGTTGAAGAGAGGGCAAAAAATGCATTAAATGTCTCTGCTTTGTCTTTGTCCCTGTTTGCTAGGTGACCGTCCTCATCAAGTATTGGATCACTGTTTCCTCTGGTCCTCCTTTTCCTGTTAACATACTTAAAAAAGCCTTTTTTATTGTCCCCCACACTGCTGACCAGCCTCAACTCTAACTATTCCTTGAGCACACAAATTTTTGAATTGGAAAGGTGAAAGTGTGAGAACTCATGGACTGAGGTGAAGACCGTTTAATAGGTAAAGCAAAAACTGCACAAACAGTAGCAATAGGACTAGAGAGAATGACCTCAAGTTGTGCCAGGGGTGGTTTAGCTTGGAAATTAGGAGACATTTCTTCTCAGAAAGAGTAGTAAGGCATTGGAACGGGTTGCCCAGGGAGGTGGTGGAGTCACTTTCCCTGGGGACGTTCAAGGAAGGGTTGGACGTGGTGTTTAGGGACATGGTTTAGTGGGTGACATTGGCGGTAGGGTGATGGTTGGACCAGATGATCTTGGAGGTCTTTTCTAACCTTAACAATTCTATGATTCTATGGGTATGGAATATCTCCTTGGTCACCTGGGGTCAACTGTCCTGGCTGTGTCACCTCCCACCTTCTTGTGCACCCCAGGTGGAGCAGCATGAGAAACAGAGGCCTTGATGCCGTGTAAGCACTGGTTAGCCATAACTAAAATAAAAGTCTGTTACCAACACTGTGTAGGTCACAATTCCAAAACATAGCACCAGAAAAAGCCACTGAAGAAAATTAACTCTATCCCAGCCAAAATCAGTACATATGAAAAAAGCAAATGGTTGTTTGCAGAAGGAAGAAAATGGAAAAAAAAAAAAAAAAAAAAAAAGAGAGAGAGAGAAATGGGAATGCAGTAAAAGGGTAATAAAAATAAGGTTAAGAACTAACAAAAAAAAAAAAAAGGTTTAATTAGGAAGGGCAACAGACAGTGGGAGGATGGCTTCTGGTGTCATAAAAAGACATCTAGAGGTGTCTCATCAAGCATATACTCCAAGTACAGCCAAGTTCCAAGCAAGATCAGGTTTCTTAGCTTAGATTCTATGCTAGCTTTGAATGTGTACAGTATTCAGGACCTGAATAAAACATTAATGCCTTCCTATTTTCTCTGAGTTGAAGCAGTCTGTAAAGTGAACAGAATAACTAGGTTTGCTCATTGGCTTCGTAGCTGTGTCAGAAACTAAGAGAATGTTGAGGACTGAAGAACAGTCAATTCTGCTCTTCATTTGGCCAGTTTCTGGAGGTGCAGTTCATGAAGCCCACACTCTCCTGGGACAGGTTAATCCTAACTTGGAAGCAGCTTGTTTCTTCTTTCCTCTTAAGAGAGAATTAACCTTCCAGTTTCTGCCCCCTTCTTATTCCCCGATTCATAGCTGCAAGCTCATGATTCTGTCTCACTGTACAAAAGTTCTCATTACGTTCTCAATCTGCTGTCATTTTAAGCATATCTCCATCTCCTTCCCATGATAACTAAAGGCCAGGCAAAGGAACTATTGCATAAAAAGACAATTCTCTTCTCTTAGATCCTGTGCCTGACCACACAAAGACTCCCACTCGAAAAGAAAGTTGTATGAGAAGCCCTGTAAAACACCAGCAGGGACAGACTTGATCACAGAAGGACTGACATGGGCTCAGTGTGGTTTCACATCAGAAATTCTGTTCAGTATTAAAAAAAAATGGTTTCAGACAATTTGGTAGCAAAGCTAACAGGCCTATGTATACAAACAGTATCTGCAAGGGCATATAAGTTTAGATTTTATTTTTCTTTCTGAAGAGAAATGAGAAATTGTGATTTTCCATAAATCTTTTAGAAATAGCATTTTATAGTTGAAATTTTCCAAAATCAATGAGCCCTTCAAACACCCAGTCTCTTAAAATTTGTCTTCATCAATGGCTTGATAGCAATAGTTTCCTTGATCTTGACAGTGGAAGATCTGACTTTCTAGAAAACATTATGATGCTTCTGCCGAAGCATTATGTCTCCATATTTAATTCCCATTTCATCTCTCAGAAACAGTTGACAGAAAAAGAACCATTTTAATTAAATCCATTGTGTTTGTAAGTATAGTTAGACGTCATCATAAATTACTTGTCAACTTACTGTTTTCTCCACCTCATTTTACCATCTTTGGACATCTGAAGTAAATAGGAAAGAGAAGAAGAATGAAGTAAAGAATTTCAAGAAGGACGCTGTTTTACAGTTAAGCAATCAAGAAAGTTCAGACAAAGATAACCTAACCCTAGCTCTACTAAGTATTTCTAGGACAATGTAGAAAGATATCAAGCATTCATCCAGAGGATGAAATTATGCCAAATATCTGCATTTGTTAACTGAATAAATCTGTTTCTTTACAAGGTAATTTGTTAGAAATGTATCACTCAGCTTTTTCAAGACTGTAGTTTGATTGTGAGCCCAGGGCCCTCAACACTGAAAAATCTAAGAACTATCACCATTTTCTCATTCCACTGGGAACTTTAATAAAATATTTTGTCATATGACACCAACCTATTATATATAATATATATTCATAGTCATAAATTGTACTAATAGTAAAAAAGGATGCCTCATTCAGTATTTTATCGCACTCTAATTCAAAACATCAGATTCAATATTAAAATGCTAATGGAATTTAAAGGAGTTCATAAGCTGTCGTTACATACCTCTTCAGCTTTCTGAGTTTCTGTATCCAATAAAAGAATCCTTATAAAGTAAGCTCTTTGCCAGCCTTCAACTGAGAGGTGAAAGAAAGCAATGTAGAATGCTCCACCAACTGTTCACAATCCAAATTGAACAAGACCAAAAGTTGAGGTCCGCCAAAAAAGATTCTATATGAACACACTCACACACACATATATATAAAAGCAGGAAAGATTTGGAAAAATAAAGTTAATAAGTAATAAAATGCAAATTAAATGCTTAATTCAACAGCAAACATTCAACCATCAAGCAAATAAATCAAAATTACCAATAAGTTCTTCAGGTACAGAACACCTACATGAGCCACCATTCTGAAATACTACCTTAAAATAATAATTTTACTAAAAAAAATTATTGAGTCAAAATTATCAACCTTTGGGGGTCATCTAGTGCAATCAGATGCTTGAAGCAGCTGAACATTGAATTGCACACCAGATTGTGTAGGCTCCAATCCAGATGGATCTTGAAAACCTCCAGGGACAGATATTCTGATAACTCTGAGCAAGTTTTTCCAATGCTTAATTCTGGCCATCACTTTTTTTTTTTTTTTTTTTTTTTTTTCTTTCCATGTATTTATTTTATTTCAATCTGCTACCATATACTGCTGAAAGGAGTTTGGCTGTCTTCTCAATAATCTCCTTTTAGGGACTGGATTTGTATTAGCTATCTATATTAGCTTTTACGTTCCCCATAAGCCTCTACCAATCTGAATAAGCCTAGCTCCTTCAACCTTTCTCCAAAGATTTGCTCCAGTGCCCCAGCCATCTTGGTAGTCTTCAGTCTACGCCTGAGCTGGTACTGTGCCATGTACTGTGTTAAATGAGGTGAAGACGCAGACACCTCCTCCAGCCACTACAGCCCGGAACTGCTTCTGCTTGGTCACTGGGGCCCAGCCCAGTGTGCAGAGTCCCAGGCTCACTGCCCAGAGTAAAGAATGCAGCTGCCACTTCTCTTACCCAGGTTCATTGAATCATAAAATCATTAACATTGGAAAAGACCTCCAAGATCTTCTGGTCCAACCACCCCCCACTGCCAATGTCACCCACTAAACTGTGTCCCTAAGCACCATGTACAACCCTTCCTTGAACAACCCCAGGGATGGTGACTCCACCACCTCCCTGGGCAACCCATTCCATTGCCTGACTACTCTTTCTGAGAAGAAATGTCTCCTAATTTCCAACCTAAACGTCCCCTGGTGCAACTTGAGGCCATTCCCTCTAGTCCTATCACTAGTTATCTGTGAGAAGAGGCCGACCCCCACCTCCCCACAGCTTCCTTTCAGGTAGTTGTAGAGAGCAATAGGGTCTCCCCTGAGCCTCCTCTTCTCCAGGCTAAACAACCCCAGTTCCCTCAGCGGCTCCTCACAGGACTTGTGTTCCAGGCCCTTCACCAGCTTTGTAGTCCTTCTCTGGACACGCTCCATGGCCTCGATGTCCTTCTTGTAGTGAGGGGCCCAAAACTGAACACAGCACTCGAGGCGCGGCCTCAACATTGCAGAGTACAGGGGGACGATCACCTCCCTGGTCCTGCTGGCTTCAAACATTAGCAAAGCTGAACATGCATCAGAGACACAGACAGGCAGGACGTTGACAGCCCTGGTCATGGACTGCCTTCAACAACACACACTGGACTTATGTAAAACAGATGCAGACAGCTGAGACCTATTCCTCCTCTCTGGCTTGTAGAGATTAAAGTTCACTACTGCAAGCATACACACAGCACTCTCTAGGTTTACAAAGCAAACACATTTTCACTGATCCTGCAAGTACTGGCATTGTCCCTCGGTCCTCCCAGCACCCCTGCCTGGATCCCAGGCTCTCTTACCCAGCTCACAGGCAGCCTACTTGCTGACTAGTCCAGCTTTAAGTTCGCTGCAAACACAGAACAGTCACACACTTGTCCCTTAGTCACACCACATTCACAAATACCCCTGAGTGTACCAACACAGACCACCTGCCTGCCTGATACCCCAGCCAGGAACCAGCTTGAATTTTGCTAGTGAATACACCCACACAATGTTAGGGAAGATACAGACACCCTTCATGGCCATTCTTCCAGAGCTGACCTTTGATACCATTAATCCAAAGCAGCTGTTCACTGCCATTCAAGTGCCATGGGTTTTCAGAAGTTGCCATTCGTCCAGAGCCACTGCTTGTCCAGAGCCACCATTTGCTGCTGTTTGTCTACAGCTGCCATTCATCCAGAGCTGGCATTCACTGCCACTTATGAAGAGAGAGCCAGAGCCACAGTTCGATGCAGTTCATACAATCACAGAATCGTAGAATCATAGAAGCATAGAATGGTTTGGATTGGAAGGGACCTTAAAGATCATCTAATTCCAACACCCTTGCCAGTGGCAGGGACACCTTCTGCTAGACCAGATTGCTCAAAGACCCATCCAACCTGGCCTTAAACACTTCCAGGGATGGGGAATCCACAACTTCTCTGGGCAATCCATTCCAATGCTCTACTATAAAGAAAGACTAAGAAAGTTGGGGTTGTTCAGCCTGAAGAAGAGAAAGCTATGAGGAGACCTTATAGTATCCTTATATGGATGCCCCATCCCTGGAAGTGTGCTAGTCCAGGTTGGATGGGGCTTTGAGCAACTTGGTCTGGTGGGAGGTGTCCCTGTCCATTGAAGGGAGGTTGGAACTAGATGATTTTTAAGTTCCCTTCCAATCCAAACCATTCTGTGATTTTGTTATTCAGAGGGTCCAGTCAGAAGCAGAAGAAAACAGGCACAAAGATACAGTTATAATGTAGGCAATAGGGTCCATCCAGGAGACAAGATACCTGCTGTGTAGGACCAAAGCCTATTCAGGTGGTAGTACAAGAGACAAGACCCCAGATAGGTACACCTACCATGTATTTCAGAGACTGAAACACCAGTCCATAGATTTCCTGTCACAGCTAGCAGAAAGCATGTGTGGAGGTCCCTGATGAGGCTGCTTAGAGCAATTAATCTCTATTGGTGTGCTCAAGGCACTGACGATTTACTTTTTTTTTTTTTTTCATCAAACTGAATAAATTGTTTAAATTAAGAAAAGAGCAACACAGAAGTTAAAGAACTTGACAGACTGTCTCCCCCATATTCATAGTGTCAGAACCTCCATCTTAGCTGTAGTTCAGGCTTCAATGTCATGCAGGGAATTTAGAGTTGAGAAGATCCTAATGGTCCTTTTTTGCCCTGTACTCATGTTGTGAGTAAAAATCTTTTATCTGAGAGCTTATTGTGTAAGTCTGTTTTTTTTTTAAAAAAAAACAACTGATAAAGCACATTTGTATATATTTATTAGTAAATGTAAACATTGACCATAGTACTAAATTTACTACTACTGCTCCAGTTATCTTATTTTCTTGTTAACTATCCATTTCATTTTCACTGAATGAATATGAGCCATTGCCACTATCAGAAATTACAAAAATAAAAGCATAGATCATTGTCTTTGCTTTAATCACATAAATATTGTATTTACTTTTACATAGTGTTACAGTTATCTTGTAATTCTTTCAGGTATTTAGCTTTATTCCACACCATTCTCAGTTTTTGCTGTCACGTGAAAGGAATGAGAAAATTGAGGCCGGATTAACAGAGGAATAAAAAATCCCTGAGAAAATGTTACTGAGGAGAGGAAGCTCATATAACACAGCTGCCAAGAATGAGGCAACTGAACATCTGTGTTGGATTATAATGCTTCAGAAAAGCTAAAACAAGTCTGTGCTAAAAGAACCCTCTGTTAATCTTACTTGCTTTTTCCATTTCTCCTTTGTTTATACTTTTTTGGAGCCAAGGAAACACCAGTTTCTTTATTAGTACCATGACTATCCAGATGGACAAACAAGTTCTTGTAAAATGCCATTTTTATACATTCTAACATCAAGGCTAGTAACAACAGCAAAAAGGGATGGAAAGCTGCAAAGCTTCTTTTAGTATTATTATTATTATTTATTTATTTATTTATTTTTGAGAAGTCACCTCTGTAAATACAAACCTTAACTGAAACGGTCCCTGTGCTCTGCCAGGACTGCTTCTATAGCCTGGAACTGATTTATTTGGTTCCTTTTTCCTTGCTGTTTGTAGCACTTATAAGGAAAAGAGAAAATTACTGAGTAACAGCAGAAGCTTTGTGATCAGCTTGCAGCCTTCATCTGTGGAAGATCTTCATACATTTGCATGGGCATTCTGTTGATTTCATATTGGTCACACTTTACTAAACGTACTCAGTATTAAATCACAGATGCAGCATGAAATTATAAGCTAAATTTTAACAGCTGATGGTTGTTTTTTGTTTGTTTGTTTGTTTGTTTGTTTTTAAGTTGAAGCTCATTGAATGTCAGCAGCAAAGGTTAAAATAAAAAAAATAAAATAAAAAGTAAAAGAAAAAAGATTTTAAGCTGATTTACTAACAACTGCCAGGTAACAACCGGGTAACAACAAATAACGTTATTTGTAGTGGGAATCTGATGGACAGGCAAGACCATTTAGATAGTTCTGGCTAGCGTCAACCAAAATGGACACAGTGGAGCTGTCAAAGATAGAAATGTCCTGTACCTACAGCGGTACTCATGACTTGGGTAGGAGTGAGATTCTCCCTCCCCCTAGGCTAGTGCTCTTACTGACATGAAGGACTGAAGTCTGTGTGTGTTCTAAATGTATGTGGGTCCATCAGTGTACATGTGCTTCTCAGAGCAGCTGCTGCAGCACAACAGAACAGGCAGAAGTTGTGGTGAGAAGCAGCAATTGCAGAATGTGAGCTGCTCAATTAGAGGATTTTGGATGTAAATACGTAGGAATTCAGGAAAAATACTATGTGTCTATATGAAGAAAATAAGAGAAATAGATGTACCCATATTTATCCAAATGTGTATTCAAGAGCTACCTAATTTACCTGACTAAAGCACAGAGCTATATTGGTCACAGCTAATTTCTACTTCTCAACCTATGAGAACCTTGGGACAGTGAAATGCTGTTGTTTAAAGAGCTAGCAGCTGAAAATGAACTTTTAATTTTATGTTTGCTGATGACAATTTACAGTCTGTTTTGCTAAACATTTAAACCTTTAGTAGTGATGCACACACCATATTACAAAGTACTGTACATGGACCTAGTCAGGCTTCCCTGCTTCCTGCTTTTTTTCTGCTGTCCTTCCCAGATTTGTGGATATCAGTGCATTGCTTTTGTATCAACATCAAAAGAGAATGCAGCAAACTGGCCTTTTGAACAGGACAATGTAAGGGAGTTTCAGGTTTAGATCTTGTACAGATGAGATAGGCTTGAGCAAATACTAGAGGGAACTAGCCCTAATGCTATTGGGGTATATAGGATAGGTGACCAGAGGTCACTACTGGCATCCAGTGTGGACTGAGAACTCTGGACTGTGAAGCCACTACTGAAGATGGCTTAAGGAGCATTGGTGTGGTTACTGGTGCTGACTCTGGGGTCTGTCTACTTATGTTTTTTCTAGAAATACTAGTTCATTTAATAAGAGATCACTTTCTTGATCTGTGCAAGTTCTTCCGGCAGTGTTGAACCATCCTTGCTACTGTGTCAGAAGGCATGCACTTGCTTGGGTTGTGAAGGGAAGGGAGGAATATAGTGAGTTTCTTTTTAGTTTTCATTCATTTATTTATTTATTTATTTATTTATTGGTAAAGCATTTTTGAGTATGTTTGTGTGCTGAACAACTCTTCCTAAAATAAAAACACTGAAGAAAAAGTCAGATTTAAAACATGAATATTCTTGTTGCTCAAAGCTTGCTTAACCTTAAATAATTGTATTTTAAATTTTGGAAAAAAAAAAAAAAAAAAAAAAAAGTTCAAGCAAATGGGTAATATGTTTATTTCTTTAAGAGTCACATGAAGCATAAACTTTCCAGCTGGAATTATGTGTTTCACATTTGTGGTACTTAAATGCCTAGCTTTTCTTTTTTTCCCTGCTCCCTTAATTAGCAGGCTACACTACCTGTGTAATTTCATTTTTAGTATATTCTGCCTCATCCTATTCAGGATGAAAGTCTGTTCAGGAATTGACGTTCCAGAGGCTGCAACCAGAATGTGATCTGAAAAGTCATAACCGGCATGGTGAAGACAAGCAACATGCAAAACAGAATTTACTGTGGTGAAGAGACGGAGAGCCATTCACAAAATCGCATGAAAGCAGTCTGTAACTTGGAAAGCACTTTCCAAAAATATATTGATGAAAGAGAAACAGATATACTTGGCTAAGATGTGTTATTTGCTAAAACATGGTGCCAGACTAAGCTGTTCATTTTCTATCCTTATTTTTCAAGTTCTTTGACAGGTGATAATCTAAAGAAAACAATTCTCAATAGCAGTTTTTCCATTTCTTCTGTTTCTGTTGCTGTCAGATGCTTTTTAGAGGTACGAATTTACCCAAAATTCAGGTACTAGGTACTACGTTTCAAAGAATCTCTTCTAACAGTAATTTTTTGTTTTATAATGAGGTAATAAATTTGATTTTTATCTCCTGAATTTCTTTTTCCATATTCTCATTGAAATGAGAATTGATAGTCAAAAAAGGCAGGACGTCTTACTTAAATTGTCTAATTAATGACTACCAACTAAACTGAGTCCATCATGCCTGTCATCCTACTTGTGTCAGCTACAAAAAACGTTTAGTTTACTTTGAAGAACGTCCTGTAATATTTTCTGCTGCTTTTGTTTTTTGCTTTAATTCCTCCACTACCAGGTGTAGAATGCCTCTCTACCCCATGGCATGCCCTATGTAGTAACAGTTGAACACACTGAATACATTCTTTTTTCTTGTGAGTTTAGAGATGCACTTGCTAGCTGTCAGAGTTAGCTCTCTAGACAGACTGACTGTGGGTCAGTAACTGGCTGCAACCAAGTTCCCATCTATGTATGTCCTGACAGACCTACCAGGCCAAGACTAACCCTGCTAATTCATTACAAATCCTTTGTGGTTCATCAAAAGATTTGACTTATATGTCTTGTGTTTGTCCTCAACATGGCTCTTGACTACTGTTGAGCATGTATTCAAGCTTTACTTATGCCATGTAAGCCTTGGTTTCTGTTCCTGATTGCCCGGCCCTCTTATCTCCTCATCCCCGTTTCTATGTTGCCATTTGGGCAGAGAAAGAAACTGAAGAACTTCACCTGCCCCTAGAGAGGTGTATTAAGCTTCCCATACCTGGCTCTGGGCTACCCTCTGCAGCTCTCCCTGGATCCTCCAAGGATTGCTTTTCTTGCACTCAGAACTTAGTGTTTATCTCAACTCATGCATCAGGATGGTTGGAATCTATCACAGGGGTGTTCTTGATGTGAACTGTACACATTTAAACGGCCACTTGCATTGTTGATGTACCCTTTCATGTTTTTGCCATTTCTGCTCCTAAAACCCCATGATTCTGTTTGGGAGAGAGATCCTAACCTATACAGCTGTTATTTGAAGGTGCTCTAGAAACCATCCACTCAGTCCTTGCGCCTGTGTGCGTGCACCTGGGGGTGTGCTGAAGAGCCAGAGCCAGTATGTGCTGCCTTGATTCTCCTCTGAATTGCTCACTGTTTGTGGCAGCTGTAGTTAATGTGACTTCTTCAAGTGGAGCTTGCTTTCTTATAGCACACTAAATATTGTTTAGAGGGAAATAGTGTGAAATTTTTCTTCCTGATAAATCTATTCTAGGAAGATCTATGGGTGCATTAGAAAAAAAAAAAAAAAAAAAAAAAGATACGTAGGGAATAAGTGACTGGAATTACACTGGTAGCAAACCTATGACCATCATGCTTTGGTGAACATGCATGTTGCATAAAAGAAGCTGTTGGCTGAATTAAAATAAGAAAAAAAAATCAAACTGAAAAGTGCAAATTAAGACAAAAAAAACTGTCATGTTTTATTAAAGTGGTGACTGCTTTGAAAGCGTACTTATTCTTTAAGTCCCATTATCCTTAAGGCTTGATGACCAACCTGTTTTTGGGGGGAGCATAACAGTAGAAAAGGGGTGGAAGTTCAGAAGTGTGGGTGTTAAATTTTTGATTGTATTTTTGATATTATTGCAGCTTTTCCTGTATATATATACTCTAGCTGCTTTATTATTATTGTTGTTGCTGCTGTCTTTATTATGATCTGTGTTAACTATTTGTGTACTGATAACAGTCCTTGAATTAGATTGCTAAATGTTCCTTTATACTAACAATCACTGAACTACAGAATGGTTATGGTGGGAGGGGATGTCTGAAGGCCATCTGGTCCAACCACCCTGCTCAAGCAGGGACACCTAGAGCCACTTGTCCATGACCATGTCCAGACAGCTTTTGAGTGTCTCCAAGGAGGGAGACTCCACAACTTCTCTGGGCTACCTGTACCAGTGCTCTGTCACCCACAGACTAAAGATGTGCTTCTTGATGGCACCTATTGTGTTTCAGGTTATACCCATTACCTCTTGCCCTGTCAATTTTCTTTGAACCCTCCCTTAGCCTTCTCTTCTCCAAGCTGAACAGTCCCAGCTTTCTTAACCACTCCTCATAGGAGAGATGCTCCCATCCCCTCATCATCTTTCTGGCCCTTTGTGGACTCTTTCCAGAATGCCCATATCTCTCTTGCCCAGATCTGGATACAGTACTCCAGGTGCAGCCATGCCAGTGTTGAATAGAGAAGGATCCCCTCCCTCAACCAGCTGGCTACAGGAATGACCTGGAAACCATCCCACCACATCTCTGTGTTCCCAACAAGATAATAATTCTGCAATTGCACACAGATCTCCAGCTCTTTGTAACTCTATCCGTCCCATGTCATTCCTAGTTTAAAGCCTTTCTGTCCAGATCAGCCACCCTGCTGGTAATGTTGCCTTTGCCCCTGTTCATGGGGCAGATTCCACCTCTCACAAAATTCTTGGTTTTATTTACAAGGTGTTCTGTCTCTTTGCCCTTAGAGAAGATTCCGAGTATCACAGCTAGGTCTAGAAAAAAAAGTTGCTGTGTTCTTTGGTACCATGTCTTCATCTAAAAACCAGACGGTACAAATACCATGTCTCATCCTAATCATTATAGTGATCTAAACATATATTTAAGGAAAAGTGTATTGAGCAAAATCCTCACACTGTAGGCAGCTTTTGTAGACAACCTTTTTCAATAAGGCCAGGTTTTTGACCTATATCTAAACTAAATATTTGAATTCAGTTTGCCAGTGAAGGTGCATTATTGGTCCTGTCCATATTATAAGGATGATTTACGAAGTAGACATTTGAGGCAATAATGGTGGCATTTACATCACCTAGTGGTTGGCTTACAAAGGAGTGTTTTACTTTTCTGAAAAACCCTGCTTCATATAAATTGCTGGGACAAGAGATTTGTCCCATTGTAGAACATGTTTTTTATGAGTTTGTCTCAAGGCAGTGTAAAAAGTAGTTGGAGAAGTTACTCATTGGTTTGGGTTCTATAAATATTTTTAAAAGGAAAATATTTGAGTCAAGTTAGTTTGAACAGAATGGGGAGAGGGATTCTCGTGAAGTGTTTTACTTTCTATATCCTCTGTGTGTGTGTGTATAGGAGAAAATATTTCTTCAGCTCAGCTGAACATGGAGACAGACAGTGAAAGTGCTGCATATAATTCTTTCTGGGTTTATTCACAGAAAAGGAATGTATGACATTTAGTCTGAATAGAGTCTTTCAGTGCCACACGTCCTTAATATAGCTAAGACTTACTTCCTGAGTATGCTTTAAAATTATGTACCCTTCTGCTAATGATAAATTAATTTAGTATAACAAATAGGATCAGTGTTAACATGCAAGTGAGGTTAAACTACAGGCAGAATATCTACTTATGTTCAGCTTTACAATTATCTCCCCCACAGTGTTGAATAATTTAAATTGCTTGTTCAGTTTCTGAACACTGACCATTTTGCATTTTGACTTTGTGTCTCATGCCAGTAACACGAACTTCATCAGAAAGAGTTCAGCCATTTCTGGAAATGGTAGTTTTTGTGGCCATTTTATAAATTGTCACAGAATTAGTTAACAGCTCTAGTGTTTTTGTGCTTTAGAACACAAAAATAAAATTTAATGGGGGCATACTGACACTTGAGTGTGCCATCAGAAGTGTTGAAATATCTTGGTTTGTAGTGTATAATACTGCAACTACTAGAGTATTGCACAATCATTGAGACACACTTTGCCTGTAGGTTTCATGGATACTTGCTTATAGCAGAAGCGTGACAGGTTGGAGACATTTTGGATTCTACTTGAAGCTTTGGCAGGAGGAAGTAAAGGAATGTTTTAATAGTTTTAAAATGTTTTAATGCATACTCTTCTACCACTGTGAGTCACTTTTTTTTTTTTTTTTTTTTTAACATATTCCCTTTAAATATTTTTCTGTCTGTGTCTCTAATCCAGTTGCGCTTACCTACCCTATATCTATTCCGAGCACAGTGTTCTCCTCATAGTCATGCTGCCTAGTGAAAGACTAAGTCAGAGTCTGTAGAGGGGAAATACACGTCTAAATATTTTTTCTTGCTTGCCTGGCAACCTAATGACAGGTCACATTTCCAGACTTCCCTGTCCTTTTGTTTTCTAAGTAGCATTCAGTGCTCTTCTTAGCTTTGTCCTCATTTTTTCCCAATTTCTTGTTCCAGGCTTATTCTCCTTCTTTCTGTGATGCTGAAGTGGGACTCGCTTCCAACCCTCTTCATCTTTTTGGTCCCCTCCCTCTGCCTGACAGTGAAAGGGCAGGGGCTCCACCACCCTTTGGGGGGTGCCCTGGCACGCCAGGGAGTTAGTCCACCAGGCAATCTCCTGCTCACAGGCCCTGATGCTCCTTAGTCTCTCCACCTCCTCCTTGAGCTCAGCCACCATGGTGAGCAGACCTTCCACCTGAGAACAGGCAGTCTCCCCGCTGCCTTCCCCCAGCAGTGGCAGGCTTAGGTTCTCCCTGCAGCCAGAGGCCTGAACAGCTGCATCTCTGGGCAGGCCCTCTCTCTGGGTTGCCACAGCCTTTTTGAGTGAGCTCTCTGCCTAGTGGACACCATGGTATGTGGGTGACCTTGCAGACTGCCAATACTTGGTGCAGAGCTCCCATGCCCTGTCTCAGGCCTCCCCTGGCGAAGCAAGGGTGCGAAATCCCCCCTGTAACTTGTGGTCAGTGCTGTGGCAGGGGCTGCACCAGCTTCAAAGCAGCAGACCTCAGCTACATGCTGCTATGTAGCGTGACATCATTTAAATGAAGTACTCAGGGGGATTGACAGCATCTTTTCAGGAAGCCATGGCACAAGAAGTAAGATTTATGTATGAACAGTTGGTTAAAGGAGGGACAAAAGGGTGAGGAATATATAGTCAGTCCTTGTACAAGTTCTCTAGTCCTTGTACTAGAGAATGGTCACTGATGCAATTCCACAGATATATGCATTGCCTGACTAATCTAGTAATGGCAAGCAGTTACGTGACTATTTGCTGTGCAGTTAGGTTTGCTGCTGATGAGTTTTGGTTTTGTTGTTTTAATAAGAATAAGGGCAGATTGCAAAGGATTACAAAATGATCTTCTAAGTGTAAGTCACAGGAAAATAAAATGGTAGATTAAATTCATTTCTACTATTTGTTATCAATTTATTGAAATTTATTGAAAGAGAGAAGACAAATCTTAATCACACAAAAATTACCTTCCAGGAGTAAATTATTAGGTTTATGAGAGTTTCATGAAAACACTGTCTCAACTGCAGTAAAGAAAATATGGCAGTTATCAGGAAAAATATAAAAACCATTATTATGTCACTAGAGAAATCTTGATATTATTTACATCGTGCATTTATGCTCCATCTCCATCAAAGATCAAAAGTGATGTACTAGAACAGAAGAAACTCTGAGAAAGACTAGAAAGATGACTGGAGATATGGGATGATTGTAGAACAATAAATGACCAAGTAAGTTCATACTCCTCAGTACAGAAAGAGACAAGTGAAAGAGGCATATGAAAGAGGTTTCTGAAATCACAAAAAGCATGGAAAAAATACAAGTGACAGTGAACAGGCAATCCTTATTCAATACAGAGATTGAAGGCATCAAAGAACATCAGCAGGACCCAAGTTCAAAGTAAAAAAAAAAACACAAGGGACTTCTTTATGAAAGTCATAACTGAGCAGTGGACCTCGTTGCAGCAGCATATTAATACCAAACACTTACCTGTGTTCTGGCCCAAGCAGGAATCTTTTGTTCTCTTCTAGCTTGGTTCTTAACTCACTCTGGCTTCAGAGCAGACTGCTTCTCTAGTATTAATCTTGCACAAGAGTATTCATACAATTCTTAAGTATTGTGATTATAGAGGCTAACAGTGTGCAGCTAATAAATTTGTATTGCAGAGTCAGGAGGAAAAATAATAAGCTTAACACTGAGATAGTCAGAAATATAAGAACACCCAGCCAGGTTAACTTAGTGAACAAGTAAGAACTGTAGCAGAAGAATTGTAGAATCTGCCTGGAAAATAGAGATTTTTAATCAGCAGGAAAACTCCAGCTTAGATTAAGAGAAGAAGACCTGTTAATATTCTGTGATTCTTAAGACTACAAATGAACATTAGAAAGTCAGGAAATCTCAAAGTCCTACAGGAGTGGGTTAATAAACTATTTATATTCAGAAATTTAAGAGTAATGGAACGCAGAGGTCAAGAACATGCTTTGCTGTCTTTTATCCAGCAGTGTTAAAAATATGCACTATTGGTTACACATCCACATTAAAGTATCCAGACAAAATTAATGGCACTTTCAGCAGCATTTCATGTAGACCGTCTGCATGAAGTGTCATACCTGTGGGAGAAGGAGTGGTGTTACTTCCTTTATCTATGTGTTTTCTAAAATGAGAGAAAAAGCTATGCTAATATCTGTCAGGGTAAACAGTAGTTTAAGGCAGGACCAGAGAATGACACCAATGGGATGATGTACAGCAGCAAGGGCTGTCCACCAATAAATAAAGTAGGAACTTTTAGGCTGTGGTCTGACAGGAAAATCTATGTGGAGTCAGATTTCAGAGCTGGAGCACTGAATTGCAGTGAGTCACACAGAGAGCCTGAGAGCTGCCTTTGTTCCACTTGTGTCTGAACGTTGGAGGAGAAACAGCAGGCTCCAGTTTTCATTAACTTCTTATTTTCAGAAGCATAAAACTCATGTTCACTGAACTTCTTCCCCACTTTACATTTTCCAACTGACTTTCAGAAAATGTTGTCATGGTAAGAACTCTCACTTCTAAATATCATCATTATTATTAATATTATTTTTACACTTGTTCTTCTCTATTTTACTGTTTTTTCTTATTGTTCCCCCTGACCTTTTTTTTTTTTTTTGGCACACCTGCTCCAGGCATGCCCGGTGGACCTGGGATTTGCTGCTTATGCTCTCAGGCTTGTCAATCCATGCTGGTTCAGCAGCTGAGATCATAGAAGGTAAGACTTCTCCAAATCACATCTATAAATTGAGAGTAAGGGTTAATTTTAAGATAAGCTTTCTCAATATAGAAAGACTCTACATTTCACCTTTTCATTTTCTCTGCTGCTTTTTGTTCTTCATGTCATATAGGGAAGCTGCTGCAAGTTAAGAGCTTAAATTGCCATTCTTTTTGGAAAAGAGAAAATAAAGTAAATATATTGGTCTGCAGCTCTAAGGTAGCCTATCATGACAGCTCTCTCAATATTGCTTCAGAGTGTAATAATCATCAGAAAACATTTCAAAGTGGAGTTGATGTTCTTGGGTGTATCAGGTGAGGAAAAGGTAGCAGAAAGTAACTAGCATAGAGGTGTATGTCATTCTGGAGATAACAGGAATGTGCCAGGCACAGTGTGAGTGCAAAGACACAAATGTAATTCTTGTTAAGGTGCACAAAGATTTCTCCTGATAAGTGTCTACACAAATCGTGATTTTCAGATCTCTTGAGTTAAATATCTGGTTTTATCAGCCTACCCTTTGTGGCTTTTCAGTTTTTCTGTAATTGCAGATCACATATTTTTTCTTGTAATAGAGTGAAATCCTTTGGCAACTCTAGAAGACATAGCCTTAAATTTCAGTTTAAGAGAGAGATCACTGATTTAAAAGTCTGCATGCAATTTTGAAAAAGGTGAAAAAGCTTCATATATTACTCTTCCACTATGCACAATGATACTTATATCAAAATACTTTATTGACTACATTCAGAGAGAAATAGACTGTGAATTTGTTATGTAAATAGCCACTAGACAACTATATGGTGGGAACATTAGAACTAATTGAAGGGAAAGAGATGTTGTTCATGAAAAATTCAATATCATTCAGACTGGTTTTTTTTGTTTGTTTGTTTTATCTGACACTGCCACAGAATAGATGGTATATCTAAGAGCCAAAGCTCCAGCTAGTTATCTCATTAAATAAATGCTGCAAGTGCAGATGGGAAATATGTATTCTTGTATTACAGATAAGGGAAGAAGCTGTAACAAGCTATTAAAAAGAGGAAAATCTTAACGTATGACTGAATAGTGGCAAAAATACAATATTTTGCATAAACTATGGAGATAAATGTGTTGCATCACAGGATATGTTTTGCTTGAGCTTATGAATGAGTACAGTGCATGAGGTCTGGACTGGAGAGAACTGATGCTTATTTTTTTCCTGATGCTTGGTTTAAATGTTTTCATCTCCTGAAATCAGGTGTTGAGTGCTGGAAATAGGAATAAAACCTATCTTTCTGGTGCTGCAACTATATGAAAGATATAAATTCTCCTTGTCACTACCAAATAGTCAAGAGGTATATACTTCACAACTTACAGTCTAACCACTGCAGAAATAACCTCTATTTCTTTTCCCGTAGTTCCATTTAGTGATAGAGTGCACAAAAATAAATTCAGTAAAGATGAAAATGTTTGGAGGTACAGGGTGAGGAAATGACCTTCTGGTCTTCCAGCTTTTTGCTGTTAAACTTGTGCTTTATCCAATATTCATTTTTGTCACTGTCTCCTTTAAGGTTGCTGCTTTCCAGGATTCTCCAGCCCACTGAATATTGCTGTGCTGCATTTTTGTTGGCTGACCTCTTCTATCTCTCTCTCTAATGAATCAATGGCTGAAAGGACATCTGTTTAACTTATTAAGATAGATATCTCCTATGCAATTTGTAGATCAAGCTATGTGTTGTGACAGAATGAAAAAAAAAAAAAAAATGAATAATTTTAAAATTCTGTTGTATTGCCAATTGATGCAACTTGGTAATTATTTCATGAAAATTCTCTGAAAATACCTGGAACTTGCTGAGTGAAAATGAAAAGGAGTTCTGAAATTTCATCAGTTCCTGTCAGTTAGCATTCTGAATTTTGACTAACTTTGTTGGAAGATTTTAGTCTCTTTTATTGCAGCTAGCATTGTATATCTCTCTCCTTTTCTTCTTTTTCACCCAAGTACAGTGTCATTTGAGCTACAGAGAGGTTTTGCAGTTTTTCTCATGTGTTCATGAAAATTGTACAAGTGTAGTACCCCATTCTGCTTTTGTTTGTGTATGAGGTTTAAAGATACATTGGTGACTCACTTAAAAGCCTCATCAACTCTCCTTTGTTTAAAATGACAATTAAAAATGTAAATATATGTTCATAAAAAAAAAAAAAAAAAAAAAAAAAAAAAAAAAAAAAAGGTAGTCTGTCTTATTCTATCTGGTGTCACCATGTGGTGCAAATACTTAGCCTTTAATTATACCTGTTAATGTATCTTGATCTACCTTGATTACCCATGTCTGCTTTCTGCACATTGCTTTGGACCTTCAGACACAAATTAAGTTAGTGAATAGAAGGTGCACAGAACACAGTTCAGAACATAGAATCACAGAATAGCTAAGGTTGGAAGGGACCTCTGAAGATCATCTAGTACAATCTCCCTGCCAAGTAGGATCACATAGACCATATTGCACAGGATGGCATCCAGGCTGGTTTTGAATATCTCCAGAGAAGGAGACTCCACAACCTCTCTGGGCAACCCGTACCAGTGTTCTGTCACCCTCACAGTAAAGAATTGCCCTCTCATATTCAGGTGGAACTTCCTGTGCTTCAGTTTGTGCCTGTTGCCTCTCATCCCGTTGCTGGGCACAACTGAAAAGAGACCGGCTCCATACTTTCGGCACCCTCCCCTCAGATATTTATATGCATTGATGAGGTCTTTCTTCAGTCTTCTCTTTTCCAGGCTAAACAGGCCCAGTTCTCTCAGACTGTCCTCATATGACAGGTGCTCCAGTCCTCTCATTATCTTTGTAGCCCTCCTCTGAACTCACTCCAGGAGCTCCATGTCCCTTGTGTAACGGAGAGCCCAGAACTGGACACAAGACTCCATGTGTGGCCTCACCAGGGCTGAGTAGAGGGGGAGGATCACCTCCCATGACCTGCTGGCAACACTGTTCTGAATGCAGGCCAGGATACCATTGGCCTTCTTGGCCACAAAGGCATGTTGCAGACTTGTGGTCAGCCTGCTGTCCACCAGGACTCCCAGTTCCCTCTCTGCAGAGCTGCTCTCCAGCAGATCAGTCCTCAGCCTGTACTGGTGCTTCACATGCTAGATTGTGAACAGAGCTACAGTTATAAAATCTGAATCCTAACCCTGCTGAAGTTTGAATGATAGGGTCCTCCCTATAACTTGCTCTAGGCTTTTGCAGAATTCATATTTACTCTTCCAGGCTGTCTGTGCAGATATCAGTGCTGTTCAGTTCTTTTCATTTGAATCAGTGCAAGCCTTTTTTTGTAAAATAAATAAGACAAATTGCTTAAATGTATGCATTTCTACAGTTTGTATTATATTTATGGTCTCTAAAAGAAGCTTTACAAATTTCTAACCGACATCTTTTGGTTTTATTATTAGCCAAGCTGAATTACACTTTGTTGCCTTAAATAATATGATCAACAATAGTTTACATAAAGTAAATATTTGTCTCTTTCCTTGGCTCTCTGTACTTGGAATGGCTGTCATTAAGCTGTTGACATAAACTTTGCACTTTTGAACTGCTGAGTTTAATGGAGGAACACTGAATTATTGACTTCCATTGGCTGTTAATCAACTGGGATGATTCATACAAGCAGCTGGCTTGCATTTCTTTCCAGGATGAACTGACACAATGAGTGTAAATTAGTATGTATATAGTTAAAGTATGTGTATACATTTGGAACCTTGTTTCTATCAAGTAATTACAATATGTGCTTTCCCTTGCATTACATGTGTAAAATCACACTGACTTATGCAGTGATAGTGTATTCTTTTCTAAGAAGGAGCACAGTTACTGTAATTCTGTTCTGTATGGGGCACAGTGTTTTGTAAAGATAATTTAATTGACACTACACTCTTGTTCCTGACTAAGCATTTGGGCATCATTGCACTTGAATTTAAACTGAATAAGACACTGAATATTTTTCAGAGACATCTACAGGCTGTTAATAGCTGTTGTGCATGTTCTTAAGAACGTGCACTCTGTGCAGAGTTGAACCTGATTTAATAGTCATTAAAAAACCTTTCCATGCAGAACATAGTTAATTTACTGTAGAAAATCAGTTTGTTCAGCTGGGTCATCTTTATGACCAGTAGAGCAAATTTGATTTAGTAAATTTGTTCCATTTTGTCACTTTTCTAAATGGATTAGTTCTCAGTACAATACCTTTTACATGTTAATTCTCCAAGACAATAAACTCTATGTTTGCTAAGCTATTCTACCAGGCAGCAGAAGATTTTTTGGTCTTTCTTGAGGCCTCTGAAGGGAAAACTAGCTGGTGGGGATATCGTGTTGTAACGGCTATCTTCATTGCCTCTCTGAAGGCATCCTGGTAACAGGAAGCCTGCAGTAAGCAGTTGTTTCCATGATCTAAATAGAGTTTAACATTTCATTTGCCAATAAATGGTGTTTGAAAGACTTGTTTTGCTGAGAAAGTACTGCTTGTAGTACTTGCTAACAAGTGTCACTTCAATTAAATATCTTTTAACTGCAATTTATTTCTTATACACTAAGAACAATGCCCAATCCTGATGATCTTGTGTTGTGTATTCGTCTCTTCCTGCTCAGCTTGGGAGGAGATAGGTTTGTTTGAAATCTTTGGGTTGGAGGACAAGACAATACAAGTCTTCCAGGGTTTCAACAAGGTTAAACTTTTACTGATAATTTGCTGGGGAGTTACTAGAGGCTTGGAAAAAGCACATATGTTCCAAATAAACAAAAAGAAATATAGAGATGGAGAGATAGAGATATATTGAGATATATCACTACCCGTGGATCCTGAATTGACTTGACCTCTTCAGGTTCTCAGGTGGTGGGTGCACACACAGATGCTCTAGCATCAGAATTTTTAAATCTTAGTCCTTGCCTCTTTGGGCAAGTATGGGAGTCCTACGCAGCCCTTTCCGGGACATGCACATTTCATATCAGGTGGTGTTTGAGAAATGAGTCTAGGGTAGTTCTTGGTGTCCATTGTGCTCTTCTGCCCCATCCCCCCAACCAATAACCACTAATCTAGGCTAAAATTCATTTCAGTTTATCCCTGTGATACAGCTCTCTTCTGAATGCTTGGTCCTGTTCAATATCTCTGAGGTGGATGGGGGAGACCTTAGATCTCTCTGTCAGGATAGATGCACGTTCTACCAGTGAAATCCAAGGCTCATGCTTCCATCTGCATGGGCATGAAAAGCAAACCTCAGTGTGCAGATAGCATGTAATATCTTCCTGATGCTACTCCTCCAGATCTTATCCCTCTTTGTTTGATGGATCCTCACAAAAGTGTCAGGAACAGGACAAAAAAAGTTGCTAGTTTACCAGATCTCCATTGGTCTAGTAATCCTGGTAAGGGAAAAAAAAAAAAAGAGAGAGAGAGAGAGAAAGAAAATAAAAGAAAATATTTTTTTTTTAAAGAAAATAGAAAGGAAAAGAAAAGATAAAATAAAATAGAAAGGAAAATAAAAGAAAAAAGGAATGGAAAGGAAAGGAAAGGAAAGGAAAGGAAAGGAAA
>NC_048894.1:47265827-47338166 GCF_011077185.1 Oxyura jamaicensis
GGAAAAAAAAAAAAAGAGAGAGAGAGAGAGAAAGAAAATAAAAGAAAAGAAAAGAAAAGAAAAGAAAAAAGAAAAGAAAAGAAAAGACAAATGTAGGAAAAAGACATGTAGGAAATGTAGGAAATGTAGGAAATGTAGGAAAAAGAAATGACAAATGTAGGAAGTTTACAAATTTGAGTCAGATGGTAAGAGGTGGAAAGCCAGAGAGGGGTTTGCACAGGCTTACATTTTTCCTCTAGCTTCTATCTGTCCTAGAATGTTGTCTTGCCTATCATTCTATCATCTTCATGAAGTAAAAGAGAAGACATGGGTAAGTCTTCCCATCATGAGCTTCATGAAGGGTTAATGAGGGGGCAAGAGTAGTTATCATAGTAAGCATCATGGCAATATAAATGGATTCCATTACCAAACTCTAAAAAATGAAGAGGTAGTAAGGATCAGCAATTTGGGAATGCCAGGAGAAAGGCAATGTAACCATGTTTCCTGCCTGAACCTGAAGCTGTCGAGTTAGTGCTGGTTTGGGTAAAATCATAACAGGTCCTTAGGTTAAAATTTTGGGGACTCTTTTCTACTTTTCATGTTGTCATTCTAACTTTGGTTTTTAGGCGTCATAAGACATTTCATATCTAATATTTTAATGTCCTTGGCAGAATTTAAAGGAGGACCTCTAGTTTGTGAGCTTTCCCAGTCATGTGTGGGAGCAAGGATGAGGGGGAGAAAAAGTCTTGATGCTGAATGTACATGAGATTTGGGGTAGGTATATTGTGTCTGAATTCAGACTACCTGATAAGCTTGTGTTTGGATCTTTGGTCTGGTAGAATGCTCGTTGGCACATGCTTGAAAAGATGCATAGACACAAGGACTTAACTTGCCAACAGTTAAATGTTGTATTCCCTTTAACTAGTATCCATGTATGTGCTCCCAAGATTCACTTAATTAAGATAAATTCAAAGGGTAATTTGAGTTCTTTTTTCTTCCCTTGAGTCAATTCCTTTATTTCCTCTGCATACTATGTTACTGATTGCACTAATCTGGGATATTCAAAGGGCTCCAAAAAAACTTACTTCTTATTGTAACATGTATTTTCCAAGTCAAGCACTTGCTTTGGAGTTTGCCTGTCCCTTTGGCTCTGATTTCTTCCTCTTTCATTTTCTGTGTGAGATGTGGATTGATGTTTTTGTTTGTTTTTGTTTTTGAAGTGGTATTTCACATTTGACCAAATTCATGCAGTGGCATTGCCTGTTCAAGCAGTGTGCCTCTGCTAGAAAGACACTGAACTGTACTATTTGGTGAAATCTGACTGGTTTATTTTAGATGTCATTAATGTTATCTATTTAAGAGAGGGTGTCTATTTGTCTATTTCTAGCTCACCAAACAATCTAGTCTCATTTGGCCACCACACACAGTTGCCACCAGTTTAGAAACAAAAGTTAGTCATTGATTTTGTCTGTGGTGGATTCTATCCACACAAATAAGCTAATTCTTTTTGGTGCTTTTTATGTCTCATTTGTATGTCTCATAGGCATATGACTAATACAGCAGGCAGTGCATTTTGCATTTTGCTGTCCCATATTTGTACTACAGCCATACAGAGCGTGTTCCATCAAACGTAAAGCTGTTCTATATGGGATATAGATTCTGTTTTGCTCTGCTTATATCAGTGTCTTCTGAGCTACTATGGACCCAGCATGTACCACAGGTAGGTGAGAGAAGCTTAGTTTAAAAAATAAATAAATAAATAAAACGCTCCAGAGACCTATGGGGGTTTAAGTAGATTTTAATTCTTGAGGAAAATAGCCGTTTATTTATTTCATTTCCATAAGTCATAACTCAGGTTTTAATATAGGAAAAAAAATGAGCAAAATGATACATGTGAGCAGTTCTGTTCATCAAACAAGCGCATACACAGAACTTCATATTTGAGTAGGTGAAAGCTGTAGTGTTCTCCACTCCACACTGAAGTATTTTTGCACCTATTAATTTTTTCTGTCTGTTCTGGAAGCACTTACTTAGAATGATGCAGACAGTATTGCAGGACATACAAGTTCATGTGAGATCTCTGTGGCCTGATGGTGTATTGGGTTTTCATAGCAAGATTTTGGTAGCAGGTTGGGAGTGGGAAGCAGGTAACAGGGAGGAAATGCTGCAGGGGTGGCCCCTGTGAAAAGACACCAAGGAAAAGACCTATGCCAGCGCGGTTTTTGAAGAACTGCAGCCCATGGGAAGGGCCCACATTGGAGTAGTTTATGAAGAGCTGCATCCATGAGAGAACCTCCCTGGCTGGAGCAGGGAAAGGAGAAGCAGAGGAAAAGCGGCAGTTCGCGCAGGCAGGGCGAGCAGGGAGGGCAGAGCGATCCCCCACCCCTAAGAACACCTCAGCTGACGGCTTTCAACCACCAGTTAGGCCACTATGGTCCTCGCTAGGCAGAGGGCTCGCGCTAGAAAGTCTGTAGCCACCCAGAGTGCCCGCTCAAAAATGCGGCAGTTCAGGTCTCTGGGTGCAGGGAGTGCCAGAGCCTGCTGCTGCCATCTGAGGGAGGCAGAGATACCGTGTGTGTAAGGTGCGAGCAGGTGAATGACCTGGTCCACCTGGTGGCAGAGCTCAAGGAGGAGGTGGAGAGGTTGAGGGCCATCAAGGAATGCGAGCGGGAGATAGACTGGTGGAGCAACTCCCTGCAAGGCCTGAAGGAGAGGCACCGGGATGAGACTCCCCAGATGGGGGTGGACGCCCTGCCCGGTCACTGTCGGGCAGAAAGAGGGGATCTAGGAGTTGAGGAGGAAGCAAGTTTTTTAGGGGTTCTGGGAAGAATTGATATTTTCTGGAGGCACTCAAGCATGTTCAGATCCAAACAGTCAATGGCCAGAAGTCTGAAGCAGGAAGAAACCAAATTAATTTTAACAAGAGCTAGTATAGAGTCTTGCACCTGGGAAGGAACAACCGCATGTATCAGTACAGGCTGGCGGATAACCAGCTGGAAAGGAGCTCTGCAGAGAAGGACCTGGGGGGTCTTCGTGGATAACAGGTTGACCATGAGCCAGCAGTGTGCCCTAGTGGCCAAGAAGGCCAACAGCATCCTGGCTTGTATCTGGATGCCTACCTGAGCAACCTGCTCTAGGGAACCTGCTTTGGCAGGGGGCTTGGACCTGGTGATCTCTTGAGGTCCCTTCCAACCCCTACAATTCTGTGATTCTGTGATTCTGCAATTCTGTGAAACGGTGATTCAGTGATGAGATATGAAGCTGTACCATTAGTTATTGTCTTTGGCTTAATCTTCAAAATAAGGTAGAATATCAACAAGAAGGGATCCCGGCCAGTTCATTCTATGCCTGGGAATCTCCAGGATCTTATGACTCCTGGTCTATCTCCACTACTGCCACTGAATCCATTTTTTATTGTGTTTAGTTCCTAATACAGTAACTTAAAACTGCTCAGTTAATATTGGCTTCCATTCCTATTCATGACATATCTTTCTCTGAACTGTGAAATTGTTATGTTCCATACATAGTCAAGATGCCTGACTCTACTTCTTTGGAAAGCTAAATATAGCTTCTGAATTTCTATGTACTTTTTTGGTGGCCAGTGACTAGGAGGGTGTTATATTATATGGTAATTTTTCATAGTATTTTATACCCAATACCCTTTTTAACTAGAGATATACATTACCTAACACATCAGTACAGAACCCACCTAGACATAATTTCAGTTTGTACTGCCTGCTGATGAGTAAGTTAATGTCTCTTGTGAGTAAAGGATATTTCCTCTGACTAAACTCAAAGAGTAAAAGAAGAGCCACAAAGGGCCACAAGGGGCCACAAAATTGATCAGAGTGCTGGAACACCCCTCTTATGAAGAAAGGTTGAGAGAAAGGTTGAGGCTGGGGATGTTCAACCTGAAGAAGAGAAGGCTCTGGGGAGACTTCAGTGAAGCTTTTCAGTATTTAAAGGGGGCTTAAAAAGAGGTGGAGAGCTACTTTTTTCTTGGGCAGACAATGACAGGACAAGGAGCAATGCTTTTACATTTAAAAAAAAAAAAAAAAAAAAAAAAAAGTTTAGATTAGATAGAAGGAGGGATAAATTGCTTACCACCTTCTTCACTCAGGGGGTGGTGAGGCATTGGAAGAGGTTGCCCTGTTGCGGGATGTCCCCTCCCTGGAGGTGTGGTGTTTCAGGCCAGGTTGGATGACTTAGGTAGAATGTGACCCCATAATTAAAAGTGACCCCGCAAGAATTTTGAGTTGTTGAACCATGAGGCAAGCTTATGGGAAAAACAGGCATGTAGAAAGAGCAGATCTGTTTCTCAGGGTGGAAAGGAGCTACATAATTTTTCTGGATATATTATTGTTTCTTTCTTGACGGTCTCAAGAAGCTAAATAGAGGACAGTATTCATCAAGTCCTTTTTTTCCCCACCATTATAGGTATATATTACATCATAATATGTTTTTTTGTCATAATTTGACAATGAACACAGTCATAGTTAACTATGCATTGCAGTGTACATTGTTTCTTGGTAAAGTTAATTTAAACTCGTTGTTTGTACCTGTGTTTCTTTCTCTCCCACAGAAAATTTCTGTCTCACTATTGTTGTTTTATTGGAAAGCCTGTCTTCAAGAGTCAAAGGGCTGTTATGAACAACCAAAACTAATGTCTAATAGCTTGTTAAATAATTATGCAGCAATGTATATGGTGGAAAGTATTTACTGGTGAAGAAAATGAGGAAAAAATATGCAAAATTTAAGCCTTTCTAGGAGTTCTTTCATATTTGGAATTCCTAACATCAAAGTATCCCTTGATCAGGCTCAAAAATACTCCTTGTCAGCCCAACGTCTGCATCATAGAATGAGGTGTGAGGGAACAGTGTCTCTTCACAGCATGGATCTTTATTTCTGCCATCCCACTTTGGTTAGCTGTGTACTGACTTGATACACTGCATCACTTCTGTGAATATGATGCCTTTTTTTTTTTTTTTTTTTTCTGAGAGGGACAAAGATGCTCAGTCTTCTGTTTTTCAGAAGCTATTCCAGTTTTCCAGTTCTTTTTTTTTTTTTTTTTAAAACATTCTGTCAAAACAACATAGATCTTGACTTGATACAAGGAACAACTACATCTGCAATTCATCTACTATGAATGCTTCATAGTACTAGTGCCATTTTGTGTGTTTGTATGTGTGTGCATGCATGAATCTAACCTTTTCCTGCTACTCACAACAAGTAAATACTTCATCTTTTTCACATTAGCTGTGAATGTAGTTAAATACACATGGACTGATTTTTTTTGTTCTGTCTTTACTGTTCATCCATATGCAATTCCAGGAAAGGTATACAACACATGCATGTATTCTCAGCTGAAAAAAAAAAATAAAATCTAATTTGATTGAAATTGAAATAAGCTTATCAATTATTGCAGTGCAATGGTATTGAAGTAAAAACACTTATTTGAAAAAGTTTCAAATTCTTACTAGAGTGCTATAGTATGCGATATATCACTGCATAGAACTACATTTCCTTTTAACAGAGAAAAATTGGTTGACTTCAAAATTCTGTTAATGTGACCTCCTCTTAAAATCAGAGGATTGTGCATGTATAGTTTTTACTTTCGTTATTTTTTTTTCCAGATGTACTTTTAGTAAAACATATATATATTGTGAGATATGAATCTTAAAAATAAGTCCCGCATGGTAATTTCCTGGCTCAGGTATGACATGAGCAAAACAATGTTTTTGTTTGTTTGTTTGTTTGTTTCAGTATAAATCTGAATATGCTTAAAATTTGAAGGCTACATTCTCAGAGGAAAAACAAATCACTGTCTAAAGTACTGTATCAGCTTTTTACATTTTTAAACAGAATTTGAAAAGATAGGACAGAACTATTGTAACTCTGTAACTGCTTTACTCACTTCAGATCTGAATTGTCCAGCAAGGAGGTTTTCATAATTTCTGCTGTGATTTGTGTGTATGTCTGATGATCGATGTTGCATTTATTTTTGAAAAAATACATAATTGGTGGGAAAATAAAAGCTGATCAAACTAGGAGTTAATGCAGACACCTCCGAGTATTTACAGAAGGTATGTTAAATCACATTCTCTCCCCTCATACATCAGGCTGGTCATGTCATCACAGAAGCTTAAGAAGTTAGTCAAGCATTCCCCTTGGGTAAATGTATGCTGACTACTGATGATCTTCCTGTTTTTCCTGTGCCTGGAAATGGTTTCCAGGATTAGCTGCTCCATCACCTTCCTGGGGAATGTGGTGAGGCTGACCATCATGCAGTTGCCTGTGTCCTCCTTGCACTTCTTGAAGACGGAAGTGACATTTGCTTTCCTCCAGCCTTCAGGCACTTCTCTCAGTTACAATTCTCAATCAAAGACTGAGAGTGGCATTAAAATGGCATCTGACAGTTCCCTCGACACTCATGGACTCTCATCAGTGCATGTGGATTTAGGTGTGTCCAATTTGCTCAAGAATTTCCCAGCCTGATCATGTTACATTAAGGGAGGTAAAGAGCAATGAGAACACAGCTGCCTCCTCCAGCCACTCAGGCCCAGGATTGCTTATGTCCAGACACTGGTGTCCAGTTGGGTAGCTGGGGACCTAGGATCTCTGCCCAGTTTTGGGGATGCAGCTGCCACTTACCCCTTTGGAGGGTAAGCTGGTAGCAAAGCTGAGAACATATCCCTTGCAGGCTTAGCTGGTAACAAAGCTGAGTATGTATCCCGGAAACACACAGACACACACAGACAGAGATAGAACACTAACACAAACACTGGCCACAAAGGCTGCCCTGGTCAAGAGCTGCCTTCAACAGCACTTGCACACAGGACTCATGTGAAACAGACACAGACAGTGGAGACCCCTTTCTCCTCTCTGGCTGGTAAAGATTGAAGTACCAGAGCACTCTACAGGTTCAAAACTACATGTACATTCACGGATCCTTCGAGTACTGGCATAACCCCTCTGTTCACCCAGCACTACTACACAGATCCCTCAAGTATTGGCAGAGCCCCTCTGTCCATCCAGTACCCCTGCCCAAATCCCTCAAAGTACCAGTACAGCCCCTCTGTCCATTCAGCAACCTTGCCAAGATACTTGGCCTGCCTTGCAGAACACACAAACAGAAGAGAGCGTGTGCAGAGAAAGAGTTAAGAGGAGATTTAATGATAAAAAAGAGAAGACGGGACAGACTGCAGTGCTCAGCCACAGGGGGCAACCAGACAAATGTACTGACCAGCACCATTTTACACGTAACTGGCCCTTTTATACCTGTTTCTATCTATCCTCTTCTTTGTTCCTCCTGCTTCCTCTTACCGCTGCACACACTCAATGGGTTTGCAGAGCTCTGCAGTTTCTGCACCCTCTCAGTCTGGGGCCCCTTGGTTCACAATCATATCAGTTCATCCTTCCAGGAAGTGGCATCTGTAGCTTGTTAGTCTAGCAATTAATGTGACCGGGAGGTCTGTTTCTTGTTATTGTCTTACACCTTAGAAGTCCTCCATCAGATAATAAACATTCCTACAGTTTCACATGCTCTCATAACTTAGTGTAACAGACCATCCCTTTCTTACTACCCTTTGTTGCCTTGGGAAAAAGTCCTTGACCAGACACCCTTAAAGGAGCAGACACTCTCCTTCTACATACCCTTACACTTTAATGAGTGGTTCAGTCACATTGTGGTTGAGTTGGAAATCTATTCTAAATAAAATAGAACAGTTCAATTGGAAGGGAACTACACAGATCATTAAGTCCAACTGCCTGACCACTTCAGGGCTATCAAAAAGTTAAAGCATTTTATTAAGGGCATTATCCAAATGCCTGTCGAACACTGAGAGACATGGGACATCAACTACCTCACTAGGATGCCTGGTCCAGTGTCTGACCACCCTAACAGTAAAGAAATTTTTCCTAATATTCACTCTGAACCTCTGCTGGTGCAACCTTGTGCCATTCCCAGCCATCCTATCAGTACTTACTAAGGAGAAGAGATAAGCACTTCTCTCTCCATTTCCCCTCCTCAGGAAGTTGCTGAGAGTCGTGAGTTTGTCTCTTAGCCTCCTTTTCTCCAAACTAGACAAAGTGCCATCAGTGTCCCTGATGGGACATGCCTTCCAGCCCTTTCATCAGCTTTGTTGCCCTTCCCTGGACACCTGCAAGTACCTTAGCATCCTTTTTATATTTTGGAGCCCAGAACTGCACACAGTATTCAAGGTGAGGCTACACCAGAACTAAATATAATGGGATAATCACCTCTTTTGACTGGCTGGCTGTGCTGTGTTTAATGCACCCCCAAATGCAGTTTGCCCTCTTGGCTGTCAGGGCACACTGCCGACTCATGTTGAGCCTATTGTCAGCTAGCACCCCATGATCCCTTTCTTCTGAGCTGCTCTAGCCACCCATCTTCCTGTCTGTACCTGTGACCAGCATTTCTCCATCCCAGGTGCGGAACCTGACATTTACCTCTGTTGAATTTCATTGCTATTATTTGCTATACAATGTTGCTATTGCTGATTGTCCAATGCTCCAGTCTATCTGGAGCGTGTCTGCAAGGCGAGGGATCATCATTCAAGAGCATCAACAGCACCCCCCAGTTTAGTGTCACCAGCAAACTTGCTAAGGATGCATTCAAGTGCCACATTCTGATCACTGATAAAAATGTTACACAGAAACAGTAATGTTGAATTAGAATTGAGTGCTAGAGAATACTACTAGTGACCGGCCACCAGCCAGATTAACTAGCAGTATTCCACCACCCCATTCATTACAACACTTTGAGCTCTAACATTGAAACAGTTCATCACCCAGCATACTGTGAATCTGTTCATCTTACAGTTGGACAATTTGTCCAGAAACATACTGTGAGGGATGATATCAAAAGGCCTTACTGAATTCCAGAAAGATTATGTCTGCTGCCTTCCCTTGATCCACTGAGCAGGTGACCTTACCATAGAAAGTGATCAAATTAGTAAGTCAGCACTTGAAGAACCCATGTTTACTATGCCCAGTAAAAGCTTTGTTCTTTAAATGCCTTTTAATATCCCCCAGGATAATCTTTTCCATAACTTTTCAGGTACTGTGGTTAAACTAACAGATCTGTGATTTCTTAGGTCTTCTCTTGTGCCCTTCTTGTAGATTGCTTATATGGGGCATCCACAGCTTCTCTGGGCAACCTGTTCCAGTGCCTCACCACCCTTACAGTGAAGAATTTCCTCCTAATCTATAATCTAAATATATCCTCTTCTAGTTTAAGACCATTACCCCTTGTCCTATCATTATCTACCCAAGTAAAGAGTCCCTCTGCATCCTTCTTATAAGACCCCTATAAGTATTGAAAGACTGCAATTAGGTCTCCCTGGAGCCCTCTATTCTCCAGGCTGAACATCCACAGCTCTCTCAGCCTTTCTTCATAGGAGAGGTGCTCTGATCATCTTTGTTGCCCTCCTCTGGACTCACTCTAAGAGGTCCACATCCTTCTTGTGCGGGGGCCCCAGACCTAGATGCAGTACTCCAGGTGAGACCTCACGGGGGCAGAGTAGAGTGGGACAATCACCTCCCTTGACCTGCTGGTCACACCTCTTTGGATGCAGCCCAGGATGCAGTTGGCCTTCTGGGTTGCAAGCACATGCTGCTGGCTCATGTCAAGCCTTTCATCCACCAGAACTCTCAAGTCCTTTTCCACAGGGCTGCTTTCAATGAGTTATTTTCCCACTCTGTACTCTTGTCTGGGATTGCCCTGACCCAGGTGAAGCACCTTGGACTTGGACTTGCTGAACCTCATGTAGTTCACACGGGCCCACTTCTCCAGCCTGTCCAAGTCTCTTTGAATGGTATCTCTTCCTTCTTTGGTATCAACTACAACACTCAGCTTGGTGTCATCTGCAAACTTGCTGAGGGTGCACTCAATCCCATCATCTACATCATTGATGAAGATATTGAAAAGCACTGGTCCCAAGACAGACCCCTGAGGGACACTGCTCATCATGGGCCTCCACCTGGACATAGAACCATTGACCGCTATTCTGTGGGTGTGGCCATCAAGTGAGTACTTTATCCCCTGGATGGTCCACCCTTCAAATCCTTGTCTTTCCAATTTAAAGGTTAGGATGTTGTGTGGGACTGTGTCAAAAGCCTTACAGAAGTCCAAGTTCCCTTGTTGACTGATGAAGTCACTCTGTCATAGAAGGGCCAAGATTGGTCAGGCACAATTTACCTTTGGTGAAGCCATGCTGGCTGTCTCAGATCACCACCTTGTCCTGCATGTTCTTTAACATTGCCTCCAGCAGGATTCGTTCTATGATCTTGCCAGGCACAGAGGTGAGACTCACCAGTCTGTAGTTCCCTGGGTCTGATAGATTCAGCTGATAGAACTGGTCCCTTACAATTTTGTTGACCACAAGGGAAAAAATGCTGCTCCCCCAGGCATGGTTCTACAACAAAGAACTCTGGGCAGTCCAAAATCTACTGTTAATATTAAAAACTGAGGTTAAAAAGGCATTAAATGCCTCTGCCTTTTCCTCAACTCTGCTTGTAAGGTGACCATCCATCAAGTACTAGTCCAATATTTTCCTTAGACTTCCTCTTGCTGCTGACATACTAAAAAAAAACTTTTTTTGTTGTTGGCTGACATACACTAGTTGGTGTCAAATCAGGGTGAGCTTTGTTCTTTCTTGTTTTCCTCTTACAAATGCAAACTGCAGCTCTTTAATCTGCCTGCGAAGCCTGACCTTGCATCCAGCAATCATATGTTTTTTGTTTCTGCCCAAGTTCCAACATTGCCAATATTCAGTAGACACTGGGATCAAGTTGCTGTTCAAAAGATGTTTGTTGACATGACTTTCAATGCCATTTAGAAGTTGCTATGAGTTTCATAGATAAATACAGATTTCCTAGTGTGGTGAACACAAATTCTTGAAATGGCTAGGAGCCTTTTAAGAACTGCTGGTATTGAATATAACAGCTGTAAAGCAAAATTTTCTTTTCAGCAGTCCTGATGAAAGTTTAGGTTTTGTGGAAGAAAGTAGAAAATAAAAAATAAAAAAATGTCATAATTTATGAACTTAATAAACATCAGAAATGACCTAGATTTGATCAGTCTCAAGTTTTTTTCTATTTCTATTATCTGTAATAAAACTTTAACTCATTAAGTTTGCCAACTAAATGATTCCTTGTGGCTAGGTAAAAATAAGCATGAAGACTTTGTAGCCCTCCTCTGAACTCACTGCAGTAGTTCTATATCCCTCTTGTACTGGAGAGCCCAGAACTGGACACAGGACTCCATGTGTGGCCTCACCAGGGCTGAGGTGAGGGGAAGGATCACCTCCCTTGACCTGCTGGCAACAGTCTTCCGAATGCAGCCCAGGATACTGTTGGCCTTCTTGGCCACAAGGGCACATTGCAGAGTCGTGGTCAGCCTGCTGTCCACCAGGACTCCCAGGTTCCTCTCTGCAGAGCTGCTCTCCAGCACATCAGCCCCCAGCCTGTAATGGTGCTTGGAGTCCCTAGGTGCAAAACCCTATACTTGCCCTTGTTGAACCTCATGAGGTTCTTCTCAGCCCAACCCTCCAGCCTGTCAAAGTCCCTGTGAATGGCAGCACAGCCCTCTGGTATCAGCCACTCCTCCAGACATTGTGTCATCAGCAAAACTGATGAGGGTGCACTCCACTCCATCGTCCAGATCGTTGATAAATAAGTAGAACAAGACTGGACCCAGTACTGACCCCTGGGGGACACCGCCTCCAACTACAGGCCTCCAATTAGACTGCACCACTAAGCACAACCCTCTGAGCCCTGCCATCTATAGCCAGTTATCTATCCCCCTCACTGTCCACTCATCTAGGCCACACTTCCTGAGCTTGTCTACGAGGATGTTATGGGAGACTATGAGGATTTTATGGGGTGTCTAAAGCCTTGCTGAAGTCAAGATAGACCACATCCACTGCTCTCGCCTCATCTACCCAGCTACACATCTCATCATAGAAGGATATCAGATAGGTTAAGCATGATTTCCCCTTGATGAATCCATTCTGACTACTCCTGATCACCTTCTTATCCTCCACATGCCTGGAGATGCACCTCCAGGAAGAGCTGCTCCATCATCTTTCCAGAGATGGAGGTGAGTCTGACTGGCCTATAGTTGCCTGGGTCCTCCTTCTTGCCCTTTCTGAAGACTGGTGTGACACTGGCTTTCTTCCGGTCCTCAGATACCTCTCCTGTTCTCCACAACCTTTGATGATGATGGAGAGTGGCCGAGCAATAACATCAGCCAGCTCCCTCATCTCCCATGGGTGCATTCCATCAAGGCCCATGGATTTGTGAATGTCAGGTTTGCTTAGATGATCTCTGACCCGATCCTCCTCAACCCAGGGAAAGTGCTCCTTTCTCTGGACTTCCTTTCTTGTCTCCAGGGTCTAAGATTCCTGAGGGCTGGTCTTAGCAGTAAAGACTGAAGCAAAAAAGGCATTCAGCAATTCTGCCTTCTCTGTATCCTTTGTCACCAGGGCACCTTTCCCATTCAGCAGTGGGCTGACATTTTCCAAAGACTTCCTGCTTTCAGGTAGTTATGCCATACAGTTACTAGGCTCACTGTTTGCTTTTTAAAAACAGCATATGTTTAAAATGCAAAAGTAGCCCAAATATAATATCATGATTTGTGTGGAATAATACTTTGTAGATTTTTCAGCAAGATTTTACAGGGCTTCTGCTGGGAGTTGCTAGGTTAAGATAACATGTTATTAAATTTCTTTCTGTAACATTTACCTCAGTTATCTTTTTACCTTCCTCCAAAGTCTTTCTGTATTGCCTTCAACCTTCAACCTTGCAATAGCAAGGACTTAAACTTTTAGAGTTTTGGGAGACATTTTATACAGTATTCACTTTGTCATATGTTCATTTTTACATTCTCTGTTACAGGTGACAAGAATTTCTATTCTGAGGTTTTTGGTACTGTATTTCTGCAATATTATTTCTTGGATGTCTTATATATCAGCAAAACCAACCAACAAACAAAACAAAACATAAACACATAACTATATCATTTAGTATGGTCAATATAAGCGAGTTTCTTATTAAGAAATGTTACTTTAAAAGATAAAGGCAAAGTTTTACCCCACCATCCTTCTAATACAGTGCTATTCATGAAAGGAATGTTAACATTAAGACTATTAGTGTCTGTCATGATTTTCTTTTGCACAGTGTTCTTGACTGTATTAGTAGAATTTCTGTTAAAATTTACAGCTATATGAAGCACATTAATCATCAAAAACAAACAAACAAACAAACAAAAATAAACAAATCAAACAAAAAAAAATCCAAACCCTGTCTGTTAGAAAGGAAGAATTTTTCATTCTATGATCCTTACCATAGACTTTATGTTGAATGATGGTGTAAAAGTCTGATTTCCCAAAGTCTAATTTCCCAATTAGTCAGATCAAAGAATATATAAGGACTTGATAATTCTTTTATGTAAGAAGGACACTAATTGATAGGTCTGCTATTACTCTCTTGCAGAGATGGACAACAAACCTGTGTGTGTCCAAAAAGATTTTATTTCAATAACTCCTCAATACAAAGGTGCTTTGTCTTTTGATTTTAAACAAATAATCCTTTAGTCATCAGCTTTAATTCTGGGGTATCTAATGCTATCTATCAGTATGACTTCTGTTAGCTAACATTTAGGTATTTGTAGTATTGATTATTACCAGAAAATTAATGCCAGAGATTTCTCTGCCACTGTTTCACTCTTTCACTCCAAGAGCCTGAAACATTATCCATCTTCCTTTCTCAATATACAGTGCAGCTCCTACTCAATCTATTTTAGTAGCATTTTCTGCTTAAACATCCTTCTTGCCTTCATGTACTTTTCTATATATATATGTATATTTAAGTGACCTTTTTAAATGAGATAACATCTACCACTCTTGCCCTTCTCCAAGATTTTTCTAAAGGCTTGTTACTGCTGAGAGGAAGTCAGTGGAACAAGTTCTGACTTCAAGTGCATGCATAAAAGTTCACACAATATGGCCTTGAATTCTCAAGGCACACTTGTTACTTCCAAGATAACTTGAAATGCTGGCAATATTCACAGTAAAGCATCAATAAATAATGACAGCTACAAGAGATTAGTGTCCACCTGTAAAACAAAACATAGAAATGCAAGTTTGAAGGGAAGGAACTTTGAAGATCAGCTTTGGCTTTGTCTGGTGAGTCTGAAACTTCCTAGTTGTGGTGTACCTCTACAGAGATAAATCTTTTATTATTTCTAACTAGTTGACATACCTGGCATTGCCTGGAGCATGGCAACTTAAAGCAAAATTTCATGTTTCTTGTGAAGATCACCTTGCAAGCAACACTGACAACTTCATATAACATGAAAGTGTGGGGAGTGGCTGACTGACCAGATGGACCTTGACAGGCTGGAGAGGTAGGCTGACAAAATTCTTATGATGTCCAGCCAGGAGAAGTGCAGAGTCATGTGCCAGGGGAAGAACAACTCCAGACATCAGTTCATGCTGAGGGCTACCTAGCTGGAAAACAGCTTTGCAGAATAGGATCTAGGAGTCTGATAGACACCAAGCCGAACACAAGTCAGCAGTGTGCTCTTGTTGCTAAGAGGGCTAATGGCATTCTTGGCTGCATAAGGCAAAATAACACCAGCAGGTCAAGAGAATTGATTCGTCACCTTTATTCAGAATCTGTGAGACCACACCCGGAGTACTATGTTCAGCTTCCCCCACCTGGGAAAGAGAGACACGGACACATTGGAAAGATGTGGAGGGACACATTGGAAAATGTGGAAAGATTGTCCAGTGGAGGGCCACCAAGAAAATCAAGGGACTGGAGCACCTCTCCTATGAGGAGAGGCTCATAGAGCTGGGACTGTTCAGCCTGGAGAAAACAAGGGTCAGGAGAGATCTTATCAATGTATATAAATACCTAAAGAGAGGATGGAGGCAGGCTATTTTCAGTGGTGCCCAGTGACTGGACAAGAGACAATGGGCACAGACTGGAACACAAGGGGTTCTGTATAAACATAAGGAAGCAATTCTTTACTGTGTGGTTGACTGAGCACTGGCACAGGTTCTATAGAATGGTTATAGAGCCTCTTTCATAGGAGATATTCAAAAGCCATCTGGACATGTTCCTGGGCAACTTGCTTTAGGTGTCCCTGCTTGAGCAAGGGGGTTGGAACAAATGACCTCCAGAGATCCCTTCCAACCTCAACCATTCTGTGATTCTGTGATTCTCTTCTGCATGCACTGAAGAGAAAGGAATGAAAATTGAACTTGCTGATTGTTGTGTTTTAAGCCAGCAGGCAGCTAAGCACCACACAGCTGTTTGCTCCCCACAACCACCAACCCTGAGTGGATTAGAAGACAGAATTGGAACAACAACAACAACAACAACAAAAGTAAAAACTCATTGGTTGAGATAGACAGAGTTTAGTAGGATAGAAGCATGAAAGGAAAATAACACTAATGACAATAATAAAACAAATGTTTCACAATGAAATTGCTCACCACTCCTCTGACTGATTCACAGCCAGTCCCTGAGCAGCCATCCCCCTCTGGCCAATCCTCCCAGTTTTTATTGTCACACATGATGTCTTATGGTATGAACTATCCCTTTGGCCATTTTGAGCCAACTGTCCTGTCTCTGTCCCCTCCCAGCTTCTTGTGCGCCCCCAGCCTCCTCACTGACAGGGCAGCACAAGAAGCTGAAAAGTCTCTAGCTGAATGTAAGCACTGCTCTGTAACAACTAGAACATCAGTATGTTATCAACATTATCTTGCTCCTAAATCCAAAACATGGCACATATCAGCTACTATGAAGAATATTAACTCTATCCCAGCCACAACCAGGACACTCATGTTTTAGATACGTAAATGAAGTAGCTATTTTAAGGGATTAGTTTTACATAATATTATATTTTAATCAGATAATCCTTTATTATGTACTAATTCCAGCTGTGTTAGAAAACAATTTGTTGTCCAGTGCATACATGGGGAGTATGATAAATAAGCATAGGATTCTGACTGTTCTGGTTTCTAAATATGGTTTGCAAAATCTGTGCATAAAAATATGAGAGTTATTAAAATGTGAATCTAAAATAGTTTCACTCTTTATGGCCTCTCATAACCTTTAGCATGCTGGGAATAAATGAAGTGGAGCTGTTCAAAATATATATATACATGTATATATATATATTAAAACATGGTGCTGGTAGGTTTTTTTTACAGGCCTGCACTTAGAAAAACGTCTTTCACAAACTGTGAATCCACACCACTGTAATTCAAACAGTAACTCCATTGATAAACTTATGGAATGAAAGAAATTCATACGGAATGTAGGAAGCTAGAAAAAGAAAGGTAGCCACTAGATCAGTGTATATAAAGAAAACAGTCTAACAGTGTGTATTTTGAAATATATATATATATATATTGCAGCTATATTTTAGAAATGGTGCTGTCTATATTTAGTAGATGATACCTTGCTGGGCTTCATTTTGAGAGTTACAACATATTTTGTCAGGAATTAATATGATTCCAAAACTAAGCGATAAATTCCCATTAACTCCATTCACCTTTAAAATGAAAATTTAGAAAAAAAAATTAACACTACTCATCAAGAGCACAACTGTCTTTATGATGAAAACATAAAGAGATGAAATCAAAAGTAGAGAAGAATCATGTTTAGGCATTCTAAACCTGCTTCCTTTCTCACCTTTGGATCCTCTTGGAAATTATGTAGAAATATGACACAAGTATTCAAATATAGTTTCAATTTAGCTTTTCCTAGCTCTGAATTGACAAAAGCTGAAATGACACTTTATGTTTCTTTTCTGTAATAGAGAATGTTTAGTTCATTAAAGAGAGTGAGCTCTGGAAATATTCCTACTACATGAATATATAAATGATGGGGAATGATGGGGCAGTCTGTATCATGTATAAGTATTCTGTGGACTTGAATAGATATGACAGTTTTCAACAGAAAAGAAATTGAAAGAAAGGACTGAAAGTCTTTCAGTAAAGTTGATTAATTTCAGCATTCAGGACACGATCCTCAGATCAGGATGAAGGACTTATAATTCCACTAAAAAGTTAGGCTGTGTGAACTAAGTATAATCTTTTGATATTAAACAGATTTCAAAATAATATCAAAATAAGGTTTAGAAATAAATAAATAACCATACCTGGCATTTTTCTTAACTTGTCCCTATGCAGAAAACACTGGCATTTTTTATAGAATTTAATCTGTTTAGCAGATTCAAGAAAGGGAAAAAGTACTGCTGTGCAGCAGCAGCTGAGAGAGTGAGGAGTGAGAAACAGCCCTTCAGACATCAAAGTCAGTGAAGAAGGAGGTGCTCCAAGTGCTATAGCTGCCCTGCAGCCTATGGAGAGGACTGGAGCAGGTTGTCCCAGTGCAGCCCACAGTGTACCGTGGTGGAGCAGATCTCCACGCTGCAGCCCATGGAGGAGCCCCCGGTGGAGCAGGTGGATGTGGCCTGGAGGAGGCTGCGGCCCATGGAGAGCCCCCGCAGGAGCAGGCCCCAGGCCGGACCTGCAGCCCGTGGAGAGGAGCCCACGCAGGAGCAGGGGGTCTGGGGGGAGCTGCCGCCCGTGGGGGACCCGTGCTGGAGCAGTTTGCTCCCGACGGATGGACCCCATGGTACGGAGCCGTGTGGGAGCAGTTCTTGAAGAGCTGCTGCCTGTGGGAAGGCCACACAGGATCAGTTTGGGAAGGACGGCATCCCCTGGCAGAGACAACACACTGGAGCAGGGGAAGAGAATGACTGTGAGGGATTGGCGGAGATGAAGCATTAGGGATTGAATGCAGCCCATATTCCCCATTTCCCCATGCTACTCAGGGGGAGGAGGTAGATGAGGGTGGATGAGGGGAAGGTGTTCTTAGCTTGTTTTTAGTTCTCCCCACTCTAGTCTGTTAGTAATAGGCAGTAAGTTACATTAATCTCCCTACTCTGAGTCTGTTCTGCCTGTGATGGTAATTGTTGAGTGATTTCCCTGTCCTTACCTCAACCCTTGAACCCTTTTCATCATATTTTCTCCCCCTTTCCCTTTGAGGTGAGGGAGTGAGAGAGCAGTTGTGGTTGGAGTTCATCTGCCCAGCTGAGTAAAACCACCGCAGTTATATAGATAGACAGAGCCAGATCAAATAGCATAAGGTCTGCCATTAGCAAACACTTAAACTGCTTCAAAACTAGACTAAGCATAGAATCATAGAAGCAGCTCTTGTTGAGGAAGAAGGGGAAAAGGGGAAAAAGGGGGGAAAAAGGGAGGGAAAAGCCGGGCCCGGGCCAGGGGAAGGCAATGGGAAGGAAAAGGGGGAAAGGGAGGAGGAGAGGGAAGAGGGAAGAAAGGAAAGGGAAGAAAATTACCACGTATTGTGTTAATGTTTACAGAGATTCCATGGTGGTTGCATAATTTGAATGAATTCTTTGTACTTGGGCATTTTGGATGATGTAGTCTCAGAAAAAAATATATTATTGTAGTCACAACTGGGTAAGTTCAATTAAAAAACAAAGTATACATATATATATATATTTCAAGAGCACTGGTTGAGAACAGAATACAGGGTTATAGGCTTTTGGTGCATCACCCTGCTATCATAGTTAACTACTTAAGCTCTCTGGCAGTTAGCACAGCATGTGTTATCCAGGCCTTGTTTTTTTGATTCAGACTCCTTAGTGGCATATTTTGTGGAAAAGAAAATGGCCAAGTTGGAAGTCAATCAGTGGCTCTCTTCACTGTGAAAGACATCTTGAAATGAAGGGATATGAAAAAATATGAGAAAGAAAGTTTAAAACCTATTCATTTATACTTCTTAATATATATGAGATTATTGTTAATATATATTGATATGTGGCCTATTTGGATCCCTTTCAATCTTTTTTCTCTCTTAATAATTTAACTTCCTTTTCTGCAAAATACGGTGCTTGATTATTTTTTTTTTCCAGAGTTAATCCCTAGCTCTTACAATTGTTGATTTTACAACTCTGCTGTTGTACAGTTGTTGTACTGTTAGAATCAGTTGTGGATGGAGGTAAAGGGTGGAGGAACTGTAAAGGTAGACTTGACCATCTGTTGTAATCCTGTCTCTTTGTCCTGTGTGTCAGGTCCTTGAAGCTTGGTTGAGAAAATTGCTTCTAATAGGTAGAGATATACAAGGCTTCAAATGACCCAAACTCTTCTTATTCCAGTCACATTTCCTGTTCAAATATATAATATACATGACACTGCTTCATTAGAAGATTGTTATTGACAGCTGCCTTGAACAATATTACTAAGTACCTCTTACTTCTGCTAATTAGTAGTAACAGTTACTATTAACTACTGAAAGTTATAAAGCAACGTGGGAGGTAAAATTAGTGGCAGACCACTAGCCTCGAACCCAACTCTAGATATATATGCACTCTGTTTTAAAAACCTGTCTTTATTCTGTACTTAACAGAATTCTCCAGTTCACTTCAGGTCACTGTAGATGTCCACCTACTATAAATGAGGGTGTGGCCAGATACATTAACATCTATGTGACTCAGGTTTTATGTGGTCATGTAACAAAACCACAAAATTCCAGTTATTGAAAGAGACATACTGTCATATCCAAGATAAATGTCTTGTCCTGTTGAGTCTGAAGTTCTGCAGTTACATTCTATAAGCCAAACTCATTTTGTGATTATTTTCCTTACTTTAAAATAACATTAAAAGTCCTACATAGAACACCACAGGCTGTATCAACTAGTTCCTTAGTGTTGTTCCAAATCAAGCAATGCAACTGCCAAGTAGACCACTGGGGATTGAACAAGCTCACAAAGAAGTTAATTTTTATGAACAAGTGACATTTTTAGAGAGGGTGTAAGGGAATTGATACTTCTTATCTCTGTGTTGTGTATTTCAGTGTTCTGGCTATATCTTCTACTTTTAGCTACAATGGTCACGTAGAATTGTAATTTATATTTTTATGAAAAATACTTAGCATATAAACAACAGAGCGATGAAATAACTGATGAAAACAAATTTGGCTCTACCATGAACCGTATTTGCAAACTACATTTGCAAAGTCTCAGTTTGGGTATTGGGGATTGCTACTATATTGTATAAAATTATCACAGCAGTACTGAAAGCAGCAGAACTACCGTAATTCACCGCATCTGAAAATGTTACCTTACTTTGTTTTTCAAAAAACTAGAGATTTTGAGACTCAATAAGACAACTTAAAACTGATCTTTCCTCCTCAATTTTCAGAACTGTTTCAGGTTTAACTTATCACCAGACAGTTCTGCTATTACTTGAATAGTCTTTGTTACTGCTGCCTTTTGTGTACAGAGTAGTTCACAGAGAGCCATCCTAAGTCTTTCAGGGGATGAACCTGAACATAGAATCATAGAATCATTAAGGTTGGAAAAGATCATCTGGTCCAACCGTCCCCCTACCATCAAGATTATCCACCAAACCATGTCCCAAAGTACCATATCCAAGCTTTCCTTGGCATCGCTCCCCCAGGCTCATTTCTATCGAGCCCCATTTCATCCCATTCCTGCTTCATACCTTGTTCAAAGCCCAGTGAGCCCTGCTGGATCCTGTGCTAGGATCTGTTTCCCCCTTTGAGACAGGCAGGACCCATCTGTAGCTATCAGGCCTTCATAACACGCACCTGTGGTTTCCACCACTGAAACTGAAATACCAGAAATCACTATTGTCTTACAATAAGACTGATGGTTCAGACAGAAAAAAGAGCAAAGCCTGTAATTGAAGCCAAATCAATTATTTTTTTTTGTTATGTTTTACTTCTTTTTTATTTTATAAATATTCAGTTGAAATAAGAATTAACAAAAATGCAATAAATTCTGAAGATGTTATTTTTTCTTCATGTTGGCACAAAGACAAAAGCCTTGAGAAAGTAATTTATGAAATTCAATCCAGAAGGGCAAAAATGTTAGGTTTTGTGAACTCTTTTTTTTAAAGGGAGGAAGCAAGTATACATTATGTGGATTTATAAATATTGGAAACAGAGGCAAATCAAGTATGTCCTTCAAGTTTGGTTTGGCATGCAGTTGAGAAAACTCGGAAACACTTTCAACTGTGTGTCAAGCATACAGGCTTCAGAATAACTACTGTATGCTACTTTTATCTTTCTGTCTTTTTCAGATCTTGGATCAAACAATATTTGAGTGAATTAAAAATATAACATTCACCAAAAATGAGATTTCTGCTATTCAATATGTATTCATGAAGAAATTAAGTTATTTCTGGCCATACATGTGCAAAACATAATATATTCTTTGTGGTTTTTGTTTGTTTGGTTGGTTTTATTTTATTTTATTTTATTTTTTATTTTGTTTTAGTCATATAACTTCAAATCATGAGTAAAATATAACAGACAATTTGGCTTTTCGAGATGTGACCTAATGATTATTCCATGTTGTGGACAAGCCATGGAAATCTGTTCTTGAGTGGCAATACATTGCAGAGACAAAAGAATTAGTTCAGTAATCAACAGTAGTAGAACTGTTAAAGTAAATGTTATCAAGTTGGAAAACGTATCATCTACCATTTCACTTTCAGTCAATTATCTTAATTATTATCTACCTTATAATTTGCTCTAAACAATTTAGTCACCAGGCAGTGATCAAAATGTCATAGATAGACTACTCTAGCTTTGGTAGCCATAAAATCTAATTTATGTGCTAGGATCTGATTAAAATAATGTGCTGCTGTAATGAAATATCTGATCTGCATGGCATTTCTGATGTTGTCATACTGTTCCTGTCATATTTCCTTGGAAATAATGCAAAGGAGATGTAGCTGTGAATTAGAGGAAAAAAAAAAAAAAAGCGTTTTGGATTTCTCAAGCTGCTGTTTGAGGCTGCATGTTTGGTCATTTGATGAGGGCAGATAAGGAATGGATGGAGCCAGAGGCAGGGATACATGCCTGCATGTAACTATATTATGAAGGAAGGTTTCTGTCCTTCAGCTGCATAGAAAAATACATCTCATAATATGGTCCTTTTCTGCATAGAACCTTTCTGGATCACAAAACACACATTAACCATTTAGTTACAGGGCTTTTTTCCTGTTCGCAGCATATTTTTTTTTTTTTTTTATGTATTAAGTAAATTTAAAAAATGGAATAAGTATATCTTTAACAGATTATATATTGATTATATATTGATTAATCACAGATAACAAGCATCATAAATGTCTACTTTTTGTGTTTTAAGGAACTGAACTGGTATGGATCAGCACAAATCAATACCTCACAAGCAAAGCAGCATTTAAGCTATCCCTGATAAATCCATAGGAAAAAATCTGCAGGCTTTAGTGCCCCATGGTATTTTTTCAGTGAAAAGTGTGGGGAGAAGATCAGAAATTATGATAAACTTTGTTTGTAGAACTTTTTATGAATGTATTGCCCTCTTCAGAATTATCTGACATAGCTAGCATTGAGGCCAGTACAGGTCTACACGTGAAGATTTATTCTAAACTTGTAGTTTTTCTTGTTGCAAATAAAATCCCCCAGACATGAATAATGTAATGTACGAGCCTTTGAAAATCTGAAACCAACTGAATGTAAAGGCGCTACACTATTTTTCCTCCTCTCTATGACTGCGAAGTCTGAAATATCTGTATCCAACATCCCATTAATATGTTTTATGCTAAGTTCAAATAGACTTCTCTTTTATTTCATTTCTCTTCTAAAGAAAAATCTTGAGCTCTCATTAATGAAGATAACAATCATCCCAGTATCTGTTTCGTAAAATAATTATTATACTTGTTTATGAAGTCACATAGCTAAAATCAGAGTCAGTCCACCATTGCATAGGATAAGGTGCAAGGTCAGCAGTGTAGTTTGTAAGTAGTAAAACCAGTTAATCCACTGAATTTAAGGAAGAACCGACAGTATTTACATTCAAGAGAAGAGCTTTAGGCATGTACTACAGTGATGCATTGAGTTTGAACTGTTTTCACAAGGAAACAAAGCATATGTAATTGTAGCATGTGTCTGTGCAATGATTTCTGAGACTGCTTTGAGTCTGAGCTTGTATACATCAAAACTGACAATGATACTGAGGCCTGATGGCCATTCAGTTCAAAGTCTTAAGGAACAGAAACAGAGTAAGTGTGCAAAACCGTATTTATGTGCGCACTAAGAGAGACTGTTGGAGAAGCAGTAAATTTGCATAAGATGCTTAAAGTGCTGAAAAAGCCTCACTGAGTGCTTACCTTTTCACAACAACAGAATCCAATGACAAGACAAAAAGCTAGTCAAAAAGTGGCTTCAGCAACACTGCTGCTCACAGTAGTTTCTTATTTAGGTGGCTACTGAATTTTTCCTTCCACTGGAGTGAAAATAAAAGTGGCCAGCTTGTTTTCCACACCGAGGAGGTTATAGAAGACTCCCCTCCTACAGAGCTGACAGACTCCTGCACATAAGTGTTTTTCTGTTTAGTATAGTCTAAAGTGTCAGGAGAAGTTTAAACTAAATTAACAAAACTTTAAAACTAGCTGACATTTTAAGCAAGATGAAAATATTTTTCCTTCAGTAACTGTGATCTGTTGTTAAGGGAGCATTACAGAAAGAAATCTGTCCTGATATAAAAAGCGGCCCTTGACCTGCACATTTATTTCCTTTCCAGCCTTCTTGGTCTTCTAAGTAGCAATGTGAAACCTATGACAGGTGAAGTTGGTCAACATTTAGAAAACTGATGTAATAGAGAAATATACTATATATAAATAGAGAAAAATACAAATGGACAAGGAGGTGCAAGCTTTTTGACAGAAGTGTATCTCAAACAACTTTTAGTGGGTTTGGTCCTACTGCTCCCTGACTAAATTTGCCACAGCAGTAGAGTGTGTTGCTGCAAACTGTACCTGCGTGTACAGTTTCTGACTGTGAAAGCTGTGGCCATAGAGCTATCACTAGTAGCAGGCTGTGGGATCATTTCTTCTAATGAGTCGGTTTAAAACATGGTCTTTCAGTTAGGAGTTCAGCCAGTTTTTTAACCCAGAACTTTTTATAACAAAAATTACATTTTTAAGATACTTTGTTTAACCCATTCAGTGCATACCCTGGGGACATATGAAAGTGTACACATAATAAAAGTATATGTGATTTACACCAAGAAATAAATGTAGTGTAAGGTAGCTCTTGGGAAATGAAATTCCTGGGAAAATGAAGATGGAAGAAATAGGATTACACTAGCTGTATTGTTGTTGTTCTACATTTTTAATAGTGTACTTAAGTTATGAAATGATTTAGCTGTAAGAAATATTAATGTCCAAAATAAAAGATAATTTTAGATTTTACTGTTCCCGTACCCTCTACCTCACAATTAATTTTCCACTTTTCTGAATGCCAGCCCTTTTTAATATCTAATATATTAAGTACTTAATCCCATAGTGTAGAGAATATATGAGAAGTACAACGAATGAATGATGACAGGATGACTACACAGAAGAATAAAAATCAGTAATAAATACCAGGCACATAACTGAAGAACGTTTATGGAAGAGATGCTCATACATTACAGGAAAAAAAAAATAATAAAGCTCCCTACTTAGGATTTGAAAAGACTTCAGTAACAAAGCATTGCTTTCTATTGCTTAACATGAAAGAATGGATAGTTTAGTCATCTGAGAGAGGAATACAGTCCATCAGGTCTCAAAGTAAAATCTAACAGTTGATGATGCATAAAAAATCTTGTTTTCATTATGTGACTGGGTCCATAGCCCTTGTTTTAAATAATAACAATAATAACAAAATTTATTGCAATATTTTTATTTTTCTGTTCTGATGTTCTGATCTACCCTGACCTGGGATTAAGCAGATTTTCGACTCTCAGATTACTGGAAGGTTGCAGTAAAGTTTCACCTAAACCTGAGATGTAATACTATGCGTATATCAGCCTCCATCACACAGAGATTGTACCAGAATGTAGAAAATACAAATATGTCAGCTATTTGTTTCTCTCACCTCCCATTGAGAGATTGCCTGCAGGCAGCTTTTCCATACATTTGGGGTAATGTTTGCCCTTGAGTGTTGGCTTTGACTGAGCTAAGAGATGTCGTGTGGTAGGTGTGAGAATGGAAGTTAACATTTCTGGGTGAAGTTTTAGAATTGTATACAGTGCTCATATGGTCCTGCTCACACCATTGATCCAAGGACAGAATCTTGTAGTGCAATAGGGAGCTAGCAAAGAAGAGCAGGAACAACAATAGGAGATTCTAAGTAAGTGTCCTCTGTCCTGGCTTCCCATTAAATCCCTTTATATGGGTTGAGAATTTAGATCCAGGCCAGTGTGCCAGACTACGTTCAGTATCTTTAAATAGGTGTCTGTTTTTCCTCATTTGTGCAGAGAGTCTCTGCTGACACATACAATTAAGTCTGCAAAAGCGTCAGATGTCTCTCACAGTACATTAAAAGAGAATTGTCCTCATTATCTTAGAAAAATATTACGTTTTGGTAATGAAGGCATTGGTCATGGCCTTGCAATGATTTGCTCCCTTAAAATCCAGGAGATAAAAAGAGAAAGAGAAAATGAGAAACACAATGTCATTTTTACCCATGAAAATAAACAGCAGACTTAGTTAATCATATTTTATCTGATTTCTGAAGTTATTGCAAAACAAAAACAACAGGGCAATAATTCACATCCATTTTGAACATAATGGAAATTAAGCATAAACTAGCTTTGATGTTGTGAAAGAGTACATACAGCAGACACTGGCACTGGTTATTCATAAGTAAAGCTCTCCTTCCCTGAACTAAAGCTCAATCTGATTTATGAAATGCTGTATCGCTGCCTAGTGGTGAAATGTAAAATTTCTGTTCCTTTCCGATAATTAAAGAGTGTACCTCAAGCTGGCAATGGCACCACCATATCAATTTATGTAATTTACATATTTATATCACACACAATTTTCATTCCATAAAGTCAGTGACCAAGCTTGCCACAGATGCATACTTTTGGACAGGTGCAATATTCAATGCGCATTCTGTAATCCTTATACAGTTTAGCTTTGTCCAGTTATCTTTAGGATGGTGGATGTCCCAGAATGCCAGCTCATACTTTCACTCTCATACACACATGCTACATCTGAAAAAGGCTGGATAAAATGGCAACTTTGCATTGTTCTGAGTGCAGAGACACTAGAAAACCAGTTTCAGTGCTGAATTTATGTGTTTCTAAAGAAATCGTCAAGTTATTCATACCTAGACTTTTGTCTTTTTTTTTTTTTTTTTTCCCTACTGAATCAGATAAATCCCACACTGTTTATTCCATGCCATGTCCATTTTGAACCCCCAGCTATCTTTCAGCAGTTCAAGTCCTTCTGCATTGGTCTTTTCTCTCTCTCTCTCTCTCTCTCTTTTTTTTTTTTAAATGTGAGCCTTTGGAATTGTATGTTTTAAACCAGGGATAAGAGGATAAGAGATAATTCTGTCTGTGTAAGGCCTAACAGCCCTGCCTTTTGAACTATACTGAAATTGAGGGTGAAAGGACACAGAAAAACAGCCTCCTTACCTGTAATCCTGTTGTCTTTGTTGTTGTAGGTTTCCTAAAGCCCGTATGCTAATATACTTTAGCCACCTTAAAAGTTAGGTTCTGTGAAAATGCTGTGCATTAGCTGGAAACAGGGACCATGTTTCATATGAGCTCTACTATACAAAAAGAAATACAAATATTCTTCTCCAGGTGTCGGAATGTTTCAAGTTTACAATTAGTAGTCAGTATAGATCCAGACTCTAGTCCAAACAGCTTTTAACAGCAACCTTTAAGCTGGTATTAAAGGTGAGGCAAGGCAAGGTAAGGCAAGGCAAGACAGAAAAAGAAGGAAGGAAGGAAGGGGGTGAGGGAGAGAGGGAGGGAAGCATACCTTTGCAAGGCTTTTGTTTAAATTGGGTGTAGATAATTTGCTCTTGTCATTGCTACTACATTGCCAGGAGTTTTCTTTCTGGGCATGTTTGGCAGAGATTTTTTACTCTTTTTTTTTTTTTTTTATTTTTTTATTTTTTATTTTTTTTACACATTTACTTCTGTGTGCTTACTGGAGCAGAAATTCTCTCATTTCAAAACTGAATTTTGACTGATGATGGGTTTTGACTGCTCTTATATACACAGTGAAAATAAGGAAATAAATTTCAGAAAAAGGACATAAAAACTGAGGTCTGTTTAGAAGCAGGGCTAGTTGCAAGGACTGATGTAAACTCACTGCAACTTTTAGCCTGGTTTTGTGTAGCTGTATTTGCTGTTTATAGAAAATTCTTGCTCTCTTTTTTTGATTGAGAGAATAACAGATCTCAGCTAATTTGCGAAAAGAGGATGTTTTTTATTCTTCACTGAATTGACTCTGCAAGCACTTGCAGAAGTTTTATTTGCAGTTTATAGCCAGCAAAAGTGATATGTCTTTTGTAGGAAGTACTTTTTTTGTCAGAAGCACATGAGCATTTAGCATATGAGTAACCTCGGTTAGTCAAAGGACAAAGGTGCATACACGCAGCTAAGGCTAGATGTGTTTAAGAACTAACTGAACTGGGGCCTAAAGTAGTAGTGGTATGTTACTGGTATTTTAAAACAGTATTTCAGGTTTTAAGGTTTTTATTAAATGATTTGAATTAAATGGGCTGTGCACTTCGAGAATAATAATGTTTGTTTCTCTCATACTTTACAGAACGAGGCTCAAAAGGAAGTCTTGATCTCACAGAGTTAATAGGAGTTCCACTCCCTCCTTCTGTCTACTTTGTCACCGGCTATGGAGGGTTTCCAGCATACAGCTTTGGTATAGATGCCAACATCGGTCGATTGACAAGTGCTATAATACCACTCTCTTTCTATAGAGATTTTGCTATCGTAGTTACAGTGAAACCAAACAGCGATCGTGGAGGAGTGCTATTTGCAATAACAGATGCCTTCCAGAAAACAATTTACTTGGGAATGAGACTTTCACCAGTTGATGACAGCACTCAAAGAATAATTATGTATTACACAGAGCCTGGTTCCCGTATCTCCCAAGAGGCTGCTTCATTTAAAGTGCCAGTGATGACTAACAGGTGGAATAGGTTTACAGTGACTGTTCAGGGAAATCATATTGCTTTGTTCGTGGACTGTGAAGAATATCAGAGAGTTCCGTTTCAGAGGTCAGCTGGAGCCTTGGTATTTGATTCTGACTCTGGGATATTTGTTGGTAATGCAGGAGCCACGGGACTGGACAAGTTTACAGTGAGTACAATGTGATAAAGATACATCTCAGTATTGTATACATGTACACTTTAACCAAGAGATTCTGCTTACAGTGGCTATATCATGGTTACAATGTATAGAGCTTATATTTTCCATACACAGCTACTGCAGATATATAAACTCTGACTTAATGTCAGAAATTTATAAATGATCCAGATATTGAGCTTAATGTGAAGTTTTTGTACTAGGAATTTCACAGTAAATGTATCACTTACATTTATGTGGCCTTTTTCTGAAAGTCAGATTTCAGAGTATCCATTTGTTTAATTTATGAGAATAATACCTTAGTACAACTCAGCATTTTAAGCTCTTATTAGCTTGGTATGTTCATTCCACACTAAACATAAAGGAGAGAGTGATCTTATCAAAGTATAGCTGGAAAATAAAGCTGTTTCTACAACTTACATATTACTTGAAGCTTATCAGGTGCTGTAGAAAAATGGAAGGGACCTAGCACACTACCACAAGGTCATTATGCAACAGATTAACTCATTACCAAACTAAAATGGAAACTTCACACCTTTTCTATCTTGTTTATGTACTTCACCAGTACTTCAAAATTTGTAGAGTAGTTTGTGAGAATAATATCTCTTCCCATAAATTAGCAGAGTGGCAGCACAAAACTGAATAGATCCTTTGCTTTGGAAAAACAGGATGTTCTTTCCAAAGTTCAACTCTATTGGCAGATTGTGAGCTCCATCAGGTAAACAGCAAGGATAATGTGCTTGTATCATTTATCTGACTAGTCTAAGCACTTAGAAATTACAGGGATGCATTGATTAGCAGCAAATAAGTGGCAGAAAAGGATATTTAGGAAAACTGCCTGCTGGTGTTACCTTTCTATAGACAGTTAGATTGACTGGACTATTGAGGCTGCCTGATTAGTAAGTAGGAATGAGAAACATTCAAGAAAATCAGATGACTTTGGTAAATATATGTGTGATGATCAGTTTCTGAGATTATCACCAATAATTCTGTAAATATGGAGAAAGGAATGCATAGCAGATTACATTCTAAGGCATTTTCCACTGAAGCAGGCTGTTCTGTATACTCTATTGAATACATAAATTTCAGACATTCAACTGATTGCTTCAGTATTATGATTTGTGATGTGTTCTATAGGTCACATGTATGCTCTTTTGTTTTTATACTTCATGCATCATATGTCACAATGATTTTAGGGCAGAACATATAAATTTTTGATAACCCCTTAAGCAAGAACTCTTTGTCCCAAATAGAAACAACTCACACAAATTAAGCAAATGACTCTCTATGCCAGTTGCTGTTTTGCTCTGGCGCATGAGAATTCATGTGTCCAAGGCTCTGTTTACCAGACACAAAAGGACATAACTATAATCAGATTTTATGGAAAGAAAAGGAAATTCTAGGACTGGTGCTTTTAAATAGAAGTGCAAAACAGACATAAACCAAATAATGGAAAAACAAAACATTAAAATTTATTCACATTTTAAAATTGAGTTTATTACCATAAAATTTCAGGCCTTAGATAATTTCCCAAGCAAAGTTTTTGTTTTTGTTTTTGTTTTTGTTTTTAATTATTATTATCAATTTTTCACCTTCATGCATGAAATATTACTTCCTTGTACTGTTTTTATTCTTTCATGTAGGGTTCAATTCAACATCTGACTATCAGATCTGACCCAAGAGCTATTGAAGACCATTGTGAAGATGATGATCCTTATGTGGGTATTCTTACAAACACTTCTTCATCTATCCTCAGTGCCTGTATAACAGATTTCAAAGTCAGTTGCCACAGGATGTTTTTTATAAAACTAAATACAGTATTTCTTCATGGCAACATACTGCAATTTTTAAAACTCTGTGTGTAGGAATCTCTTATTTTGAGTACACAGTCTCTAAAACTGTAATTTTTCAAAAAGCATTATTTTCTTTTTTCTGTAACATGCTTGAGAAAATGAACTGTGTTTTACAGTTTTCTGAAGGGTAGTATTCATGAAATACCCTAAGTATTGCAATAAACTAACATCATAATGAGACTGAGGCTTCACCGATTTGAAAAAAAAAAAAAAAAAAAAAAAAAAAAAAAAAAAAGGTAAGTCTTTTCTACTTTGAAGTTGCTGATTCCTTGGAGAACATACTTTTTTTTTTTTTTTTTTTTTTTTTCTCTAACTTTTATTAACATGTTATTATCATTGGGTTTTGCACAGGCTTCAGGGGACCTCAGTGGCAATGGTAGTATTCAAGAGCATGAAAGCATTCCTGAGACACAAGAAGTCCTTTCACCTTCTCATCTTCCCATAAGGGTAAATTTATTTGGTTTATACACCTTACATTTCTGGTTTAATATTATTTTTTTCAGATAGCAAGGCCTAGATTCTATTACTACTTTTTAAAATTTCATTTATTTTTCTCTGCTTTAGTTTAAACTTCTCTGAGCACTTGTTTTACAACTTAATTGTTTGTTGACCTGGCTTCCTGCTTCTGATACATTTGAAAAAAAAGATTGTTTTTATCCATTTTGCAAATAAACTCTTTTTCACCTGTCTTATGCTTCTTACAGACTCACAGAATAGCTAAGGCTGAAAGAGACTTCTGAAGATTATCCTGTCTAAATCTCTTCTTAAAACAGTCAATGACAGCAAGTTGATTGGTGCCAGTAGGTTTAGAATTTCTAAAAGAATGGAGACTCCACAGCACCTTCTTTGCAATGTTCTATCAGCATCACACTAGAACATTTTTCTTCTGATGTAGAAATGGAATTTCTTGCATTTCAGTTTATTTCCTTTGCCTCTTACCCTTTTATTGGCTACCACTGTTAAGGGTCTGTCTCTACTTAATTCCCTCCTCTCAGGATTGTATATGCATTGATATGACCACTCTGACCTTTCTCTTCTTGAGGCTAAACAGTTCTTACTCTCTTATCTTCCCTTCATGAGTCAAATGCTCTAGTTTCAAAATGGCATCAGCCAGCTCTTTGAGTAGCCTTGGATGAATCCTATCAGACCCCACTTATATGCATCCAGCTGAAGCAGCAAATCTCACACAAGTTCAGCGTTGGCTGGGAGTTTATCATTCCTGCTGTCATGGTCCTGCAGCTCAGGGTTCCAGGGATTCCATAGCCCATCATTAATGTTAATGGCAAAGGTGAAGAAGGTATTTAAACAGCTCTGTTTTATCTACATTCCTATTTGTGAGGAACCATCTTCATCAAGTAACAGATCATTGCTATCGCTGCTCTTCCTTTTGCTCTTAACACATTTTAAGAAACTCTTTTTATTGTCCTCCACAGTAGTGGCCAGCTTCAATTATAATTGAGCCCTATGAATCACCTCCCTACAATGGCAAAAAAAAAAAATCTCTGTAGTCCTCCCATGTCACCTGACCTCACTTCCAGTGGCCATACATTTCTTTTCCCACCTAAGCTCTGAAAGAAGATCCCTGCTCAACCAAGCCAACCTTCTTCCCTACCTGTTTGACTTCTGACATTTTGGAATTGTCTGTTCCTGTGCTCTTAAGAGGTGGTACTTATAAAGTGAACAGCACTGAGGGACTGCAAAAGTAGAATCCCAGGGGACCTTATTAACTAATTCCTGAGAAGCCTAAAGTCTACTTGCCCGATACCCAGGGTTGAAGTTTTGCTGGCAGTTTTCCTCCTGTCATCAAAGATTTTATACTCAACTACATCATGGTCACTGTGGCCAAGATAGATGCCAATCATCACTTCACCCATGAGACCATCTCTGTTTACAAGTAATAAATGGAGGAGGGCTCTTTCCGAGTCAGCTCTCTTAGTACCTGTACCAAGAAATATCATCAAGGTACTTTAGGAATTTCCTAAACCTGAAATGTAAGAAGTTCTAAAATATTTTATAGGGATCCTAAACTATATTCTGGTTTGCATACGAGTATTTGATGTTTTGTATTTGTTCTTGTTTCTTCATTCAGAGTTAAATACAAAATAGACTGAAAGATTTTGCCTTTCAATAATATTTTATTGTTTAATTTGGTTATCAGAGAAGTGATGTGCACGCTTATTCAGATACAAACAAACATGGAACCAGACTTGCCTCAGTAATGGCAGACAACAACATTGCAAAGTAGCTGGGAAGATTCAAGCTGAATTTCAAGAAAACTCTCTTCAACAGCATAACAGTGCAGCACTGGAACAGGTCACCCATAGATGATATCAAATCTCTGCCCTTAGAAGATTTCAAGACAAAGTCATGTCTGAGCTGATCTACTTGCATGAGTTGTTGGACTACACAACCTCCAGAGCTTATTCCCAACTAAAATTTATTCAGTGTGCCCATGCACTCTGTGTGAATCTGGCCTCAGTGATATGGGCTGGAGAGTGGGGTTGTTATTTCTCCCTGCCTTTTCAGGTTTTCAGCTGGATTCAAACTGGACAGGATTCAAACTGGACAGGAAAAAAAAAAAAAAAAAAAAAGAAAAAAGAAAATGGGTCATGGGCACAAGAGGAGAATAAACTCCATCATGGAAAAATTTACAGTGCAGCTGGTCTTTCCCAAGAGAATGATTCCTAAATCACATTTAGAGCTTTATCTTTCTGTTGTGCCTGTGGTGGCATAGGCTACATTCATGAAATGACATTCTTATGTGCTGAATACCATTCTGAATTCAAAAGGCAGAGCTGAAAGCCCAGAGAGCCCGGCTGGGACCTTACACAGGCCTAGAATGCACGCTTGTTCTCAACAGTATGAATCCTATAGTGATGTTTATTCTAGTTCCTAACAGAGTGAGCAATGCACTACTTAACCATGCTCCTTGGCAATCATGAGTACAGTCTAAGCACATAGATCTTAGGCCACCCCCAGCTGTTTCCCAGAAAATGTGGAGAACATATTTTTCCCAGTTAAGTAACTAAAACAAATGTTGATGAAGGGTGTGCATAAGAGGAAACAGCATGTCATGAAGAAAGAGAATCACAGAATCGTTGAGGTTGGAAGGGGGTTCCGGAGGTCACGTGGTCCAATGCCCTTGCTCAAGCGAGGCCATCATAATCAGTTGCACAGGACCATGTCCAGATGCTTTTTGAGTATCTCCAAGGAGAGAGACTCCACAACCTCACTGTGCCAGTGAGGCATCACCTGCACAGTAAAGCAGTTCTTCCTGATGTTCAGAGGGAACCTACTGTGTGTCAAGTTGTGCCCATTGCCTCTTGTCCTGCCTCTGGGCACCACTGAAGAGTCTGGCTCTGTCTTTTTGGCAACCTCCCATCAGGTAATTTATACACATTGATGAGATCCCCCCTGAGCCTCTTCTTCCTTAGTCTGAACAGTCCCAGCTCTCTCAGTCTCTTCTCATACAAGAGATTCTCCTGTCCCTTAATCATCGTCATAGCCATTCACTGGAATCTTTCTAGTATGTCCATGTCTCTCTTGTACTGTGGGGGAAGGAGGTGGTGGTGCAAGGGGTGCAGAACTGGACACAGTACTACAGGTACAGCCCCACCACAGCTGAGTAGAGGGGATCACCTCCTTCAACCTGCATGCAACACTTTGCTTAGTGCAGCCAAGAATACTGTAAGCTTTCTTAGCCACATTGCTGGCTCATGTGCAATTTGGTGTTCACCCGGATCCCCATGTCCTTTTCTGCCAAGCTGCTTTCCAGCTGGGTGGACCCCAGCATATGATGGTGCCTGAGGTTGTTCCTCCCAAGGTGCAAGACTTTGTACTCTTCCCAGCTGAACTTCATGAGGTTCTTATCAGTCCATTTCTCCAGCCTGTATCCTGGTCACAAAAATGGGAATCTTGCATGATATCACTACACCACTGATGCATACCACTACAATGCAGGTATAAACAAAGGACATAGATTGACCTATGAAATATTTCTTTCTAATACGATCTCAAAGGAAGTGACTAAGGTCCATTGGCTTGCTGCACTCTAATGTTACTGTGAGAGCTTTTTTTCTGAAACTTTTCTGAGGGAGGACGATCTTCAGTATCTGCATAAGGGTGTATGTGTGGATGCTAAAAATCACAGAATGATTGAGGTTGGAAGAAATCTCGGGAGACTGTCGAGTCAAACTCCCATGGCCAAGCAGTGTCACATAGAGCAGATTAAATAAGGTCACACCTAGCTGGGTTTCAAAAATCTCCAGAGAAGGAGATTCTACAGTCTCCCTAGTCAACCTGTTCCAGTACTCTGCCACTCTCGAAGTAAAAAGTTTTTCTTAATATTCAGATGGAACTTCCTATGTTTCTGTTTGTGCCTGTTGCTTCTCATCCTGTCACTGGGTACCTCCCTTGACCTGCTGGAAACAGTCTTCTGAATACAGCCCAGGATACCGTTGGCCTTCTTGGCCACAAAGGCACGTTGTAGACTCGTGGTCAGCCTGCTGTCCACCAGGACTCCCTGGTCTCTCTCAGCAGAGCTGCTCTCCAACAGGTCAGCCCCCAGCCTGTAGTGGTGCTTGGGGTTATTCTCCCCGAGGTGCAGGACCCTGCACTTGCCCTTGTTGAACTTCATGTTCATAATTCTTATAATTCTACCAGGCAGGGCATCAGTATTATCTGTCAAATTTACCCTGTTGTGAGTGTACTTATGAATGTGAGTTTGTTTGTTTGTTTTGTACTATCTTCAAGGTGTTTAGAAAATAAATCTCTTTTTTTTTTTTTTCCCCCACTTCTAATTTTCTGGTGCAGAAAGTTAGATTTGGGATGGTATATACTCTTTATATATATTTTAAAGCATTTCTCAAAACGAAACTTTTAATTCTGTATCCTACTACTGCTTTATTTATCTTCCCAGTAAGAAATACATAACAGAAGTGCTTTATAGACTGTACATTCTGAATGGCATGGATGATTTTCCACTGTTCTTCTGAAGCACTGATTATACTGCATCAGAACAGGGAAGCAAAAGACCATTGTATTTAAAGAAAAAAGTTGTTCCTCATTCCTCAAAGTAGCCAAGACCCATTCTGATTTAAGGGATTTTTAAACACAGAACTCTGTAAAACATTACAAGGATAATACTGTAAGTTTCTTATAGTTCAGAAAAAAATATAATAAAAGGTTTATTCATCCCTAAAAAGTAACTGCAATATTCCTAAACGGATTGTCAATGGCAAGATATAGGTATAAGAGAAATAAGAGAAGAGGAAACATTAATGTGTTTGTTGTTGTTGTTGTTTGATTGTTTGTTTGTTTCTCAAATGGAGTAAATAAAACTGAAATCAAATGAAAGTACTTTTGTCAGTTATAGTGGGAATCAGATCTGGCCCCTAGTGGAAAAGATATTTTCCTCTCAAACATATCCCTAAGCCCTTTTTTCAATATTTTTTAATAACAAGAAGTATCTTGAAGTTTTTTAATCAATTGATTTCTGCTCTGAAACATATACTAAGCCTTTTTTTCTAAACAGTTCTTTGGGATTTTATGTATTTTAGCTTGAAGATACACTGGCCGAGCCAGTGGAAGCACCCCCAACCATATTGTCTTTTTTGGAAGAAAGCAATTTCTCGGGACATCACAGACCAGAAGAAACCTCTGAAACAGCTAAAATTAAAGAACAAGGCATGATCTCTTTTTTTGTTTGTTTCCTTGTTTGGAGGCGGGAAAGGATGAGTTTTCATTTATGTTATGTAGGTCAGAGTTAATAGTTTTCTTTTGTATGAAAAACCATTGACATATTTTGGGTGCTGCCAGGAGTTCAAAATTCTATGATTTTGGGGATCCTGTGTGTTAGAAAAGTATCAGCATGTCAAACATTGAAACTGCTATCTGTTAGACCACATTTTCTTAACAACAGCAATGATAAGTGGTAGCAAATAGAGACAACACTCAATGCACCTCTCACTTCACTCCATATAGATGCTTACATCAGTCAATGTTAAACATGCAGAGAGTAGGTTTACCCATCCATTGTGTGGAAGTTTCAGTCACAAAACTAGGGTTTATATTTTAAAATAAATAATATTAATAATTATAAAATTAAAAAGAAGCGCAATAACAACAAAAACAAGAAGAAAAAAACTGACCTGTGGAGCTACAACTGTGATACTCTACAACACTACAGTAATGTACAGGTGTTACAAGTGTTAGGCAAAGGGAAGGAAATGAGAAAAATACTCTCCATTTTGCTCAGGTCATTGAGAAGCATGACATTTTTTAAGACATATCTCTGCAAATAGTGCCACTAGCTCTAAAGTCACGTGAGTCTTTTAAAAGAAATTTAAGATAGCTGCTTAATTCAGTGACCTTCTGCACAGCCTTTCATCTAAAACTAAGTACCACCACTGAATAAATGACTATATTCCACTTATCTTCACTGCAAAGAATGTGACTATATTTAGTGCATAAATGGGGTATTTTGGATGCGAGTATTAGCAACATTGTGAAAACATCAGGGTATAAAGTACTGAGAAATCTAATCTACCACTAGCAATGTAATTTTGGTGCATGCCCAGAGAACAAGAAGGAAAGCTAGTTATCTAAATAAAGTCAAAGAATTTGTACCTTTTTAAATTTTACATATACTCCAGATAGTGCCTGTTGTACTTACCTCTCATTTTTTACATTACATATGTGAAAGATAGGCAATCATTAGACATGAGTTTGAGACAAAGAAAATGCAATACAGTCTTTGTCCTTAAATAACCTTCATCCTATAATTTTATTCTCTCTTCTCTCTTTTTTTTTTAATATTTTAAAATATTTCAGAGTTATAAAGTGACATTAATTATTGGAATACTTCTCTGTATTTTGGTCATAATCTAAATAATTTCTTTGTTCAAACTAATTGCAACATGTGCTATGATAGATAACCTCTGAATGAGTGTAATTTTGCTCTAATTCTCACTATTAAGTTATTCTTTTGTTTAGATTCTGCTGTCATGGAAACTGGACAAGGCAACAGTCAGTCTACCGTTGTCACACAGAAAATCTTAAGAGAAGAAGAAGCCTCTGGTTCTAGTGTTTTGCCAACAGCGAGCAGAGAGAAGGTCTGTACAAAGCATTTGTTATCTGCCATATCTTTTTTGGCCCAAGGGCAGGTAAACATATATGAACTTTAAGTACTTTCCTGAGTTGTTTTCTTTGTCTATTACATCTTAGCAGCATAGCAAACCAGAAGTTACTTCTTATGTTCTTGAATGTCCTTTCATGACAACAGACTGAAAAGCACTCTCACTATACAGAAGTTTGGATCTATAAGGATTTCTCACATTGAGATAGGCTTGAGATTTTTGATTGACAAAAAAATAATAATAATACTTTGAGTTTTGCACCACTTTCATTTTGCAGTAAAGAAAGTGAGAAACAAAGAAAATAATCAACATAAATCCTTACCACAAAATCCCACAATTTTTGTTCTCTAAAACCAGGCATCTTGGTCTAACTCACAGTAATTATTTGGTGGTTTTTACCATGCTAGGCAGCTGAACACCACAACCGCTCTCTCACTCCCCCTCCTCAGATGAGGAGGGGAAGAAGTAAAGGAAAGAACTCACGGGTTGAGATAAAGATAATTTAATTAAAGAGAAAAAAAAAATATTAAGGAAATATTAATTAAACAATTCAACTAAAGGGAAAAAAGGGAAAGGGGAAAAGGGAGGGGGAAAGGGAATATCAAAACAAAGCAAGTAAAGGCTATGTGGAAGTGCAGAGGAAAGAAATTACTCTCTACTTCCCACAAATGAGCGATGCTTGACCACATCCTTGAAGCAGGGCCTCAACACACATAGCCAGCCGGTGTCTGGGAGGAGGACAGACATTTTTGCAATGAGAGCCCACCCCTCCCCTCTTCTTCCTTTTTCCACCTTTTATTGCTGAGTGTGACATCATATGGTATGGAATATCCCTTTGGTTGGGTTAGGTCAGCTGCCCTGGTGATGTTTCTTTCTCACTTTTTTTTGCCCACCCCCTAGGAGGGTTAGAGAGAGTCCTGATGCTGTGCCAGCACTTCTCAGCAGCAGACAACACTGGTGTGATACCACTGCTGTTCTAGCTACAAGTGCAGAGCGCAGCACTGTATGGGCTGCTGCAGGGAAAGTTAACATCCCAGCCAGACCCAGTACAAATTACCTTGCAGGTGAAAGCCCTGTTTCGTTTTTCAGAAGCATGACATATAAATAGATTTAAAAGGACACCCTCTAAGTGCTCACCAAGCGCTTCTGTGTGAAGGACCAAATGCAAAGAAACATTTCATTATCGTAATGCTTCATTATCAGATGAATTCATTTAGAAAGCTGACACTAAAACACATTAAACTCTGGAGGGATCCATGCCTAAACTGTGTATCACCTGCTTTCCTTAATAGCTGCCAGACTAATTTGAAAATTTATAGTTTATGTTATTTATATTTTAAATTATCCCTTTATAGACCCAATCTTACCTAAATGACCATGCAAGATGATCCTACAATCCATGTCTTGAGAATGCAATGATAGGGTTGGCAGTACTGGCTAAGCGTCTGTAATTCCTATTTCGTCAAGACAGAAGTGTATGCTACCTCCTGCATGTATGCACATGTTGACACCTGGAGATGAAAAAAAAACATTTAAAAAGCAACTGGTAGCTGTACTGGCATTCATAATAATAATAATAATAATCCTTTGATTAATAAAATATTAAGACTGAATCTTTTCAACCCTATAAGGCATTCTAAAAGATCAAATTTGAGTCAAGTTGTTAGAGTTGTTTGGGGCACTTGTATTATTCATGTCTCTGTCAGAGGAATTACATGGATAGATGCTGTTTACAGCCATGTCTAGCCTCTTTACAGGCAGCTAGCACATTTTTTTAGAAGTGCTCTAGAAGAGGGGATATCGGGAGAGCTTTCACCTGTCAGAGATGCCTTCTGAAAATCCTGATCAGACTCGTTTGTCATAAATGTTGAGGAGGAATACTTGACAAGAACCCTCTTGACAGAAATTGCCTGCATTAAGTGTGCAGTACACTACTGTACTGAGTAGACTAACAGACAGAATGGATTGGAATTTAACTGGCATTTAAATTCTGCCAGGACCAGGAATAACTGTAAACTACATGCAAAGCATTGAGTCTAATCACATTTTCAAAATCAGGTTTTTTCAAATCACTTAAAAAATCAGATACTCCTTTTGGGTAGAAATTTGTGTACCTTCCTCCTAGACATGGAAATTAAAAGAAAATGCAAGATACTACCGTGTCTCTAATTCAGGCTTCACACAGTGCTAAGAAAAATGGCAGCCCTTTTAATTTCTGTATAGGTAAATTACTGCAGCCTATATGACTGCAGGTACTAGAAACCCCAAAGAGGATGGCTCTGTGCACCACATGTAGCAAAGTCATCCTCTCCAGTGGGATACTGGACTTCAAAAGATACTGTACTTACTGAATTTTTAAGGTAATGTGTAATCTGAATTTTGAGTGATTCTGCAAATTTGAACTACGTATACCCCTAGTTTGGAATCCTGTGAGATGAAGGGCTCAAGCTACTCAAACACTTGCCCAAATTATTGACATATTTCAAAATAATCATATAGCAGTACAGTTTTCAATAATTAACATCCCTGATTCCCCAACCATTCCAGAGTTTTCTAACCAGAAAACAAATAAACAAATAATGTTCTTTTGTTCCTATTGCCTTTGTGACACTGTCATGACCTAAAGGGTTTCCCAGCCTGTGGTTGTACAGAGATTGCAACAGTGGGTTCACAAGATTCCATAATACAGAAGGACACAGAGGATTTTTTTTTTTTCCCTTAGTTGTTCTGTTTTATTGCAGATACCACAAACCACCACTGGCAAGTATACCTATGATTAATAAAGTGAGTGTATATGTAGAGAGACAGATGACAAGTTAGTACAAGTTATTATCAGGAAGTAAATATATAGCAGATTTTAAAGGTATAGCAATAATAAGCAGTGGGAGCAGCTAGAGGTAGTAGATAAGCAATTAAAGGCAGTAAAAATAATAATAATAATAAAAATACAACAAATATATATTTGTATTATAGATTCAAAAAAAATATCAATACTATAGCAGCAAGTATGTTTATGATAGGTGATACCGGTAGTATGGCAGCAAATATACATGTAAAAATATATATTCATAAGACTACCGGTACCAAATATATGAAACCAATCCCAGAAAAGTGATCCAACTGACCTCAAAAATGGTCCAATTAATTGGAACAACCCCAGAAATGGACACAGAAGGGCGACCAATAAAATAATGGACAAAGTCTCAATTTAAAGTTGATTCACATCATGGGGTTTGGAGGATCACAGGTTTAGGAGACATAGAATCATGGGGTTAGAAATCAGCCCAATGTTCCAGGGAAGCTTCAACCTATTTATGATAATAGAAAGAGAAGTGTATGTGCAGCATGAGAAGTTTTCTGAGAGGGAAGCTCCATTTGGGGTGAAAATCAGGCCTTTTTCATACCATAAAGACGAGAGTGCAGGACACCACCACTTCAAGCAGTCAGTAGATGCTGTTGCTTTCTGATTTTCTCCTGAGACAGCCAATAGATGATGGTGTTTATTATTTTCTCAGTTAAACCACAGGATAATGCAATATATTTAGTATATTTAAATTTTTACTTACTCAGGGACAGAAAGGTCAGAATGGAGAAGATGGGCCCACAGGACCTCCAGGAAGGCCAGGAATAGGAGATGTGCAGAAAAAAGACCCAGGATCTCCTGGACCTTCAGCGAAACATGACCAACATAGTCCACCTGTGAGTACTATTTGTTGAAATAATGCATGTGCTTTAGAAAGGGTATTAGTCATTCATGTGTAAAGGCCTGAAACTCCGCAGCCTCACACACTGTCACCAGTTACACTTCTAGAAGATGGGTGTTTAGCCCCACCAAATCAGCTCAGGAATATCTGCTTTGCACGTTGTAATGCCTATATAAGGGCCTGATAGAAGGAATCATCAGAAAGCACAAGGCAAACAACTGATGTGCCAACATATTCTCCAAATGTACAAGCATTTTCAGGACAAATCTTTTTTTTTTTTTTTCTTTTTTTTTTTTTTTCCCGGCTAGGAAAAAAAAATGGAGTGCAACAGTGGGACTTCAAAGTAACTAGTGCTTACATTTTTTTTGTTACTATAGTTACTTAGAAAGTAAAGCATCTTATTTCCTGTCATAGATATTTTGTTATATGTTGTGAAATGAAACATTACCCTGTATTTTTTCTAGTTAATCTTCTGTCCATGTCTACGCAAATCTACTACTGGATTGAGAGGGCTTCACTCAGCAAGAAAATTAGTAAACACTAAATTGATGTTGGCCACATGATTGCAGGTCCATTATGTCTAAATCATTATTTTACTATAAACTTGATACCAATTACTCTCCAGGAAAAATAATAAATGGGGAAGAACTTTTGATTTTACAGGTGTATTTTTATTCATAATAAGTTTGCATAATCCATCTCTAAAATTTGCACAGTACTAAAACTTGAGTAATAGAGTCCATATTTATAGCTGTCCAGATTCCCAAAATGACATTAAGGAAAACAATTCTGATATTCCTTTGTCTTTCAAACTTTTTTCCAATGTCCTAATTGAATTCATAGATAGCACCACTTTCTAATAGCATTGACATAAAAAGTCAGTGGGAGTTTTTTCTAAACAGTGATCAAGCCTCCTTAGGAAGAGAATATATGCATGCTACGTATAGCTGAGGTGAACACATACAGAAACACATATTATTTGCAATTAATTTAAATGTTGGAGTTTAGAACAGAAAACGGGGCAAAACTATATGCAGTGACACTTACATGTTGTCATCAGAAAGCATCCTACTTGATAGGAACTGGATGTATTCAGGTAGGTCAAGGCAAAAAGGACTTCAGAACAATCCAGGAGAAGACTAATGCCAAAGATGTGGTTTGGTGTGCTCAGGAAGCAGCATGGAGTATCATGTGACAAGTATATTTCATGTTTTTTGTTTGTTTGCTTGTTTGTTTTGTCAACTATCACTTTTGTAAGAAATTAAAAGTAGAGGACTTTTGAGTGCCCATTTTCCCACAATTTGAAGGTTGTTGGGGAAGAAGCAGAATTCTACCCTGAAATTTACCTATTTTAAGTATATTTAGTAACTTTGGAACAAACTTTGAAAGACATTCTTATCTGTTAGATACATAAATGGCTAAGAGACAGAAAATTTGAAATGGATTTTTCAAAGACAGCTGTCACTATTTGTTCAAGTAGAACAGTATTACAAGGGTGATGAGGGGGCAAGAACAACTCTCCTATGAAGAAAAGCTGAGGGATTTGTGGTTGTTCGGCCTGGAGAAGAGACGACTCCAGGGAGACCTTAAAGTGGCCTTCCAGTACCTAAAATGGGACGACAAGAAAACTGGAGAGGAACTCTTTCTTTGTCAGAGAGTGTAATGATAGGCCAAGGAGTGATGGCTTTAAACTAAAAGAGGGGAGGTTTAGATTATATATAAGGAAAAAAATCTTGACTCAGAGGACAGTGAGGCATTGGAGCAGGTTGCCCAGAGAATTGTGGATGCCCTCTTTCCTGGAAGTGTTCATGGCCAGGTTGGACGAGGTCCTGGGCAAAGTAATCTAGTGGGTGGCATCCCTGCCCATCAAAGGGGGGGCAGAACTGGATGATCTTTAAGGTCCCTTCCAACCCAAGCCATTCTATGGTTCTATGGTTCTATGATAAAGGATGAATAAAAAAGTCATTAGATAGCTATATAGTGGGAATCATTGTGATTTACTTCTTAGCAGCTGCTTTGAGTTACAGCCCTCTTAGAAGCAGATATGTTGTTTTCTCTCAAACACAGTCTGGAACCTCTGGAGTTATCACTGGATGTGACTCATAATGGTTTTATGCAGTACCAGCAAGTATATAAAAACCTGTTCCTGATTAAAGGGAAATTCCAGAATTTTGTTCAGCTGCATGAAGATGTTTTTCAGTATTTATAGCAGAGTGAGTCAGAAACCATGTCTGTTACAAAACCAAAACTAAGAATAAGTCTATCATTTAGGCAGGTCAGAATGGGCAACTTCAGAACCAGATTTGGACATCTTATATTTAAGATACCTTCCAACCCATCCCGTTCTATGCTTCTATGTTTTATTCTGTGATTCTATGTTCATTCAGAATTGGCTCAATATACAGTATTTTTCATCCAAGCTTTTCACTGATATGTTTTAGAACCATCTTTCTCTGTCTATTTAAAGGAACCTTGATGAGAGGGCTCCACCATAGTTAGCAGTTGTAATCCAGATTCTTAGAAATTTGTCACTCACTTAAATTTGCAAATAAACAATAAACATTTATTAAATTAGTATGGTGGCCCTTTCTTTTTTTATCCTTTGCTTTCTATAAATTATCAATATATATTTTTAATTGTTTTATGCAGTAACTCATGTAAGATTGCAGTTTTGTGTTCTCAATGGTTTGTTGTCTGTCTGTAGAGTTAGCCCCTGATCCAACAACAAGATCTACCCTGGATACATTTGTCCTTTAGTTACATTAGTATAAGACAGCTCTTGTAGATTCTGGGTCATCTTCAAAGTAGTCAACAGTGCTTGAGCAGCAGCATGGAACTCAGAGACTGCCAACCCAAAAAACCTTCAATAACAAGGCTAGCCTGCACTGAACTTTATGCTGCTGTGATGACAGTGACAAACTGCACAGGCTAACGTAATGTACTCTTGACATAACCTGTAAGGATTAGCTTTAAATGTGCCTGAAGCTCTAGCAGTCCTGTCTTTTTCAACATGTCTAAGCCTTAGGGCCTGGGTTTAGATTGCTGAGCTGGGTTTAGATATCCTGACAGTATCAAAGGATAAGTATAAGGATAAGTAAAAGGATAAGGATTATATAAAGCCCAGCTGTCTGCAATTGTCTTTCCACCACCATCTTCCTATAGACTTGCTTTCTTGGAATAAAACCCCAAGGCTTGGGAAGGGAAGGAGCCTCAGGTCTAGAGGATGTAGGGAGCAGGACAAAAGGTTGTAGTGACAACACACCTGTTCCACCAGTTAGGAATCCTGCCAATAAGGAACTAAGGACTATGATGTCAGGAAAATATTTTTCTTTCTTTCTTACACTTAATTAGGGAATTCATGCCTGAAAACCCCATGGTTTAACAGAAAAGAGCTCCAGGAGGATGGTCTAAATGACAGCAGCTCTCCAGTATGCGGCACAGTGGTTATATTCCTTGTGTTCTTTTCAGGCTTTGCTCATCCTGCCACACACGCAGCCTGTCAGGCCTTCCAGGATGTTTTCTGCTTTGGCTACAAAGAAGAAATATTGCCCCAGCCAGCTAGTCTTCATCAAAACCTTCTACAGTATGCCAGAACTCTCAGTGGTAGAGAAAGGAGTTGAGGAGCCCATGTGTGGTCTGAGCGCTGCTTAGACTAATACTGGATAGATGGCTGACATGCGTGTGGAGTTCAATCCCAACACATCTGTAGTAGCGTTGTCAAAACCTACTTGCATGACACCATTATCTTACATGAAAATGTTGTATTTATATTATATTATTTAAAATTAATTTATATTTCATTATGCAATTGTTTGATATGCTTTTATATTAATATGTATTTAAATAATGTTTTGATACAAAACTAAATTCTCAGTAGACAAGAAGTACAAATGTTAGAACTCAGTGGTGTTAGCTGGTACCTGGTGCCACATAGTATTTCACACTTTAGTTTCATGAGTAGGTCCAAAATACTCACCTGTATGTGCTAGGAAGAGCACTATCAAATACCACCTGCTTGAGATTTACTATCATCCACAGGGTCTTCCAGGTCTTCCTGGGCTTGATGGAGTGGTTGGCCCACCAGGACAGAAGGGAGAAAAGGTAAGTTAAACATGTTGCCCCTTGCAACACAGTGTTGGCTAACTTCAATTTTCTACTGAATCCAGATGTTAATGATTTATTAGAACATATTGGAAAAGACATACTGAGAAATCCAGGTGGATGCAGCCTCATTTTCTGCAGCATGCAATGTTAAAAATGCATTATGAGTTACTCTATTGTGATTCACAAATAAAAAGCTGGGAATTCTCTAGGGAGAAAGAAAGAACTCCAGCTTCTAGTCCAGACTGCAGACACTTGTCTCCATGGTTTGTGTGTATATACTAGGGACACTGGAATGACTTAAGTTTGAATTCTGTGGTCTGCTCCATGTGCCTTATCCCAAGTCACACAAGGGCAGGTCTGCCGACCACTAGCACAGCAAGGTTTTTACGCTTCTGCAGCATCCTATGTCTGTCTGAACTGTTTGCTGCTGCATTGTTGCCATTTCAAGCTATGATATCCCAACCCCACACTTGTGGCAGCTTCAGCCTTCACTCAGCCTTTGGTGAGATGTTTCAGCATGCTAATGTGGCAGCAGAGGGTTACACATACTACAAGGGAAATTAAAAAACATCCAAAACAGACAGAATATTGACATATTTTTTTTAATTCAAAGATTTTTTAATATCAATCTGGAGAATGTAGGGTCTGACTTGTGATTTCAAAAGACTGATGTTGGTAGAACTACAGAACACCTGGGATCTAGCAGCTATCCAGAAAATAAAGAATGAATCTCATAAAGCAGGCAGCCACACCTTTTCTCTATTTTAAACAGTGGCTTGAGTTTTATGTAAAGGATTTTAAGAAGAGAATAAATTCTACTTGAAGCAAACTGGACCTGACTCTCAGCTTATAGGAAAGAGAATTAACTGAAAGAAAAAAATAATTTTCAAATGGGGTATAATACTCAAAAAAAAGTCAAAAAAAGTCAACTGTTTTGCCTCACTGCGAGTGTTTTCTACATTGTGTACATATATTGACGAATGTTAATTAGAAGTGAAGCACTACATATTTGTTCCTGCTCAATACAATCCCCAACACCACGGGATAATATGATTTTTCCATTTCTACTATGCATTTTTTCCTGAAAACCTTGTTTTAATCTATAGTGCAATATCAAGTTGTAGCAATTATTCCTGGTTACCTCATAGAATACTGCAGAATGCATAGAAGAGTAGAAAGTAAAGTCACCTAGCTCCTTGGAGTGATATATGATATGTTTTTTTGCCACTACTTTTTGAAGAAATCATTGTTATTGTTTCACTGCTGATGCTTGCTCATTTTTTCAGAACTTAAACAAAGTTTCTACTGAATGTGTAAGCACAAGAGCTTGCCAATATAGCAATTAAGTCCATTAGATTCAGTGCAATTTAGAAAATGAATATTTATATGCAGTGACTTTCTGTCTTTTCCATACATTAGATGTGGGGAAATGGCATTTAGGTAAAGTATATAAAGCAAACCAAATAATCTGATTGCTGCAGAAGAGCCTGAAAACCATACTGGTAATCATATCCCTTGTTTGGACTGGTACCGTAGACAACTTGCTTGTTTCCACACCAGATCCATTTCTGCTTCTCCTATACTCCATGAGGGTTTTGTCATTTAAGTTTAGAAGCATAAGGATGTGACCCACACTGTTTAATTTTGTTAATATAACTCCTGAATTACAAATTGTTTTCATTTTAACTAAGGGGCTTAGTGGTTCATATAAAGGACATTATGACATCAAGATAAACAACACAGAAATTTGTTGGTATTTTAATTAAGGAATCACATTCATCTGTTTTTGGTGTGTTTTTGTTTGTTTGATTGTTTTTGTTGTTGTTGTTTTCCTGATTAATGCTCTTACTGTACGTAATAAGAATGATTTTCTTTTACAGGGTGATAGAGGTCTTCCTGGCTCCATTGGTCCAAAGGTAAAGATAAAAATAAAATAGACAGTGACTTTATGGATTATGGGAAAGCAGTATCATTCCAACACACCATGTTACTTAGAATGTACCACTGAAAAGGACTGAGTCTAAAAGATTATTATTGTGAATCCTAAGCACTTACCTATGTCAACTTTTTCATGTTCAGTAAAGAATTGACTGACCTTTTATTTTAGGGTAATACTGGAGACACTGGATTAATAGGCCCCAAAGGAGAAGCTGGTCCTCATGGCTCTCCTGGGAAACAAGGACCCCCAGGACCCCCAGGGCCTCCTGGACCACCTGGACCTCCTGGATCCACAGGTCTAAGCTACCGTTCAGGATTTGAGGTATTTTGCTATTATGGGGGTTGTTGTAGCTATGGATATACTTCCTTCAGAGAAGGGGCAATGTAATCATCTGTATATTTCACGACTAAGAATGAATTGATGACATACGTAGTCCTTTGCTACAGACTGAAATTTGCCTCTGGGTAACCCACAATTCCTTTTATTGTGGGCACTTGACCATGTAATTGGCAATGTTTAGACCATGCAAGGAATGGATTTGTTTAATGACTGGAAACCAGCCAAGGTTAAACCCATTTACAAAAGGTACGTAACAAAAGAACCAGGAAGCTACAACCCATTAGTCTAACTTCAGTCTCTGGAAAAAGTTATGCAGAAGATTGTTGTGGGGGATGCTGAAAGGCATTTAAAGAACAAAGGCATAGTTAACATAGGTTTATCCAGGGAAAGTCCTTCTTCAGTAATTTGATCTCTTTCTACGATAAGGTCACCTGCTCAGTGGACAAAGGAAAGGCAGCAAGTCTAATTTTTCTGGATTTCAGTGAGGACTTTAATAAAGATGGTCTTTAATTAATTATATAACTCTGCAGAGTCAGCTACTCGGTGATCTTTCACAAAGCAAGCACACCTCTGACTGGAATCACCATCATTTATACACAGAAAACTTTTGAAAACTATCTCTGGCTACTTTTGATTGTTTATTACATCCCACCTAATTTATCTCTACTGAGTTTGTGCATTACAGAGGAATGGGCAGGGAGGAAGAAGAGGGGATTATACCAAATCTCACATTAGCGTACATTAGCATTTTGATGAGTGTGACTTTTAATATGTTAATGGACCTTAATGAACAAAAGGTTACTATAGGTCAGTCCGGAACTGTTTTTATCCTTCTTATTTTTTACCTTTTTTCCCTTATCTTCCTTGCTTCTGCTAGCTCAGGGGTACCTGTTTCTCTCTTTCCTTATTTTCTCAGCTAAAAGACTACACAAGCTATAGAAAGACTACACAAGCTACAGGCCTCCCTATTTTCTTCAAGGTTTCCTTGTTTTTTTCCCAGCTTTGGGACTACAGTGTGGAGACAGTTCAACTGGGCTGTCAGCCGCATCACCTTTTTAGAGGAGCCTTCCCTAATTCCTATGGGACCATTCACAGGTATTTCCCTGTTGTTTCCTAAAGTGTTTGTGTTCCCTGGTTCTTCTCTCTCCCTCAGAAGTATATCCCCTTCCTCCACTGAATCTAGTTTAAAGCTCAGATAATAAGTCCAGCTAGCTTGCTGCCCAGAATACCCTTGCCCCACCTGGTCAGGTGAGCTCTATTTGTTGTGAACATGCCCAGTCTCTTGAAGGTGTGTCTGAGATCACAGAACCCAAAACCCTGAGCATAGCACCAGTCATGCAGCCAGTCATTCACCGAATTCATTCATCTTCTTCTTAGGTCCCAGTTTCCAGTTGGGAGGATACAGGAGAACAGTACTTGCACTCCCAATCCCTTCAACATCTTTTCAAGGAACATAAAGACCCTTTTGATATTTCAGACTCACCTCACCACGGTGTTGTTCAATCTTATATGAAACTGTAGGAATGGTTCATAGTCCTCTGGTTTTACCAGACCTGGTAGCCTCTTTGTAGTATCATAAATGTGGGCCCCAGGCAGACAGGAAACGTCTCTAGAGATTGTCTGGATCACAAAAGAGTGCTTCAGTGCCTCTCAGCAAGGAATTTCCCAATAACTATCAACCTTCATGCTTTTTTAGTGGCAATGGTTCTAATACAAGTGGTTGTTCTTTCCTGGGTCTTGACCATGACTCATGTATTCTCCTTTTTCCAGTCCCAGAGCATTGTATCTGTTACATAGGGGCACTCTGGGGGCAAGGGAGACACTCTTCCTCCATCTCCGAGCAGAGACAAGTGTCCACTCTCCCTTGTCATATGAGTCTTTCAAATGTGTTCATTCAGAGCTGGAAGCTTGTTTACCATCCCTTTGCCAGGACTTAAGGCAGGTCTGTTGCTTGGCCCATGTCAGCGTGTAACATAATTTGTTAATCTGCTCAGATTCCTGGATGCTACATTGTCTGGCAAACTCCTCTCATAACAGAGCTACCTCTTTGAAAAGTTCGTCCAAGTGGGCACACTTGCACCCATGACACCCACCTCAGCCTTCAGGACCCAGAGGGACTTCCAGTGAATGGAGTTCCCTGGAACTGGAGGTCTGAGCACATCTTTCAATCCTCAGGAGGTCTGTTTGGGTGCAGGCATCTGCCTAGGGAGGTTGTGGCCCCTCCATCTGGGTTTCAGCTTCAGACCAGTAGGCTTCGTGGGTGGACAACATATCTGCAACAGTAGAAGGCCCTTCCTCCGCTGCTCCCAGAATACAAAATGAAGGACCCGTGCCACACTGACTGACATGCCATGTCCTGTTCGTTGCCCTCTTAAGGGCTGCATGCTTTGTATGACTGAGGAGCAGCACTACTGGCTCTGCCTAAGGCTCATCAGCTGCCCCCAAGAGGGCTGTAGAGTCATGGTGGCTCCCTCAGCTGCCTCAAGGGGCCTCTATGCAGGAAATACCCTGCAGGCCGCAATGCTGCCTGAGAATGCATCTGCCCCAGAGCCGATCACCTCAGCAAGTGACTAGTGAGATAGAGGTGCCGATCTCTTCTCCCTTGTAGCCAGTGATAGGACACATGGGAATGGCACGAAGTTGTACCAGGGGAGGTTCAGATTGGATATTAGGTAAAATTTCTTTACATCAAAAGAGGTGGTTGATGCCTCATCCCTGTCAGTATTCAAGAGATGTTTGGCCAGTGCCTTCATTAATATGCTTTAAGTTTTGATTATCCCTGAAGAGGTCAGGCAGCTGGACTTGATGTTCTTTGTAGGTCCCTTCCAACTGAACTATATTATATTTTTATTTAGGCACTTTTCATTAAATTATTCAGTAATTAAACATTAATATTGTGTACTATATAAAAATATAATTGCTAATATCAGATACTCAAAGCTACTACTGCATTACATGGAAAAGCTCCTTTGGCACCATTTTTCTCATGTAAATAATTTAGAGTAAAGATTTATATATATCTAGAGGCCTGCCAGTATTCATTAAAATCAAACTGCAGGTCCCACTTAAGCTTCTACTTTTCCCATGCTGTCATTTTTGAGGCCATGAGTTTGGCTTCTTCAGTAAGATGGAAATACAGAGAAAAATTATGGACATTCATGGTTTCATGGTCTGTTCTACTCAGAAGAAAAATTTTCTATTAAAAAAATAAAAAGAAGTTGCAAATCCTACTTAGTACTTCTGAAAATAATACCTTCATCACTTTAAAATACGGTATCTGGTCAGCTCAGTCTGAGTTTACATGTCATTTTAGAACTACCCATTGAGATGATTCTTTTGGAACAGAAAGTAGCTGTGCAGTACAGAAAGGAAAAGGGGGCACACTCAGGTTCAAGAGCTAGAGCTGCCATATTAACATGTTTGTGAAGCAATGTTGACAGATTGCCTACATCAACAGTCACATAAGAGTTTTGGCCTTTTCATTTCTTATCTAGCAGTTTGACTCAGTAAAGTCTTTCCAGAGTTGTTTATTATTATTATTATTATTATTTATTATTATCATTTCATGGGATACAATACAAGGTTGCATAGAAGCTGAGGACAGTTTCATCAGGAAAGCAAGCAATTTTGAACAAAACTGCTGGCCATCTATAGAATTCAATTGTAAGGTACTGGGGTTTAAAAGATGCCCATTAACTCACAGATAAATACATGCTTCTGCCAGTATCTACAGTGCTTCTTTTTTCTTTCTCTCTTCTTTACTGTAGAGACACTTTGAGTACTCCAAGTACAGAGGTGACCATTAATGCTTGTTTAAGGGCATATTTTAACATCTGATATCTAACTAAACGGTATTTTACTATGCACACCACTAAGTAATAATGTCACTGACATCCATGGATTTTAATGGGCAAAAAAACTCTCCAGGAGCTAACAAGTTCTTAACAGCCACCACTGCAATTGTTAGTAAAGAATAGCATAAGAATAGCATAAAGTCTAAGTATACACATACTCTATTGCATTAACTTCAACATACTCTAAAGGCTGGTACAGAGTCTCCCCTGAATTAATATATGCTTGCCTCAGAATGAGGAAAGGGCTGGTAAGAAGCCACATCTTCATCTTAGGCCTAGTCTTTGTTTGATCCCAGGTTGGCTTGTCTGACTGACAGTCATTTTCTGTGACCCTTCAGGATCACAGATGTTAAGGGATGCTCCACTCTTCCCCATTCACTTTATTTGAGTAGAAGCAACCTTTGCCTTGTTGTGCCATCAAAGAGACCCCAAAAGGCAGGTACTTAGGACAAAAATTTGCCACTTCTGATGCCTGATTTAAAGAGGAACAAAGTCTTTAATACTTGGCAGAAAAACATGACATTGTGAAAACTGACAGTTCCTACTTTTATGGACACAGATAGAGAGAGATACCAGCTCTAACTGCATCAATAATATCATGTCTAGCTTCATCTTAAAATTCATCCAGTCCAAATAGAATTGCTGTGATTGTAATTTTTCAGAGACAGGCTTGCTAATTGTTGCAGATCTTTTAGAGGCTCACCCCTGCCATCTGTTAAAGCAGCAATGTGGTATGCCAATTTGTTAGGGCAACACTACCTTTTGGTTAGCAGTCTGTTTGCTGCTGTAAGGCTGTCTATGCAAAACATTCCTGTTAGAGCTTGTTAGCATCTGTGATCGGCTATGTGCAAAAAACAAATGGCATGGGCTTTGCTGGCACTTGTGCTTGCCAAAAGAACAGTTTGAGCTGCAGAAGGTACCTGGTAAACCTATTAAAATATGCAGATGTCAAAATCGATGGAATGTTATATAAACCAGGCATCAAGCACTCTCTTAAAATGAAAGTATACTGGCACAGTTGGACCATTTAAAGCGGAGTGGAGGCAAAGGAAGAAAGGGCCCAGAAACACATTTTATGCTTTACTCTAAGTAGTGAGTGTTTGGTTATACAGGCCAAACAGAATCTCAGCAGATTTTCTGGTAATATTTGTTATTCTGTTATCCAATGGAGGAGCAAAATGAAGTGTAAGTAACATTCATTCTCAGGTGAAGTTACATGGAAGGACTTGAATAAACCTAATGACTTGCTTGACTGACTTGGTCCTTAAACAGAAGGTCTTAATTCCAGCTGTGCACACTTTCTGCTTCTCTTGTACTTGCCCTCATGGAGTTGGTGGAAAAGGGTAAAATAACAAGATCTCTCCTTTTCACTGGAGTCAGATCAGTTGACATTTTCCATAATTTCAGCGCTAAACTGTCATTCCATAGCGGCTTAAGCTGATGTAATTGGTTTTCCTACCCTTTTGCTTACACTGTCACAAGAGTACATAAGATCCATGGCAATCTGAGCCATTTCAAGTCAATAACTATTCAGAAAGCTAAGGAGTGCCTACAAGGAGTAATGGGTCCTCTAAACATGATAAACTGATAAAAAGGCCCATTGTTACTAAGAGGTGAAGATTTTACATTCTTCCTGCTCCTCCTCCTGTCTGTAGCTGTCCCTGGCACATGCTTACCCTTCACATACACTAATATCCAGTGTTCTATCAATCCTTCCACAAGTAAATTTAATGTACTAAAATTTTAGAGAACTACCCCCCCACACACACACCAAAAAAAAAAAAAAAAAAAAAAAATCCACTAATTTTATGCCTTATTAGTGAGTTTAAATGACTCACGGAAAAGTCAGAGGATTCAATATGTGGCACAGATGTTGAAAATCAAGACTATATGGCTGTGAACAAGGAAGAGGAGCAATGAAATATCAGTATTTTCCATTTTCAGAAGAAAGAAGTAATTGAGTCTGCTCAACTACATTTAGAAATGTATCTAAGAAGAAAACAATGGTTTCCTGCTGGCATAATTCATCCAGACACTTTGCAACACAGTCTGACAAGTTCTGGAATAGGCTTAAGGCTAGTAATTGGAATATGTGGCTGAAATGGTTCTGGGGCTAAGATAGAGAACTATTGCAGCCTGTAAGTGTACTTCTTTGTCTGCATCAGAACTGGCACCTCCTGGTTCTGTCCTGGATCTGCAATGTCACAGCCAGAACAATGGGAGCCAAATGGTGGTTGTTACTTTCTGCGTAGTCTCCTTTAAAGTCACTAGTATATATCCACAGGAAATATGGGTGATTCCCAAAAGGTCTTCCATTTCTCCAAGATGTTTCTGAAGTCAGCAGAGAGCCAGGACAATAGTCAGTAGACTGAAACACATGACCGATGAGGAAGGACTCAAGGGACTAAGCTTATTTAGTCTAGAGAAGACTTGAGGGTTTTAGCAGCCTTCAAATACCTGAAAGGAGGTCACTGAGAAGACATGTAGCCAGGATCTTCACAGTGGTGCACAGAGGGATGAGCAACAATAATCATAAACTGAAATGGGAGGTTCAGATTTGATAAAAGTAAAATATTTTTCACCCTGAGGACAGACAGGCATTGGAACAGGTACTTGGAGAGGCTGTAGAACCTCTGGTGGGTTCCAAGACCTGAGGGGACAAAGCCATCTTGATTTGAATTCAAAGTTGACCCTACTATCAACAGAAAGTTGGACTGGGTAGCCTCTGAGGTCTCTCCCATCTTAATTAAGTCCACAGTTTTGTGGCAGAACAGTTCTTCCCACTCCATTTCAGTCAGCTGCACTTTAGGCAGAAATTCACAATTAAACTGTGAAAGTTATGAAGGACCTTTAGTTTTGAATAATGATTGTTGTTCTTAAAAACTAGCCTGCAAGCCCGCTCCCTGCCTTAAATCAGTTATGTAACCCTTATTAGTCATTACAGTATTTCAGCAGCAAGGTGACAAGAAGTGCTAAACAGAAATACTACTACAACATGTTTAAACATAGCAAATAGTTAAAACTGAGATTCTCTCACAAGTGCCTGTTGCTGTCCAGACTCAAGTGCCAGAGACATAATGTCAAAGTGACAAGTTTGTAAAGATCAGAGTTTCTGTATGAAAGACCAACATGCTCTTATCTAATTGAAAAGAACCTATCTCTAGAACACCATGCGTTGACTTAAAATAAAAGGTTAATGAGAAAGCATGATATGTGTATATATATGTATGTTTAATATCTGCCCATTTTTTACAGGACTCCAGAAAAACTAGCAGCTGGAAAAAAAAAAAAAAAAAAAAAAAAAAAAAAAAGATAAATTCTTAAGTTCTGTAGTGTTTTTCTCTTCCATTAGGACATGGAGGGATCAGGGATTACTGGCTTGCTAAGTGAATCCAGAATTACGGGATCAAGAGTGCCAAAGGTAAGTGGATATTCTGAGTATTCTGAGGAAGGGGAGCATTGATTTATTTTTGTCTGTTTGTTTGTCTCTTTGTTTTCCAAAAACAAAACTGTCATCTCTCTGCTGTTTGGAAATGCATAGACCCAGTCAGCTATAGACTAACTGCACTTCACTGGCTTCATGTGCTCTAGAATGATATTACAATAACTATGTCTCCTAAAGAATCTGAAATATATTTCTCTGATATGGTTAGATGATGATTTTTAGATAATTGAGTGGTATCCGTTTATGAGATTAAATGATGAGATAGAGCTTCTTTCTACCATCTTGTTCCCTGTTTCTTGTTTTACCCCTAATAGATGCCCTTCTTGCGTATGAAGATGAATGAAGTCGAAATGTCAGTTTGACAATAAGATGTGCATAATCTGAAAATACCACTTAAACTAAAACATTGTTCCCAGTAGTATGGAAATCATGACCCAGAAGAAGGAATGCTCTTTCCTCCATCGACCTTGTCTCAGGATATTTTTGTCAGTGTGAGCCACTCTAAAACACTGAGTACTTGCCACATTTTATCTTAATTCTTAGCAAGTAACACCAAAACTACAATCTACAGTGACTTGCCCAAAGCAGGCGATTATCTAGCATTCCTCCTCATAGAACTGTCTGCATTGTTCTTATTTGGTCTTCTGAAGCCCTGTCCCCATGCTCACTCTGAAAGAAACATTTGAACACTCAAAATATAGCTTTGAAGGAATGAGTCTGGTTGCCCAAGTCTGGAGGAAGTACTGCTGAGAAAGATGTTGGGATGAGGTAGACGCCAGACTGAATATTCAGCAACAGTGCACTATCACTGCAAATAAGGGAAATCCTGTGCTGCAATGCATCAAGAAGAGCATGGCTAACACTTACAAAGATATTTTTATGTTATTATTATGCTCCTGTACTCAGGGTTAGTGAAGTTGCAATTGCAATGGAATAAGAGGTGTGGTGTTTTTTTTTTAGTTTGTTTTGTTGTTATTGTTATTTTTCACCCCACATCAAGAAGGATGTGGAGAAGACAGAGACAGTGCAGCAGAGGCCTGCAGGGTCAGGGGCTTCGAGCATGTGACTGGTGAGGAGAAGGTGAAGGAGCTCAAACTGTTTATTCTGGTAAAAAGAAGACTAAGGTGTGATCTAAGAGCTGCCTACAATTCTTTGAAGGGCAGTTGTAAAGCTGATGAAGCCAAAAGGTTCCTCATAGCACCAGAGGGTGCAAACAAGTGACAATGGCCCAAAAAGTGCATCTTGAGAGGTTCAGGCTAACCCTTAGGAGAAACTGGTTCACTAGGAGATTGGTGCAGAATTGTGGCAGACTGCCCAGAGAGGATGCAGAAGCTCTCCATTGTTGGAGGTTTTCAAGACCAGGATGGACGGAGCCATCACAGACCTGATGTATAGGTGGTGATGTTTCCAGTTCAAGGGGGACAGTGGATTAGATGGCCTCCAGAGGTCCTGTACAACCCTGTTTCTATGATTCCAGGAATTTTCAGAAATGAACTGGAGCCAATAACAAGTTTGAGAAGCTCTTTATTGTGCTGGTTTAGTAATTGTGAATAACTGAAATTGTAGCTGACTCAGTTCAATACCTTAGAGAATTTTCCCATTCTAATACCTTTTCCTAGCTACTGAAAAAGTGTCCAGAAAACTGTATTTACAAGAATAGAATTAATTAGCCAAAACAAGCTATTGTCCAAAATGATATGTCCAAATCTGGTTCTGAAATTGCCCATTCTGACCTGCCTAAATGACAGACCTATTCTTGGGTTCAATTATGTAACAGACATGGTTTCTGACTCACTCTGCTATAAATACTGAAAAACATCTTCATGCAGCTGAACAAAATTCTGGAATTTCCCTTTAATCAGGAACAGGTTTTTACTTGCTGGTATTGCATAAAACCATTATGAGTCACATCCAGTGATAACTCCAGAGGTTCCAGACTGTGTTTGAGAGAAAACAACATATCTGCTTCTAAGAGGGCTGTAACTCAAAGCAGCTGCTAAGAAGTAAATCACAATTATTCCCACTATATAGCTATCTAATGATTTTTTTTATTCATCCTTTATCATAGAACCATAGAACCATAGAATGGCTTGGGTTGGAAGGGACCTTAAAGATCATCTAGTTCCACCCCCCCTTTGATGGGCAGGGATGCCACCCACTAGATCAGGTTGCCTAGGACCTCATCCAACCTGGCCGTGAACACTTCCAGGGAAGAGGGCGTCCACAGCTTATCTGGGCAACCTGTTCCAGTGCCTCACCGCCCTCTGAGTGAAGAATTTCCTCCTAAACTCTAATCTAAATCTTCCCTCTTTTAGTTTAAAGCAATCCCTCCTAGTCCTGTCATTATTTGACTGAGCAAAAAGTTGTTCTCCATACTGTTTATGAACTCCCTTTAAGCAGTGAAAAGCTGCAATGAGGTGTCTCTGGAGCCTGCTCTTCTCCAGGCTGAACATCTTTGTTACTATATTCACTTTCCAGAATGTTACTATATTCACTTTCCAGACACCAAAAGGAAGCTTCAGGCATGCAGCTTGATGCATGCACAGCAAAAGTAACATGTGCTAACCAGAAACACTTATGATATAGGTTGTAACTGGAAGGTTAAGCCCCCAGAACTGGTTCACAAATGTATATTGAGCATCACTTTACCAAAAATGTGCTCTGTTTTTATTAATCTTTTTAATCCATCCAGTCTATTTTTTTGGTTGTTTGTTTGTTTTTTCCTCCAAGGAAAGTAACACATGTTTAAAATCCTTGTAATCACCTAATCACCACTCACTTTGATTTTTGAGCTCTACGTACTGTGTCTCTTTTTCAGGGAGAAAGAGGAAATATTGGTCCACCAGGTTCAAAGGTGAGAAATTCATATAGCTTGATCTAAAACCTCACTCACTTCTTCAACTTAGTTTCCTTTATATGGGAATAATATAAGGGGGTAATAAACATTTTTTGCTGCTCTGTCAATTTATTAAAGCTCAGGAAGGTTTATCTGGAAACACAGAACCTTTCTCTGTTGAGTTGTGAAACTCAGGAGCCAGGTAACATGTTGCTTAAGACTTCTGTTTAAAATATGATTTAAATTATATTTAAAATCCAGTTCTTTAAGTGTGTGATGTAATGGTGTATTGTGAAGCCACTTTGTTTTTTTGGCAGAACAAAACTGAAAATAAGCAAAGTTTATGTGAAAACTAAGTTCCATCTGCCTTCCCATTCTTAATAACAGGGTTCATAGCTAGTACATCATACCAAAGCACTCCACCACTACAGTACATATCTGTAGTACAACAGTAGATTCATTAGTGTTGTGCAGAGGTCTCAGGACCCATCCTCAACCCTAATCCAGGGTTCCACACAGAGGCCACTATTGTTCCCTATTTCTGTGCTAGAGCTTGCCATTTACCTGCAGCCAGTTTACTGACCATTCAGAGGGTACAGGAATGTAGAAATGTTGGCTGGAAGAATCCCAGAGGTCATCTAGTACAAAATCACACTTAATGTGAGATTATCACCAGCACCAGATCATATCAGCAATGAATTTGTTTTGCTGAGTCTTAAATAATTCCAAGGAGAATGCAAAACTCTCTTGGTATCCTGTCCTGGTGCTTCACTATCTGCCTAGGAAAGACAGTTCTCCTAACATGCAGCCTGTGCCTCCAAGCTGTAATTTGTCCTAGCTGTCTAACTCGCCCCATGCACCAGTGTGCAAGCTAGACCTGCTGCTCTGGATCAGTTCAAGTTCTAGCCATGCAACATGGTAACAAAAGCAGCCAGTTTACACTGGCTTACACCATGTTAGTGCAGAGGTTAGTGGTGCAGAAGTCCATATTTCCTGCCCAATCTTCGCCCTCATCCTCCCTGTCTTTCCTGCTTTGGACCCGTCTTGGAGCCCACCCCAAAGTTTCTGCTTGTGTCCCTGCTGCTTTCTGCATGACTGACTATGGCTGACTTGGGTGCCTTTTGCAGCTGTAAGCCAGCAGATGGCAGCACTGGGACGCGTAGGAAAGATCAACATTAAAAAATAAAAAAATTAAAATAAAATTAAAATAAAATAAAATAATAAAATAAAATAAAATAAAATAAATAAAAGTTTCTTTTGCATTTGGGAGAGCACTGAAATCAATAGTTGCTGTATGAAACAAGATAAAAACATTTATCAATCTACCCTTCTATTTGCTGAATATTTACAGAAGTATTGCCACAGTCTTCTAACAGCATCTGCTTATTTATTTTTTTAAAAAACAGCAATGTAGCAGGACTCTGTTTGACATAAATTCCATCTGCTCTACATATTTTAAGCATTGCCATGGCAGAGATAGTTGTTAGTGAAGTAACTAAAGCTGATACACTAAGACATAGGACGGTTGTTTTGAACTCTTCTTTTTTATCTGCTTGAGGCTATAAATTATTTTCTTATAATTATTCATACAAGTGTTTTGTCCTGTGGTCCTTGTTCTAGTAATTAATATTGCTGCTATGATAGATAAATTTCAAACGTGCATACATTGTAAGTGGAATGTCTTCAAAGTTATTTAAAAAATAGTCAATCTCTTCAATCCTGAGATTAAAAACAAAAGAAAGCAAAAGAAAGCACAAGAAAGCAAAAGAAAACAAAAGAAAACAAAAGAAAACAAAAGAAAACAAGGGACTTTTTCTTAGTTCTCTTATATTTGATCAAAGAGCAGCTCTACAATCTTAAAATATGGAGGGAAATGAGGATGTCTCTGAATAACTTTTTTAATTAAAGCATTGTACCTATCCTGTGTTTTTTCTTCCAAATTAAAATTCATTAGTAAAATCAATTGGTGAAATTATTCAGGATTTGTAATAATAGGAAGTTGATTTACACACACCAGCATGCCTGAATGGATCGCATTCTGCTACAGAATGCTGTTGGTTCATTGTTATTTTCTCTGCCCAATTACCTTTGCTGCAGAAAGATAATTTTCTACAAGCACTTGTAGAAAATTAGTCTCTACAAGTTGCAAGTACCATTTTTACCAGTCATGTTGGTGCCTAAATCCCATTAGTTGCTTAAGTGCCTAAATCCTATTAGTATTCACATACTTTTTATCTGTTAGTTCTCTATAAAATGAAAATGCCTTAAAAGATCTACTTTATCTTAATAAACTGAACCTTTATTCATGAGCCACAACTTTGCTTTTACAGACAAAAATAGAAATAAAAGTGTGAAAATCCTTTCTTAATGAAGTGGACATGTTAAATCTACTATGATGGTAGTTCTATAATACAGCACAAGTAGAGAGAGGATTTGGGGTCCTATGAATTGTTAATTTGAACTTCTTCTGTCACACCAAAAATGCAACACAGAAGGCTATTTGACTTTGGATGCCTTATGGATCTATTGTTCTTTAGAGACTCCTGCAGAATATTACATATTTCTCAGTGGTTTTACTGGATCACATCTATACATGCTAGTATCCTGCCTCCAGCAATAGCCAAAAGTAGAAGCAGTTTGAGCAGATGCTTAGATGCTGTTTGACTTTAGAAAAGGACAAATAGTACACATTAATTCTCTTCTGCAAGAACTTGATACGTTCCCTGGAACTCACACAAACTTTTATGATATATGAGATCTTGTGGAAAGGGGCTCTGCCAACTTAACTGCATGTTGCATGAACCTCTTCCAGCTATTTTCATTTGATGCCCACTATTTCTTCTATTAGAAGAGTGAACCTTTTTATTACTTTCTCCTTTTAGAATACAGTACAATATTCTTCATCCATCTCCTCATTTGTCTCATTTCTGACTAAATGGCCATAGCTTACACCGTAACATCTCATATAGAAACCATTCTGTACCTTTCATTATTCCCATTGCCCTTGTCTGAAGTTCTTCTATTTCCACTAGAACCCTTTTAAGAGGAAGGAACTGAAATGGTCCACATTATTCAAGTTATGGGCATACAATAAGCATATGCAGTGGAATAGTAATGCTCTGTGTTCTTTTTTTTTTTTTTCTTTGCCTTTTATAATAATCTCTTTTATTCAGTTTACCTTTTTGACAGCTCCCAAGCTTTTTCATTGAATTGTCTATTTCTTCTAGATTGTCATGGTGCTATCTACTGTAAAAGCCCAGAAGTACTTTTTTTGAAGCAAAACAAAATGTAAGAACAAAACAACCTTTTCAAAAAAAAAAAAAAAAAAGAAAAGAAAAGAAAACACAAACCACTACTTAAACAGTACAGGGCTAATCTGGCACTTGGATGAATCATTAGGCTATTCTGTGTAATTTCTTTTGCTTTTTGATATGCCAGAGAAAAACAGATGCAAATAAAAAGATAGTTCACTGTTTAGTTGTTCCTTTAAGAATTCAATGTCTTATCCATTTTTTCTAGGCAAACTGCATTATCATTACTATGGAATAATTTCTTTTTTTCCCATAGAATATAGAGTAACTGATCAGATTCATAGCAGTAAGGTTCAGTCCTCCACTGAACTAGAGCAGGAGCTATAAATTTTTTTGCCCCACATCCCAACCCTTTCCTCTCCCTCCCTCCCATCTACATTCAATACCTCTTCTGCCTCTTCATCCAGTTTGAGAGACACTTAATCGAAAGGGTGGGAATAACCCACAAAATGTATCTTGGGGGAAAGCAGCAGAATTCACCCTTTTGCTAAGAATAGGTGTGAGCAGTGATGAAGAATAATTGAAGCTGCATTTAAAATCTATATATATTTTTTTTTTCTGGAGAGGGGGAAACAGCAGCAGCAGTGTAGAGGGCTGATGACTACTGAGAACTACTGATCCTGACTCCATGGAACCCCACACATACTATCTAGTCCACTCAGATAATACTTCCCTCTGGGAGCAGCACGGTCCTGCTTGTATGAGATTGATAATAGTTTATCTTGAATAACGGTATGTTTTCTATGCCAGGGACTGCCAGGTACAAAAGGAAAACCAGGCTTTCCTGGCATTGCTGGACATCCTGGAAATATGGTGAGTAGGGCTGTCATATCCCATGATAACCTAACACACACACTGGCTCCTAAACTTGTGTCTTGAGGTTCAGCAAGAGCCCTCTACAGGACTTGGTAGCAGTGTGTGAAGAGCTGGGTCTGGGTTTGTCCTACTTAACCTGAAGCATATAGTTCAGACACCACACACCAGTCAAAAGTAATACAGGCCTCTCCAGAGGCCAGTTCTCACTCTTCAATTCTCCTTTTGCTTTTAATTATTCAGAATTTATCTCTGCTTTTAATTAGACAGAAACCAAAAAACTCTTAGGTGGTTTTAATGTATTTCTCCTGCTCAAGAGCCCCAGGGATTTCAGGAGTTCTTCAGCTGGTAAGTCCTACAGCTCATTCCCTGCCACTTTCCTTTCACTCATTCTAAATGAGCTGTCTACATCCCCAACACAGTGAATCATACTGAAGGGTTGATCAAACTTAGAAATAACTTATCTGAAAAATGACAGGTTAGCTCACCTGTGTTTCCCTGCCCAGTTCAATGGGCAATCCAGGACACAACTGAGGCAGTCAATGCCGAAAAAGGAAAAAGCAACCAGGCACGTCTGATTTCACTACACTGAAAGAAAGGCTTCTTGAATTAATCCTCAGCTAATGAAATGGTGTGCTCTCATTTTTTTTCTTGTTGTTGGTGAAGTGTCAAATGTACTGACAAACAATTTTAAACATCAGACCCTCAGAGGATCTGAGTGGAAACTACCTTATCCCATCTGTGGTTTGAGAGGCTGGTGATCATTCTGTACCTGTGTTTTACTCTTGTGCATTTTCTGAGGATAGAGAAAGCACATTTTCACCATTTTCCTTTTAAAATAATTTCTGCTTATTTTTATCGTCATGCACAGGGTCCTAAAGGGGAGAAGGGTGACCCAGGACCTCAGGTGAGATCGGGTAGATTTCATTCTTTCTGAGAAATCTGTGAAGCGTGGTGCTTAGTAAGTGGGTTTTACATATGTAATGCTTTTAAAATAGGGTGAACGAGGACAGGATGGGAACAGTATTGTGGGTCCACCTGGACCACCAGGACCACCAGGACCAATCATAGCAATACCTGAGGTAAGTGTGTTTGTCAAGCTTCAAAGTCTTTGTAACTCCACTTAACGTGAAGAGGGCACAAGCAGTTACCTACTTGTCAATTCTGGTGTTGAGGTTCAGGTTTTAAGTCCATTCCTCAAAACAAACCAGAAAACTCAGTATGGGAGGACAGCATAGATAAGATATCTAAAAATATTACTGAAGCCAACATGGCAAAATAATGACTAGTTTTCTGGAGGTTGCATGACTCCCTGTGTGTTGTGATAGGCAGAGTCCACCACATCTACCTAATGTGTAGATAGGCCTGAAGAACCGTCCTCTGAATTCTCCACAATCTGTGTATGAATTGCCTTCATCATGTGTTACAGAAGTGTGTATAGCCTAGTAGAAGCTGTATTGCAACAGGTGTATTACAAATCTGTACCGAAACCCATTTTCTTCTCTAAATACCTTGGAGTTTAAGAAGTAAGCTCCCCTACAAAGTAGGGTGCATACATAAGTGGCTTTACATACATTTGGAGCAAACAGGTATTCTGTGGAGGTACAGCAAGAGCTATTTTTGAGACATCCTTGTATGCTTCAAAATCTACTTGCTGTTAATCAGATGATTTCTCTGAGGACTTGACAAGCTGAATTTTGAAACGGTTGATTAAACTTGTATGTATGTGTAAGTATGTGTGGGTATATATAACAATGAGTTCTACTTACTGCACAGTTTGTATAAGAGCAGAATCTTTACTTAATATACATTTGCTGAGATAGAAGATTAAATTATCCAAATTCTGCTGACAGAGTTTTTCAGAAAAAACATCAAACATCTTCTGTAGTTAGCTTCAGAAATGAAAAGAACTACTGCAAGCAGACCTAACAATTGCAGAGAGTTACAGAACTAAAATAAATACCAGTACCAACTTTTGCAATGCGGATATTGGTTTGACTTTGGTAGAGCAGCAGACACCAATTAAGTGATGTAAGTGATCCATAGCACAGCCAGGGAAATCAATGCCCAGGCCAGGGTGTATTAGTTCACTCACTCAACAATTGTTTAACCAAAGACAATAATACTTCATAGGCTATAGAAGTCAAATGGACTGAACCATCAGAGTAGGAAGGAAGTCTTCTTTTTAATGTCTTAATGGCTACAACTAAAGCAGTTTTATACTGCTTGACCATAACTAAATAAATTAAAGAGTTGATGCAGTCTCAGTATTGCTGTAATATTGAGAAAAAGTTGTTCTCCGTATTTTTTATGAGCTCCCTTTAAGCAGTGAAAAGCTGCAATGAGGTGTCCCTGGAGCCTTTATCTTCTTCAGGCTGAACATCTGAGCTCTCAGCCTTTTTTCACAGGAGAGGGGCTCCAGCCCTCTGATCATCTTTGTGGCCTTCCTCTGGACCTAACAACCTAACAGTTCCACATCCTTCTTGTGCTGGGGGCCCCAGACCTGGACACAGCACTCGAAGTGGGAGGGCAGAGCAGAGGGGAACAATTACCTCCCTCGACCTGCTGACCACCCCTCTGTTGATGCAGCCCAGAATGTAGTTGGCCTTCTGGGCTGCAAGCGTGCACTGCTGGCTCATGTCAAGCTTTTTGTCCACCAGAACCCACCAGTCTTCTCTGCAGGACTGCTCTCAGTGAGTTCTTCATCTGGTCTATACTCATGCCTGGGACAGCCCTGACCCAGGTGCACCACCTTGCGCTTAGACTTGTTGAATCTTAATAGGTTCACATGGGCACACTTCTCACGCTTCTCCAGGTCCCGTTGGATGGCTTCTCTTCCTTCTGTTGTATCAACTGCACCACTCAGTTTGGTGTCATTTGCAATTCTGCTGCAGCTGTACTTGATCCCACTGTCTATGTCGTTAAAGATATTAAAATGTAAAAGATATTAAAGAGTTTAAAAGATATTAAACAGTTGATTTAAAGATATTAAAGAGTTCCAGTCCCAGGACAGACCCCTGAGGGACACCACTCATCACCATCCTCCACCTGGGCATACAGCCCTTGACCACCACCCCCTGGGTGCAACCTTCAAGACAATTCCTTATCTACTGAACATTCCAGTCCACCCATCAAGTCCATATCTCTCCAATTTGGAGACCAGAATGTCATGCTGGACGATGTCAAAGGCCTTACAGAAATCCAGATAGATAACATTGGTCAGTCTTGCCTTGTCATCTAATGCAGTCACTCAATCATAGAAGGCCACCAGATTGGCCAGGCATGATTTGCTCTTGGTGAAACCATGTTGGTTGTCTCATATGTGCCTTGACATTGCCTCCAGGAGGATCTGTTCCATGATCTTCCCAGGCACAGAGGTGAGGCTCACCAGTCTGTAGTTCCCTGGGTCCTCCTTTCCATCATTTTTAAAAATGAGAATGATGTTTCCCTTCTTCCAGTAACCAGGGACTTCACCTGACTGCCAGGACTTTACAAATGTGACGGAGAGAGGCTTGGCAACTATGTCAGCCAATACACAGCTAATATTACACATATATACAGTATATATATAAAATAAATAAAGGAATATATAAAATATTAAAAATTATTATTCTGTATTGGTTATTTTGCTCTTTTTGGAGAGTAATACGTGATATTCTGTGTGTTTTCATGCATTATAACTGGTAAATGATAACTAGTAAAACATTAATTTTAGCTAGGATTTTACCTCTCCACTTTAATTGGATATTATACTGAAATAACTTTGAATAGAGAAATTTCATTGGATTTAAATATAAAATGTTTAAGCAATTAATTATCTTTTGCTGCCATTCTTCATCCATAGTTTACATACATAAACTGAATGAAAGTTCAGTCCCTGGAGAAAGGTTATAGGGGGTATAAAGCAAATGTCAGAAGATTTTGTGTTACCCCTTTTTTCTATAATTGTAGTAGTGGCATATTCATACTATTTGGATATAAAGCTGAAGTTTTAGTTAAAACCTGCCTAGACAGACATGCCAAAGATTATTCTTTCTTCCTCTTTATAACAGTGAAGAAAAACTGAAGAACAGCACTGTCCTTACTTTTTAGACAACACTTTCTAAATTCATATGATATGTTGAAATTTTGTGTTGCTAAATTGTGGTTATTAAAGCTGCTTGCAAATCTGAAAAAAAAAAAAATAATAGTGTATGTGCCTGGTACAATCTTTTTCTCTAATCATCATTCTTGCACCCTCTATTTTCATATCTTCAGCACTTTTTAGACTTTACTGATTTCCAACCATAATTTCCATTTGCAGCTAAACTCTATTTCTAAAACATACAAAATGCCTGCTCCCAAGCTCAGCAAGGCCTTTGGGATTCTTTCCATTCTGCACTGAAAACATGGAGTAAACCCAGGGCTCCTGGACTTCTGCCACCAGCTGTAGACAAAGCAGAACAATTTCAGTAGCAGAATTCTTATTACTGTCGTTACAGTAATAGACCCTGTCCTGCTCCCTCTCTGGGCAAAGTAGGAAAAGGAATGCGGTGTGACCAACTACCCCTGGAGCAACCAGCAGAGAGCTTATGCAGGCCAGAAGGAGTGCTGCCTGAAGGACTTAAAACAGTCTTTTTATTTGCTTCAGTGACAACTTTCCAGTGTTTTTTGTAGAACCTGAGGACAGGGAGCAGGGAGCAGCATCCAGTAGAAGCAACAGACTTTAGCTGCATCCATCATGATACCAACAGGACCTAAAAATACAGAAAGTGTACCATGTGTTGCCATGTTCAGGTGGATATGATAGGATAGGATAGAATATGACATATAAAGAGACCAAGTAAGTCTGTCCTCTCTTGTGCCCTTCCTCACATCCCAGACTAGAAAAACAGTATTCAGAGACTCATGTGATAAATGGAAGGGACCTCTGGTTGCCATGTGGTCAAACCACCTATTCAAAGCAGGGATTTAACACAAGATTTTTCCAAACTAATTTCAAAGTTAGATCCTGTATACTATATGCATAACAAATGATGAAAAGGACTGGGATCTGATAGTTATAATCCAGATATAGTTATGTGAAGAAAAAATATTCAGATTTCAACCTTGTTGAAAACATGATTATTCATGTGCTAAGTAAGTCCTGCTCTTTGAAGGCATGCCCTGCCCTGACCTTGTGAAATTCAGAATATTTTCATTACACTGAATAGGAACACATGGCTGCACACAGAGCGTGATCTTGAACTGGATGGCGTGTCTTGCTGCTAAACCCATGGAATAGTTCAAGACTCTAAGAGTATTCAGTACATATTTCTGAATTCAAAACAAGGTTAGAAGTCACACTGTTGGACTGCTGGAGTGAAAGAAATGAAAAAAATCTCTTTCACCTACAGCATTTATGTGGAGCAAGCAGTTTCATACTGCCCTTAATGTATGACTACATGATATAATATGGGAACATTTATTTAAACCAGAAAGCTGGCTGTCTTGAAAACAGAATGAATGCCTAATCAAAACTTCAAGATTGAGAAGGTGACTGGGAACAGCCAAGTTGGATTTACTAAGGACAAGTAATTTCTGACCAGCATGATCACCTGTCTGTGGCCAAGGAATGGACAACATCCCCTGACTTTTTTGATGCAGTCTCCCATAGTCTTATCATCACCAAACTGGTAACCTATGAATTGGTTGAGAGGATGATCAAAAATAGGTGGAAAATTGGTTCGGCTCAATTGATGAACTCAGAGAGATGTGACTGGCGTTCAAAGACTGCATTGGGAGTACCATGTACAGCTGTGGGCTTCCTAGTACAAGAAAGATATTGACATAGTGAAGCAAGCTCCATGAAGAGACACCAAGATGGTCAGGGGACCAGAGCACATGGTATACAAGAAGAAGCGGAAACAACTGTGTTTGTTCAACCTGGAGAAAAGAAGGCTAAGAAGAGAATTTGTTGCTCTCTACAACTAGCTAGAGAGAATACAGAGATGGAGCTACCCACTTCTTAGAGGTACATAGTGTAACAATGGGACTTTAATGGACACAAGTTGGAAAATGGGAAATTCTGTTTAAATATAAGCAAAGACATTTTACCCTGAGGATGTTCAAATACCGGATTTGGTTGCTCAGGATATTTGTGGCACTTACATCCTTGTAGTTGTTCAAGCCTCAACTGGACTTGACCTAATTTGACCAGCTTTGAGCAGGAGGTTGGACCAAATTACTTCCAAAGGTCCAGGTCGACCTTCATTATTCTGATTCTATGATCAAAATCTGCAGATGTCTGAGCTAATGCAGACTTCAGTAATTCCAGAATAGGAAGAAATATAATAACATTGTTATCGTTCTGCTCTGTTCAGGTTTCTGGAGACTCAGAACTCATTGGCTTAGGTGCTGCTCTACATGCATGTGACTATAGTGTTTTGCGGATCCAAGCTAGTTTCATTGTTTGTTCTATATCACACCAAGTAGACACAGTAGCATGATCAGATCTAATTTAGGAATCACTATATTGTGTGATGCAGACATATCCAGAATAAAATTATAACTTTGAATTTACAAGATAGATTATGGTCAGTTAAGTTCACCATCTCAGAAAGCCAGTGACGTATTGGGGTATAAAACTTTTATTTTAAACTTTATTGCAGAGAAATAACCTCAGACTACAATATATACAACATATGCTGTAAAAGTTTTCAACTTAATATGAGGGTCTGGTAATAAAAGTTTTTAAAGCATTCTGAAATCCTTACATAAGGAATGAAATGAAAGTGCTCTTTTGTTATTGCAGATGTATAACAAAAGTTAAAAGTAGCTTAACCATATCTTTGGCCTTACTTGTGGTTTTCTGCCCCTGTTTATAATGGGATACATAGTTTAAACTCTGTGCAAATTTCTAAAAAATGTATGAGTACCCCAGATACTCTGTTTGAAATAACCTGCTCCTTAACCACTTTTTTAGCTACTACTCAATGACACAGATGGAATTTTTAATTTTTCTTCAGTTGAAGAACTGCTCGGGCCTCCTGTGAGTATATGTTGCTTTACTAAATACTCAGAATTGCTCTATCTTTAATGTATCTATCTTTTAAGTATCATCTAGAGCTGAGTTTCCTGTGCTTCAGAAATGTGTTTATAACTCCTGCAACAAGTAAAAAGCTGTGTGGGAGTACTTCGGGGCAGAAATGAATTCTGTGTGGATGAATTAGTTCTTACATGTTTGTCTGAAAGAAAGGAATTGAAGGGGTTGGTTTAGCTCTGAATCTGAACAATATGCTCAGAATGACAGAAATGTGGAACTGATGCAAAAACAAGGATGTACATAGCATTTCCTCCACCTTTTTGTATTCTTGTTTTTCAAGTCATTAAATGGTGAGATAATGTATTTTCCTCAGTTCTGCTCGTTGACTGCAACTAGAAATAGCAGGCTCCTCTGTTTGAATTTAATCTCATAGAAATTATAGCTGTGGATGGTAAATTTGAAATCTCATGAGAGAACAACAGATAGGAAATTTCAAGTTCTGTTTTATAGCAATCTAGCTGCAAAATAGTTTGGTCAAATATTCGAAGTGCTGGATGCTTCTTTGTAAGGATTTCAAATTTCTAGGACTAGGTCCACAGAAAAACCTACCTTCTCCAGGCTGTAGTGTATTCAAAGTTAGGCAGAACTTGCCTGAAAATCTACAATATATTGCACTTCACAAGGTTTAAATCCCACAGTGTCTTTCTTCACAAAATTTCAGTTGCAGACTGATGTTTATTTTATTTATTTTTTATCTATTTCTTCTTTGTGAACACTGTTGTCTCCCTCACATTCAATCCCTGATGAAACAAGGAAGATAAGCATGTGTGTACCTTATAGCAGAATCCTAATCCCTGGGATTGATAGGATGGTCCCTTGTTTGAGTTCTGGTCCTGCAGGTAGTTAGCATTCAAGCCTTAGACAACAGGTTCTCAAAACAACATAGATGAGTGGTCTCAGAAACCCAGCAGAAATTCATTGGTTTGTAGTAGTTGTTATAGAAAGACATAGGTCCTGTAGGTCCAGCCTGAAATGTAGTTTCATTTGGTAGGTCATCAGAACCTCAGTTCACCATAGACAGGAAGGAGGTTGGGGTATCATAGTGACTTGGGTAATGCACATTCAGGTGATTTAAACTAGAAATAAATTGTGTTTCTGCAGACATCACATTGGGCCATCTTAAATATGCTCAGTACAAATTCAAATCCGTGTTTATATTCACGGTATAGTAGACATTCTGTTTCCTATCCACAGACAACCAGAAATGCAGTGGCAAAGGTGGAAGGGCTCCTGTGATCTCTGTGATTGGTTCTGTGAAAAAAGCAAAGAAGTCTGACTTATGGTTGCATGCCTTTAATATGTGGAAAATTTCACCTTTTTAGAAGCCTTACCTGGATATTTGTCCCTTCAATTTTGGAAAGTGTCCCAGAAAAAGTTAGAATCATAGAGTGTTGTGGAGTGATAGCAGGTTTATCGCTGGCTGAATGAAACTCTTAATCCAGTTTCAGATCAATTAATATTCACAAATTAGGCTGTACACTGAAAATGTATACTCTGTTTTGCAAGTCTGTAATATGTGTTTGTAAGGGAGTAGTTTTTTTTGCTTTTTGCAGGGTCCAGATGGCAAGCCAGGTCTACCAGGATTTCCTGTAAGTATTATGTTCCTGGGATCTAAGTATTTTTCAATACACTTTGATATTTCAACATTTATATTGTACGGAGTTTATACAAAGTCTGATACATTTTCATATGAGACTATAGTTTTTATGGAACCAGCACTTATGGTAGAAATTAACCCTGCTGGAAATTAAGTATACTGTGATATACACAGCTCATTTCTGCTTATCTCATAATCAGTTCTGCAGTTTAAATGTAATTGAGTCTAATGAAAAATTGCTACCTAAAAAATAGTCCTGTGCAATTTAGGAGAAACAAATGGAATAAATGGGCTTCTAAAAATTATATTCAAATTTCATATGGAATAATATTATTCCTTAAGTGTTTTTTTTTTTTTCCTGTTGTTGGGCTTTTTTTTTTTTTTTTTTTTTTGTCACTACCAGATTGCTCAGTAAAACCTTATCAGGTTTAAAATTTTTTACTCCTTTAGGATAATACAATGATTATTTTTTATTAAATTTAGTAATTTTTTTAGGATAACATTTCAGCATTCCTGTGCATTACACAGCCATAGTTTCAAAAGGTGCATTATGTTATGCTACCTATTGTGTTCATACTGCTATTCCATTAAACATTGCCTGGCTTGCAACTTCTTACAGTATTGTTTATACTATTATATTTATATTATATATAATGTAGTAGCATTATTTTCCTCTGTTACGGTTGTTTAACAGTTCAGACATGTGCATAGGATCTCAGGACCATTTGTCTATTGCCTAAGAATAAACAGAAAACTGAGAAAGCTGACAAATGATGTTAACAAAATGTTGGCAATTAGCCCAAAGTTCTACAAAGGGTGTTTACTGGGTCCTGGGTATGGTGGACTGCATAGGAAAAAAAAAAAAAAAATCTTTAAAATACTTTTCAGTTGAAAAAGAGCTTACAACATTTAGAAAGTGATATGATGAATTGTTAGTCATTCTTTTATTAACAGAATTTCTTCATAAGAATACCATTCTAGTCCTTAAATGAGATGTTTACTTTAACTCTTCACTAATGCAGAAATCATGTAAACTTGAATTTAGTTCTTGATGGGTAAAAACAAAAGTGCTTCTAAGCGTGTTTATAATGGAAGACTGTAAAACAAAATACAATCTGAGAAGAATGCTTTCACAGAAATTATCTTATTTTTAAATATATGATGTCTCTTTATATGTAAAAATATATACATTTTATTGTACTGTTTCTTAAAAAATACGACTTCAGAAAATCTGTTGAAAATTAGTGTCACTGAATGACCATGGAAGGAGAGAGAATAGAATAGGGAAAAAAGAGAATTTTAGGCTGAATTTCCACTCTTATTAATGTATGCATATTTCTCTTTGTGAATGTGTGTATCATCTACACTCTGATAAACAACAGCTTTTTTTTTTTCTTTTGCTATTTTTAACAGATTATAAATATTTGTTTTAGAGAATTTGTTGATTCAGACAGCAATTTAGTCTTGTAAGTATAGGTTTTGTAATACTTGTAAATCAAGTCTTAGATTGCAGCCAGAGTGATTCAGGTTCAAGTTTTCCAGTTACTTAAAATTACATTTAGTAAAATGGCCCAGCTCCGTTTTCTAAGCAGAGCTCCGCACCAATTTATTTATGCACTTGATTTTGCTTAGGGCCCTCAGGGACCAAAGGGTGATATTGGTTTGCCTGGACCAGAAGGACCCAAAGGCCAACAGGTAAGAGGAAATGAAAAGGGAAAACTACATGTTACAAAATGTGTTAGACAACAAATCCTTAGTGGCATCATAATGTTTTACGGTTCTAGTTTTATGATTCTAATTTTACTACGGATTGATTGGGGTGTTAATAAGTTTATGTGAAAAATGTACTAAGTGTGATTTGAAAGACTGCTAAGCAAAATACCTGATATAATATTGCTGAGAGCTAACACTCCTGCCCAAGGACTGAAATTCAGCAGTGTAATGCTTTTATCAAAATGTTTCCATAAACATTAAGCATGAGGTGACCTCTTCTTGCAAGCTGGTGATCAGTGCTGACAACCTGGTATCCTAACCAATGAGACAGGAAAAACAAAACAAAACAAAACAAAACAAAACAAAACAAAACAAAAAAAAAAAAAAAAAAAAAAAAAAAAAAAAAA
>NC_048894.1:47338266-47342145 GCF_011077185.1 Oxyura jamaicensis
ATGAAGACTGCAGTTTCCATTACCCCAAAACAAGTGTAAGACCTAGGAACCTCTCTCCTTAGGGTCCTTTCTCTTATTTTGCACAATAATGTTTATTTTGTGACATTGCTGAGAGGTGACTGAGGCCTGTTCTGGGTTTTTATTCCCCTTTTTAAGTATTGCTGCTGCTATTGCATTTTCTTATTCCCCTTCTCATCCATATGCTGTAAGCATGGATGAGGAACATCTAAGTTATTACTGTCTTGGGGACAACAAAAGCAAAAACCCTTCCTGCTTGTATTTATGAAGTAACTGACCCTCACTTTCTCACAAGTGGGAATGGTTTGAGAATGATCTCCTTTTGATACACGGATTCTGGTTTTACCCAGTGCCTAAAATGATTGAGCTCAAACGTAAAAACTGTTGGGTGTTTTTTGGCTTTGTTTGCTTTTTTTTGGTTTTGGAGTTTTTTGTGTTTTTTTTTTTACTTGTACTACTCACACTGGAAGGAACTCAGAGTTTTGAATTCTTTATATTTTATACCCACCTATGACACAATGATGTTTTATGTTGCTGTTTCTGAGGCATGAATACCAAGTTATGCTCAAGACTGTGATGATCTCAGCAACCACAGACAAAGCTCAACATTTCCCTGTAAAGATCATGAGATTATCCTGTTGCAGCCTCTCATCCATAAAATCTCACAAAAGATAAAGTCAATAAAATAAAGGCTCAGGGAGATTCCAAAATATGCCTTAAATCTGCAGGAAATTAAGCTCAATGGAAGTGTTCTAACCTGACTTATCACTTTAATCAGCCATGCAATTGTTATTTTCAAGTCAAATTTCTTCCATTAAAGATGTTGGGAAAGCTAAAATGCTCAGATTACCTGTGCTAGGAGGAGGAAAGTTACAGCTGAATGATCTAGATCTAGTGGCAACCACACGTCTGCACTGGAGAATGAAAATTACTGGTTGTGGTGCCATTATTCAACGAAACCCATTGAAGAAGGGAAATTCAGAGGTCTGTTATTTGAATGCTGCCAATTGGCCTTCCTGAAAGATAATGAGACTGCATCACACCCCAAGGACATAGAAAAAAAAGATTCATGCTTTCCTGATAGTCGCTCTTTCTACTTAGTGTTATCAAGAATTTACAATTCCAGCAGGATTTGCTGAAAAATATCTAAGCTGATGGTTAACAGGAAGACTCCAATAGCCTGTCTGCCTTTGGCAGAGATCTCTTATGAATACAGCACATGTTCCACAGATACAATTTGTTGAGAGCAATTGAAATTCTTTTTCTTTTTTTCACCAAAACAAAATCAAGTATTTATACATCTTATGGATATTTACAGTAGCAGGATATTTTTAGTTTACCATATGATGTTTTAGGAAAGATAAGCCTTACTCTCCCCCAGAATCAAATTTCATCTGATTCATGTTATCACATTGTAGTTTTCCTTTCAAGATAATGTCATGCTTCAAACAGCAGCAATGCTGATTTGACTTTTGGTTACTCATTGAGAGCTGTTTTGTAAACACTGTAAAATGGCTTTGATGTTAATTGTAGGGTGAAAAGGGAGAACCAGGAGCTATTGTTGCTGCTGATGGATCTTTAACTGGATTATTAGGAAGAAAAGGGCAGAAGGTAGGTTCATACAGTTTTTTGTTCTTCCAGAATATTTGGTGGCCTTGTTACCAACCACCTCTACTAGATACTGTACAAGTTCTCATTGTCATTGGTGTGTATGTCTGTCCTCAACAGGGTGAAGCTGGAGTGGTGGGACCGGTCGGACCAAGGGTAAGACATTTCCAAAGTTCAGTAGATTCTTTTTTGTTTTTATTTTTTCTTTAGAGAGACTAATAATTGTAAAGGTAGTTTGTTTCAGCTTTTCATTCCTTCTAAATAGGAATTGTAAGAAATATTAATGCTTCAGGATGATCGATGTCCTCTAGAAAATAATGTTTTTTACATACATGGTGCTGTAAATTACTGACTTGATATAGAACATAAATTCTAGTAGAACAAATGTATCCATTATTTACGAAATAGACAGTCAAAAGTCTTCATTCCGAGCTAGTAACTTACCAGACTTATGAGAACTGTTTGAGCGCACAGGGTTTCTTTAGCCACAAAGAAAAAAGGCTGAGAGAGGCTCTAATTGCTTCCTGCCACTGCCTGAAAGGGAACTAGAAATAATACGGAGTCAGGCCTTCTCAGAGATGTGCAGGAAAAAGACATGTGCCGATGACCACAAGTTGCAGCAAAGGAAATTCTGAAAAGCACCACCACACCAAAAAAGAAAAAAAAAAAGGAAAAAAAAAAAGTGATTAAACGCAGAAATAGGTGCTCAGAGAGATGGTGGATTGTGAAACAAGGTGCTGAACACCATGATCTAACCTGGAAATTTGCCTTGCTTTAAGGGTTGGACTAGATGACCTCTGGAGGTCCCTTTCAATCTAAATTATTCTCTAATTCTATGATTTACATTTAAACAACTGACTATCACAGCCCCAGTTTCTGTAGGAGCCAAGAATCTGCAACTCCCTTGGATTAAAATCAAGAAGTAAGCTGAACAGGAGATTTTTGCCATCAGTTGCTGTGGTCTTTAGAAGGAGATAACTGGGTGTGCTGATAAACTGCTTTCTTAAATACTATATATTAAAATACCTTGAGGGAGCTATCCAAACTTTAGAGAAGGGGAGTTTCTTTTCTCCTCCTTGTATGACTGTGTTGTGGTTTAACCCAGCTGGCAGCTAAACACCACACAGCCGTTCGCTCACCCTCCCCCCTCCCTCTCTGGGATGGGGGAGAGAAATGGGAAAGTGAAGCCTGTGAGTTGAGATAAAGACAGTTTATTAAGATAGAAAATAATAATAATAATAATAATAATACGTACAAACAAGTGATGCACAATGCAATTGCTCACCACCCGCTGACCGATGCCCAGCCCAACCCTGAGCAGGTGGCCCCCCATCCCGGCTAGCCACCCCTATCTATTGTTCAGCATGATGCCATAAGGTATGGAGTACCCCTGTGGCCAGTTTGGGTCAGCTGTCCTGGGTCTGTCCCCTCCCAGCTCTTGCTGCACCCCCAGCCTGCCCGCTGGCAGGACAGAGCGAGGAGCTGAAAAGTCCTTGGCATAGTGTAAGCACTGCTCTGCAACAATTAAAACATCAGCATGTTATCAGTGCTCTTCTCATCCTAATCCAAAACATAGCACCCTACCAGCTACTAGGAGGAAAAATAACTGTCCTAACTGAAACCAGGACAGACTGCAAGATGAGTTTATCCTTTAACCTTGTTATAGAATCATAGGATAATTTAGAATGGAAGTGAACTTCAGAGGTCATGTAGTACATACTTGCTGGCCAAAGCAGGTCTAGTTAGCTCAGGAGCTTGCCCAGTCAAGTCTTCAACACCTCTTACAGTGGAGATTCCACAGCCTCTATGGCCAGCATGTTCCAGTATATGATAAACTTCAGGTTTAATATTTTTTCCATATATTTATTTGAAAATTCTCATGCTCTGGCTTCTGTCTGTTGCCTCTCATCCTTTTGCTAGGCACCCTTCAGGACATGCCCTTTTTCTATCAGCCCCAAACTCTGTATTTGTATCTTCTTTTGTACTACCATGATATGTTTCATACAGTTTATCATGAAGGCAAGAGCATTCAGAAAGTGTTCTTGCTAATACTGGTGTGAGCTCTGCAGGATAATTTGACACGCAGAGCCTGTTTCAAGATTTTGCCAAGCCATTTCCTCTTAGTGCATTCTTAGTGCTTAGAGATTCATAGTGCAGAACTCTGGTTTGATCATCACTGATGATGGACATGATTCCTTTTAGTGCTGTCCCATAGAAAAAAAAAAAAAAAAAAAAAAAAAAAAAAAAAAAAAA
>NC_048894.1:47342245-47346501 GCF_011077185.1 Oxyura jamaicensis
AAAAAAAAAAAAAAAAAAAAAAAAAAAAAAAAAAAAAACTTTTGTAGTCAGTGGGAGTCCTGTGCAGCATTAATATATAAATTTCAGAGTGCTTAGCCACACCCTCTGTGGCATAACTTATCAAAGCGTTGGTGTCAATAGTTCTGTTCCACTTGGTATGCACTAAAGCTCTGCCAGAAACTCTCACAGAATCACAGAATTGAACCCTCTGAGCCCTGCCGTCCAGCCAGTTATCTATCCCCCTCACTGTCCACTCATCTAGGCCACACTTCCTGAGCTTGTCTACGAGGATGTTATGGGAGACAGTGTCTAAAGCCTTGCTGAAGTCAAGATAGACCACATCCACTGCTCTCGCCTCATCTACCCAGCTAGTCATCTCATCATAGAAGGATATCAGATAGGTTAAGCATGATTTCCCCATGATGAATCCATTCTGACTACTCCTGATCACCTTCTTATCCTCCACATGCCTGGAGATGCACCTCCAGGAAGAGCTGCTCCATCATCTTTCCAGAGATGGAGGTGAGTCTGACTGGCCTATAGTTGCCTGGGTCCTCCTTGTTGCCCTTTTTGAAGACTGGTGTGACACTGGCTTTCTTCCAGTCCTCAGATACCTCTCCTGTTCTCCACGACCTTTCAAAGATGATGGAGAGTGGCCTAGCAATAACATCAGCCAGCTCCCTCATCTCCCATGGGTGAATTCCACCAGGGCCCATGGATCTGTGGATGTCAGGTTTGCTTAGATGATCTCTGACCCGATCCTCCTCAACCCAGGGAAAGTCCTCCTTTCTCCGGACTTCCTTTCTTGTCTCCAGGGTCTGAGATTCCTGAGGGCTGGTCTTAGCAGTAAAGACTGAAGCAAAAAAGGCATTCAGCAATTCTGCCTTCTCTGTATCCTTTATCAATAGGGTACTCACTCCAGCAGCAGACCGACATCTTGTCTTCCATTTTCTACTGATGTATTTGAAGAAGCCCTTCTTGATGTCTTTGAAACTCCTTGCCAGATCTAATTCCAAATGGGCCTTGGCCTTCTTCAGTGCATCCCTGCATACTCTGACATAATTCCTATATTCCTCCCAAGTGGCCCATCCCTTTTTCCACATGCATGTAAGCTTCTTTCTTTTGTCTGAGCTTTGCTAGGAACTCCCTGCTCATCCATGCAGGTCTCCTGCCCCCTTTATTTGCCTTCTTACTCATAGGGATGCACTGACCTTGAGCTTGGAGGAAGTGATGCTTGAATGTTAACCAGCTGCCTTGGACCCCTCTTCCTTCCATGGCACTAACCCATGGGATTCTTCCAAGTAGATCCCTGAAGAGGCCAGAGTTTGATCTCCTGAAGTCCAGGATCACAGTCCTACTTTTTGCCCTCACAAGATCATGAACTCCACCATATCATGGTCTTTGAAGACAAGGCTGCCCCCGACCCTCATATGTCCAACTAGTTCTTCCTCATTTGTTAATACAAGGCCCAGCAGCATACCTCTCCTTGTTAGCTTCTCCGTGACCTGTGTCAAAAAGTTATCATCAATGCAGTGCAGGAACCTCCTGGACAGTTTGTGCCTAGCTGTGTGGTCTTCCCAGCAGATAGAAGGATGGTTGAAGTCCCCCATGAGAACCAGAGCTTGTGATTGAGAAGTTACTTCCAGCTGTCTGAAGACAGCTTCATCTACCTTCTCTTCCTGATCAGGTGGCCTGTAGCAAACACCCACAACAATATCAGCCATGGTAGCCTGCCCTTTAACCATTAACCATAAGCTCTTAACTCACTCTCCATCCACCCCTAGGTAGAGCTCCATGCATTCCAGTTGCTCTCTCACATAAAGAGCAATTCCACCACCTCGCCTTCCTGGCCAGTCTTTTCTAAAAAGCACATAGCCTTCTATGACAGCATTCCAGTCATGTGAACTATCCCACTATGTCTCTGTGATTGCAATGAGATCATAGTGTCATAGAAACATTAAGGTTGGAAAAGACCTCCAAGATCATCTAGTCCAACCATCACCCTACCATCAGCATCATCACCCAGTAAACCATGTCCCTAAGCAGGATGTCCAGCCTTTTCTTAAACACCCCCAGGAATGGGGACTCTGCCAGACCCAGTACAAGAGGTTATGTAACCAATAATCATTTAAGGTATTAGAAGGTTTACTTTCTGATTTTATGCATCCAATTCGTACGTAGCCTTCATCTTCTCCATGCACATGTGGAACAATGAGTGTAGTTAAAATACAAGTGCAATAATTCAAGCAGGCGAATTCTTTAGCATTTCACCAGGCTGGAAAAAAAAAGAAATGAAACCAGAAAGGCTGACTCATAAGTAAAGAGATTGTCTAGACTCTTGTGGTTTTGTTGAGTTTTAGGAAGTTGACTGCAAGTTAAAGCTTGTGGTGTCCACTGGTTTACTGCTTTTTGTTAATCTGTTACCCCTGGCTGCCTAGAACCTGTGTGCTTGCAAATACCAAATCACAGATAATCCATGGTCCTGGACTACTTTTCCTGAGTTACCTGCTTGCCTTTAGTTCTGGAGTCTCTTTTATCAGTCTTTGTGTTCTGATGGGTAAGTCTTGTGTAGAGAAGGATCTGTTTCAACTATCATCCACTTAAGTCCATGTATCCAGGCTGGCAAGCGGTACACAGAAGTCTGGCACTATAGGAAGCCTCAGTCTGATCCACAGACATTTCCCCATAGTGTCTGATTCAAAAATAATTCAAAAAAAAAAAAAAAAAAAAAAAAGCAAGTGCACAAAGTATACAACTTTAACTGCTTTTTTTCTGTTGAATGATACACTTAATTTGCTTTGATACATGGCAACTTAGTGTTGAACTGCACACATTACCAATGGCAGGGAATTCAGGCTTCATTTCAGATAACCAGTCTTTTCCAAACCAGACTTCACTGTTATATGCAGACCTCTCCAGCTTCTGAGATCAAGTAGAAGAGCAAAAAGAGAGGACATTCTGAGCAAATAGACAGGACATTCTGTGCATTGTGTGCAAACAATCACAGAGTGATTTTTAACACAAATGTAACACTATGCTTCTATTTCTAAATAATCAAATCTGTGCCAAAGATTTCTTCCATACATTATTTGTTCAACTTTATTCTTTTTCTCCACAATCACGTTTTCTTTTCTGTCCAGGGACCAATAGGACCTGCTGGACCTAAAGGAGAACTTGGCTTCCCAGGACGACCAGTATGTATTAAGCTCTTAAATGGAATAAAGATAGAGCAGCTTGTTTCAGGCACCTACTGCACTATTTCTACTCTTTTCTTATGTATACTTATTTCAGGGCCGTCCAGGACTCAATGGACTAAGAGGTGTAAAAGGTGAACGAGGTGAAGCATTAAATGTAAGTTCTTATGTATTACAATTAATTGAAATAAATCCTGCTGAAGTCTTGTCAAGTCTGGTTTCTATGAATTTCTTTGAAATGATGACAGGACTAAAAAGCTGAAATGAGCTTGAAACGATTATATGCTTCTGCTATTATTCCTATGTGATAACAGCCATCAGAAAGTCAACTTCTGGGGCCATCTGAACAGTTCTTAAATACATAGATATTTGTATCAGATCCCAGGTGTAAAAGTTACATGCAATTCACTGTTGGCATAGGTCGTTCAAATAGCAAATGATCTGGGATTGCCAAATTCTTTCTACAAATACATAGCATCTTCATGGTGTGAAGATACTTCCATAGGCTTTTAGATGTCTTGAATATGTGCAAACAGCATTTAACCATATCGTAATTAAGTGTCATCTACCCAACTAACAAGGAGATGGTTGCTGATATGTATTACCTGCTTTGATTTTCATGTACTTGTATCCAGAATAATGACCACCATACAGTGTTTGCAAGATGACTGCACACACATGCCCACCTGTATCCTGTAATTATGGAATGACAAGTGATGAACCAAGGTTCTGGCGCGGCAACTCTGTTCTTATGAATAGAATTCGTTCAACTGGTCTCATGACAGAAATGTAAAACACACAACAATAAGTACTGCTGAGCATAAGCAGTACGTTTTAGATGTTTAGTTTAGAGTATTTATTTACCTGGAAGAGTAATTTTTGTAGCTGTTCTGATCTCATGGGTTGATCTGTGCTGAAAAAGAAAAATGTACTCTTACCACAACAGCAGGTAATAACAGTATTTCATTTGCATCTAAGATATGCAGAAAAAAAAAAATAAAAAATAAAAATAAATAAATAAAATAAAATAAAATAAAATAAAATAAAATAAAATAAAATAAA
>NC_048894.1:47346511-47365206 GCF_011077185.1 Oxyura jamaicensis
AATAAAATAAAATAAAATAAAATAAAATAAAATAAAATAAAATAAAAAGACAAGGAAGTCGAGTCTTACTGCATTACCATAGAAATCATAGGAAAGTAGGGATCAGCTAGGCATTGGAAGAGATGATCTAGTCAATAGAAATTTAGTTGCTGGAAGATGAAGATTAGACAAATTAGCAAATTAGCAAACTAGCAAATTAGACAAATTCTAACTAGAGGAAAATGTTTCTGCCTCTAGCAGAAAACATTAAATAGATTTTCTGTTTCTTCATATTTTTAAACAGTGTCAAGGTTAATTTTCTGGATTGTCTCCCCTAGCCAAACAAAAACTTTTAAAGCAAGTGTTATCAGATGAAGTTTATCAGGATGGGCCATTAAAGCAAACAGGAAAGCAAAACAGGTTGCACGTTTTAATAGTTTTTCCTTCAGTGCTTGGCGAAGATAAAATCCAATAGATCTCTAGTTTATTTATATGGTGACATATGACACCTCACTGAAGTGTGCATCAGTGTAGAGTGAAACATGGACATGGCATGGTGCCAGATTTTTAAATGACACAGTAAAGACTTGGCATAGTTTTTGTAAAGGGCAGTCATGCCTCCAGTGTAGCAGGATTCCTTGAAGATGCTACTTGGTGTGTAGTTATCTGACAGGCACTTTGAAGTATATGAATCTCATCGGTCCTGGGAGTCCCAGACCAGTTTAGAAGACCTAATTTTCCTTGGATGGTAGAAACACTGACTTCAATTTAGTTTCAACTTACAATGCTTTTGGGCTTGGGAGTTGGATGTTTGTTTGCTTATTTTTCCCTGGAAATAGCAATTTTAGGCTGCTTTGTTCTCCGTAGAGTACTTTCCTTCCAGCTTAGGTTGGACCCTCTAACTGAATGCTCAGTCTCTCCTCAAGCCATTTCACATAAAACTTACTGGTTAAACAAGACCTTCTAAGCCCCTTGTCCTTCCTTCCATAGGCCCAGTTGTACTGCATATGAAAAGATCTGTGCAATGTCTTCCTTACTTCACTTTCTTTTACCAGGGCATTCCTGGCTTGCCTGGACCCCCAGGGCCGCCTGGACGTCCAGGACGTATAGTTTACATCAAAGGAGTAAGTACACTGAACAAACAGTTTCTGTTCTGTCTCTGTAACAAAAATGTGCTGTTCTTGAAATGGTTTGCAAAGTGAAACCTCAAAACATGTTTCAGGCAACAGCATTTACTGTGGGATACCTTGCTTGCATGCATTGGAAGAAATCTCATAACAAGAGTGTGGAGTAATTGCCTGAGGTGACTTGGAAATTAAAACTTATATTCACATTTTAAAGAAAAGGTACAGCATTGAAGAAGCTTCCAGGGTGGAATGTAGCTGCACTACAGAGAAGTTCCTTAAGCTTCCAACCTTAGATGTTGATCACACCAGGGGAACTTTGTGTGTTGACTCTAAGAGGAACTGTATGGTGGGTGGCACAGAGTGGAGACACCACAGCCAGGCTTTGTGATAAGATGGGCACTTGATGGTTCTTGTGCACACTGAAACCGATAAGCTGCACATTTGCTATCCTGGGCTAACAGCCTGTCATATTTTTGACAAAATGCTGTCCCTTTGGTGAACTTTATCCATTATAATATCATTATAATACCAAAACACACCTCCATTCCAAAGGCTACCCACCTCCAAGGTGTAACCACGCCTCACTGAGCTCGTGCTAAGATTTTTTTCTAGTCTATACCTTTAAAAGCAAAGTGAGGAAATTTCACACCAGTCATAAGAAAGGTATGCATGACTAGAGTCACTCAAACTCCACCTAAAAGGTAGAAAATTATATAAATTAGCTTAAGGGAGAGAGGATGTTAGGGATGATACCATCGTGTAAGGAAAGATACCTTCTAACTTCTGGGATCAGTCAACGGGCTGGTTAAGATCTGAACACTTGGTTATGCCAAGTGCCTCCCTAGGAAAATTAAAAATCTCTATAGAGTCGTTTTATATCTTTTAACGTGTTTGTAGCCAGGCTGTGTTACTCATGCTTTTGGTATTTGCACATGCTTTGCAGACAGTGAATTTATCACCAGCAATCCAAAGAACCTGTGTACCTCTTCCTTCAATAAATTGTGCAACTCATTAATATAGCTGTGGTAGTTCTGATTGAACATGACCAAACTCTTTAAGTGTGGCTGTGGTAGTTCATGGAACGCAACAAGACTGAGGGTGTATTACGTTATTTGTGCATCCTTAATTGTGATAGTTCAGTACCCTGAACGCAACAGACTTATAATGACTAATTGGGCATCACTCCAAATTACTTTAGGTTTTAATGCTATAAAGAGCCACTGTGATGTGGCTTTGCCCCACACATATAGACTGGGACATGCTGCAACTCTGTTCTTGTGAATAGAATTCATTCAACTGGTCTCAGGACAGACATGAAGACTGGAACACACAACAATAAGTACTGAGAGATCCCGGATGACTGGAGACTTGCAAACGTGATGCCCATCTATAAGGGCCATAAGGAGAACCCGGGGAACTTCAGGCCTGTCTGCCTGACCTCAGTGCCAGGAAAGGTGATGGAGCACGTCATCTCGAATGCAATTATACAGCATATGCAGGACAACCAGGGGATCAGGCCCAATCAGCATGGGTTCATGAAAGGCAAGTCCTGCCTGACCAACCTCATCTCCTTCTACGACCAGGTGACCCACCTGGTGGATGAGGGAAAGGCTGTTGATGTAGTCTGCCTAGACTTCAGCAAATCCTTTGACACAGTCTCCCACAGTATTCTTCTGGAGAAGCTGGCAGCCCATGGCTTGGACAAGTACACTCTTTGGTGGGTTAAAAACTGGCTGGATGGCCAGACCCAGAGAGTAGTGGTGAATGGAATGAAATCCAGCTGGTGACCGACCAGTCAAAAGCGGTGTTCCCCAGGGGTCAGTGTTGGGGCTCATCCTCTAATATCTTAGTGGTGTAAGAAAAATATCAATATTTTTTTCAGACAGGGTCTTCTGTGAAGCTATTTTATTTGCATTTGCAATGGTAGGTGTCCTGCAAGCAGGAGCACCTAGTGAAGGTGTATATCATAACCTTATATCCCCTATTACCTGATGCATGTTTCCTCCCGTTTCTTCATTGGCTGAGTACTAAAGGTTCACAAACTACTCGATGCCTTTCTATACCATACATGTACAATTTTATTTGACCAAGTGTTAATTTCTCCTTTTCCTTTTTTTTTTCTTTCTTCTGTCATGACTAGAGGGTCCAGGATATTTGTTTTTACTGATTTCATACTGCTCATCCTGTTTTTCTTAGCTATCCTCTCTTCAATATTTTCTTTTCAATATCTTTATCAATGATCTGGATGAGGGGATTGAGTGCACCCTCAGTAAGTTTGCAGACGACACCAAGTTAGGTGCATGTGTCAATCTACTCGAGGGTAGGAAGGCTCTTCAGGAGGATCTGGATAGGCTGAACTGATGGGTTGAGGCCAACTGTATGAGGTTCAACAAGGCCAAGTGCTGGGTCCTGCACCTGGGGCACAACAACCCCAGGCAGCGCTACAGGCTGGGAGATGAGTGGTTAGAAAGCTGCCTGACAGAGAAGGACCTGGGAGTATTGGTTGATAGTCAGCTGAATATGAGCCAGCAGTGTGCTCAGGTGGCCGAGAAGGCCAACAGCATCCTGGCTTGTATCAGAAACAGTGTGGCCAGCTGGACTAGGGAAGTGATTGTACCCCTGTACTCAGCTCTGGTGAGGCTGCACCTTGAGTACTGTGTTCAGTTTTGGGCCCCTCACTACAAGAAGGACATCAAGGTGCTCGAGCATGTCCAGAAAAGAGCAACGAAACTGGTGAGGGGTCTAGAACATTAGTCTTATGAGGAGCAGCTGACATAGCTGGGGTTGTTTAGTTTGGAGAAGAGGAGGCCCAGAGGCAACCTTATTGCTATCTGAATGGAATAAGTGGGGAGCTGGGACTCAGCCTCTTCTCACAAATAGCTAGTGATAGGACAGGAGGGAATGGCCTCAAGTTGTGCCAGAGGAGGTTTAGGTTGGAAATTAGGAGACTAGGAGACATTTCTTCTCAGAAAGAGCAGTCAGGCATTGAAACATGTTGGGGTGGGGGAGAGGGGGAGGCGTCACCGTCCCTGGGGATTTTCAAGGAAAGGCTCAACCTGGTGCTTAGGGACATGTTTTAGTGGGTGACGTTGGTGGTAGGGGGAGAGCTGGACCAGATGATCTTGGAGGTCTTTTCCAACCTTAATGTTTCTATGATTCTATGCTGACAGAACCATGAGAGCTCCCAGGAAGCAAGCAGGACTCTGCGAGGTGCTGTTTTTTATTTCCAAATTTTGTCTTGTCATGTCTATTAGATCTAACTGTTTGGTGTGTTTTCTGGTATATTATTGCCTACATTCATTAAACTTATTTCCCTTCTTATTTTCAATAGACGGTTTTCCCGGTATCTCGCAGACCTCATTGCAAGATGACAGTAAGTCACACATAGAATTTGCTCTTAGCAAGATGCATGGCCATGACAATACATAACCAAAACAGCTACATGCATAACTACAGTATCTCTGCAGCTTTACTCCTCCTGCCTTCTGCTTTACACCGGAGATATGTTTTACCTAGTCTACAAGATAACAAATTTTCAAATGTTTAAATATCCAAAGTTAGCCACATATATATAACAGAACTAACTGGAACCTTTTGCTTAAAGCACTTTGATTACTTGATTGTCCAAACTCTTTTAATGGCTTTCAGAGCTCCATGTTTCCATAGATTGAGAGTTCCTTTGGGGAGTGAATATTTATACATACATGTACATGTATCTTTCAGAAGTACATATAAATAATGTCTCCACATTGTTATGTCTTTGGCTGTTTTCAATTTTCCCGTCCAAAATAAGACTCTTATATATTTCAGTCCGGCATAAAAAGTGTGTCAGAAAAGAAAACTCACAATCCTTATTTGACCCTCAATTGCAGTCTATTCACATATAATTTGTGACTGGAGTGTTGTAATGAAACATACAGGCTCTTTAGCAAAGACAGGCAGGGGCAACGAGGAGGATATATCAACAGATATCAACCACACTGATATCTGTTGGAGAGACAACACAGCAAACCATAAGCAATCCAAAAGTTTCCCAGAAGGTATTGATGATAATTTCCTTCTCCAAGTGATAGAGAAGCCAATGAGGAGAGGTGATATGCTGGACCTCGTTCTCACCAACGGGGAGGGGCTTGGGGGAAATATGAAGGTAAAAGAAAGCCATAGCTGCAGTGACCATGAAATGGCGGAGTTCAAGATTCTTAGGTCAGTGAGGAGGGTGTGCAGCAAATTCACAGCCCTGGACTTTGGGAGAGCAGACTTGGAACTCTTCAGGGATATGCTTTGTAGAGTACTGTGGGATGAAGCCCTGGAGAGAAGATAGGTGCAAGAAAGCTGGTTAATACACCAGCCTCCTCCAAGCTCAGGAGCAATGCATCCCAACAAGGAGGAAGTCAGGCAAAAATGCCAGGAGGCATGAATGTATAAACAAGGAGCTCCTGGAAAACTTAAACACAAAAAGGAAGTCTACAAAGGGTGGAAGCAAGGCCAAGTAGACTGGAAGGAATACAGAGACATTGTCCAAGTAGCCAGGGGTCGAGTTAGGAAAGCCAAAGCCCAGACAGAATTGAATCTGGCCAGGGACATTAAGTGCAACATGAAGGGCTACAAGTACATCAGTGATAACAGGAAGAATAGGAAAGATATGAGCCCTCTGCTGAAGGAAATGGGAGACCTGGTTACCCAGGATATGGAGAAGGCGGAGGTATTCAGTGACATATTTGCTCCAGTCTTCACCAGCAAGTGCTCTAGCCACATCAGGAAATTCACAGAATCCAAAGGCAGGGCTGGGAGAATTAAATGCTTCCCACTGTAGGAGAAGATTAGGTTCAAGACCTTCTAAGGTACCTGAATGTGCATGACCTGATGAGATGCATCTCAGGGTCCTGAAGGAACTAGCAAGATGAAGTTGCTAATCCGCTATCCATCATATTTGAAAAGTCATAGCAGTCTGGTGAAGTTCCCAGTGACTGGAAAAGAAGAAAGACAACCCTCATTTTTAAAAAGGGAAAAATAAAGACACAGAGAAATACAAGCCAGTTGATCTCACCTCTGTCTCCAATAAGATCACAAAGCAGATCCTCCTGGAAAAATGTGCTAAGGCACTTGGAAAACAAAGAGGTGAATGATGACAGCCAACATGGCTTCACTAATTGTGAATCATTTCTGACAAATTTGGTGGCCTTTTAAGACAGGGTTACAGCATTAGTGGATAAGGGAAGAGCATCTGATAGCAGCTACCTGGACTTGTGCAAAGCATTTGATACTGTCCCACACAACAGTCTTGTCTCTAAAATGGTGAGACATGGATTTGGTGGATGGACCACTTGGTGGATAAGGAATTAGCTGGATGGTCGCACTCAAAGAGTTGCAGTCAATGGCTCAATATCCAGGTGGAAAACAGTAATGACTGGTGTCCCTTGGGGTCTGTATTGGGACTGGTATTGTTTAACATCCTTGTTGGTGACATGGACAATGGGATAGAGTGCCCCCTCAGCAAGACTGTGTGTCTAAGAAAGCTGGAGAGGGACTCTCTATCAGGGACTGTACTGAAAGGACAAGGGGTAAAGGTTTTAAACTAAAAGAAGTGTTGAAGGTCAGATTTGATAGGACCCAATCTAGTGGAGGATATCCCTGCCCATGGGAGGGGGTTTCAACTAGGTAAACTTTAATGTCTCTTCCAACCCAAATCATTCTATGATTCTATGATAAGCATTTATTACAAGAAAGCCACCAGGTGAAGCTCTGCCACACTTTTCCAAAGTAAATGACAACACCCCCGTTGTCTTCAAAGGAACTGTAATTTCACACTCAGTGTCAAAAGAAAGGAAAGAGTTTTCATATTTTCAGGACACTTTGATGCAATTTTTGTTTAACATGTCATAGAAATCACATCCTACAATGTACTGTGGACACAGTTTAATCCTGGGATTACTCTTCCTAGGACAATATTATACTGCTAACCTGTGGGATACATACTTTGAAAGGATTCTGTCTTTGAACACCATGGTCTTCCCCTGAATAGTCTGATGCATGGTATGGCTGCTCTAGTTTTCTGTTAAACAATATAGTTCAAAATAGTATTGTTCTCCTCTCTTCCAATTTCCATTAGTTCTTTTTTACTCATATTAGAAAAGCAGCTCTTGACTTAGACTATACTAGATGCATTCATCACACCATTTACTATTCAAGAAAGATTTATCCCAGGTAATGTATATTTCTGATCTTTCTGTTAATTAACAATAGTCATTACCCCATGGTAATTTCACATTTCTATGGTTTTGGCCCACTATTGTAGACATCGTTTTACCTTATTGAATTCCTCCCTTAAATCTTCCTATTCCTACTGGATAACATTCTGGTATGTTTTTCTCACATTCACACAAAAGTTCTGGGTTAGTCAGCTTCATCTCTGAAACCTGACTGGACTGCACTGAGCAACCTGCTGTAGTTGATCCTGCCCTGGGCTAGACAACTTCCTGAAATCCCTTCCAAACTCAAGTTTTGTATGCTTCCCTGTGGAATGATTCAATCAATGCAAACCTATTTTAGCTGAGTTTCAGATAATAATAAAAAAGTCACTTTTCAGTCAGGTTACAATCACTGAATAATAAAAGTGAATTTTACATGTAAAAGTAGTAGAGCCTGTAGATATAAATACCTCTTCATGTATCTGAATACACTAGATAGCTTTGACCTACATTTGTGGATAATCTAAACCTATCCAAGTATATAGATAAGAAGTCTGCTGCACATGCCTACATAAATGTATATCCATAAAAAACTACAGACTGAATCTCACAAGTTTTCTTCATGTGAAGTGAATTTCTGAATTTAAAGGAGCTATCCATGTGACTGAAGACTCCTAAGAGCTAATACTGCAGTATTAACCATATGAAGCACACAAGTTTGATTTTCTTTGTATGCTTGTTTAAATTAATATAAATAGTACTAGTTAGTACTGAGGTCTGTCTATTTCCAAGCAGTGTGCCACATTTTAATTCCCGCACTGTCCTTGTTTTGAAGACAGGTCATAGAAGTATTGTTACAGGGGAATTGAGTCAGAATAGGATAGACCTGAATAAGAAGTTTCTCCCCACAGTGATTTCAATGCATCTGGAGTATAGGTCAACATCAGAGAGTAGGCCTAGCCACGGTCTGATGAAAAAAATACAACCATATTCTGTTATCATACAATCAAAAATCAAATCATGCTTTCAAATGCAGTGATGGAAATTTAGAATTGTTCTTGGAGAATAAGTCTTCTGATGTTTCTCTAGCATGACTTTGAGTAGGATTTGCTAGTGCCTCCAAAATGCATGTTGTTATGCTCTTACTGAAAGCATGTTGCATGCTTAAGATAGCACAATCCTGAAAAAGGCTTGCTTAGTTAATACTCGGAGCCTGCCAAACTGGAGATAAGCACAGAGTGCTGTTATAATACTTACTGTGATAGCATGCAAACATTCCAGGCTTTCTAGTCATATTAAGTGATGCACTTCCATCAATTAATGTGTATGGATAAGTTCTAATTGATTTCTTTTTGTCTGTAGGTGAGTGCTACATACCCTGGGAATGAAGAAGCTCTTAATGTCCAAGGTGAGTAATTCTTGCAGCATGGCTTAAACAAACTGTTCTTATTATGAACAAAAAACATTGTTTTTTTCTTGGGTGTTGCATAACTGGTTTCATGAGGGAAAAAAAAAGAAAGATGGTCTCACTTGTTCTGGTGAATCCATAAGATCATATCTTGGTCCAGTCTCAACATGTAGGCCAAAGAATAAATGAGTATAGGGCTGCACTTCAAAGGCTAGCTTATAAATTGAGTAGTGGATGAGGGAAAGGCTGTGGATGTGGTCTATATAGACTTCAGTATGACTTATGATACCATTTCCCACAGCATTCTCCTGAAGAAACTGGCTGCTCAAGGCCTGGACAGGTATACGCTTCATTGCATTAAAAACTGGCTGGGTGGCTGGGCCCAAAGTGTCACAGTGATTGGAGAAATATGCAGCCAGAGGTCAGTCACAAGTGGATTCCCCCAGGGATCAATACTGGGGCCCATTCTCTTAAATATCTTTATCAATGATCTGGATGAGAAGATCGAGCACACCCTCAGTTAGTTTGCAGACAACACCAAGTTGGGCACAAGTGTTGATCTGCTTGAGGGTAGGAAGGCTCCACAGAGGGATCTGGATAGGCTGAACTGATGGGTCGAGGCCAACTGTATGAGGTTCAACAAGGCTAAGTGCTGGCTCCTGCATTTGGGGCACAACAACCCCAAGCAATGCTACAGGCTGGGAGAAGGGTGGCCGGAAAGCTCTGCAGAGGAAAAGGAACTGGGGCTGTTGGTCGATGCTTGCCTGAACATGAGCTGGCAGTGTGCTCAGGTGGCCAAGAAGGCCAAAGACATCCTGGCTTGTTATCAGAAAAAGTGTGGCCAGCAGGACTAGGGAAGTGATCATCCCCCTACACTCTGCTCTAGTGAGGCTGCACCTTGAGTAATGTGTTTAGTTTTTTGGGCCTCTCACTACAAGAAGGACATTGAGGCCCTGGAGAGTGTCCAGAGAAGGGCAACGAAGCTGGTGAAGTGTCTAGAACACAAGTCATATGAGGAGCAGCTGAGGGAACTGGGGTTGTTTAGCTTGGAGAAAAGAAGGCTCAGGGAGACATTACTGTACTTTACAATTACCCTAAAGGAGGCTGTACTGAGGTGGGGATCAGGCTTTTCTCCCAAGCACCAAGTGATAAGATGAGGCAGAATGGCCTCAAGTTGTGCCAGGGGATGTTTAGGTTGGATATTAGGATAAATTTACTTGCTGGAAGAGTTGTGCGGCATTGGAATAGCCTGCCCAGAGAACTGGTTGAGTCACCATCCCTGGAGGTCTTCAAGAAAAGTGCAGATGTAGAATTTAGTATTATGCTTTAGTGATGAACTTGTCAGTGCTAGGTTAAAAGTTGGACTAGATGATCATAGAGGTCTTTTCCAACCTGAATGCTTCTATGATTCTATTCTATGATTCTATGAATAATACCTAGAAAAACAGGAAGTTTATCCAGATGTATTTGGGTATAGCTCTATCCTCAGCTCATCTGGAAGGAAAATAATGTTCATAACTTTTCTGACCTCAGAGAACTTTTTATTTATTATAAATGCTTTTATGGCCTGAGGAAGCAATAAACTATAACATTCTGGACATTCATAATTACAGATTTTATTTTTTTTCATAGTCTAGAGATAGCAGTTTTGGTGTCAAAATCATAATATAAGAGCCATTTCTGCTCTTGCCCCATGAAATTCACAAATGCAATGAGAACAGGTTTGTTCAGAGGGTCAAAGGCTAGGTGATTAAGGAAAGGAGAGTGAAAGATTGATCTGTAAAAGAAAGATTATTTTGTAAATGTTGGGGGTGATAAACAAGAGAGGACAATGAGCCAGCCAGCCATTCAATATTCATGAGAACAGTGAGACAAGCATATAGGGACTGGAGTTAAAAGTCCTGCACGTATGAAAAATCTGCTCTTACTATCAGTGGTTTGGTTGTTACTTCTGTAGTCTGTTGTTTGAAAGTTCTCATGAATTTTTTTTCATTGTGATGCTTTTATGGCAGGTGCTAAAGGAAACAGAGATTGCTGGGGGCTGCAGTCCACTGGGAGTTCAGCGGACTTAAAAGGAGAAAAGGGAGACAGAGGTGATCCAGGACCACCAGGTATACTAAATCAGATATGTCACTGATACCCTCTAAAGGATCATGTGTTTAACTTAAAAGCAGTTCAGCAAAGTACCTTTACCTGCCTAAAGACATACTTAGTTTCTTGCTGAACTGAGGTGCAGAACAAAGCCTGCAATGTTATCAAAAATATCCTCTGAAAATAACTATCTGTACTGCACATTTGTGAACCTATTATGAGTGTGTTCAGTATATGAACAGATATTGAAATGTATCTGGCTGGTTAGAGATTTTCTGAAATCTTAGAACATCACACCCAATTCCTGAGACATTGTTTTGTTATCAGAGTTTTTGAGCCAAATGGACTAAAATTCAGTGCTTTCCCTTTCAGGATAACATAACTCTGCATTCTGATTTCAAGGCAGCCATTTGTTGGTGATAGTCCCAATTCCAGAACACGACTGTCTCCATTTCAACCAACTTGCTTTATTTGTCATAATCATGAAAAGTATGAGAGCTAAATTATCAATTTACTTGTGCTAGGAGCATCACAACAGATGTTTCTTACCAAAGATTTACTTTTCTATATCAAAAGTTGATACATATTGTTAATTCTTACACATTCAAAAATAGTTATAGAAACAAGCATCTATTTGAAAAGATTGCTATTACAAATTCTTCCTTTTTACTACATTTTTTGAAATCTCATATACTGAGATAAGGCTTTGGTCAGTGCCAGCAATCATTCAAAATAGAAGAAGCTGTACATCAAATTAATGTTCCTATACCATATTTATAATATTTGTCCTCTAATGTGTTCATAATTAATACAAAATTGTATATACATGGACATTTTGTCTTTGTTCCAAAGCCACAGTTCTGTTGACTTAAGATATTTGGTTATTTTTATGAGGACATCTGTTTGTTGTAATCAAATCTGCTTTCTTGTCTTGTCCTTATTAATCTTCATTCTGATCAATATCCAGTGCTCTGAAGTAGTGGTTAGTGCTTCATCATCAACAGACTTATTTTAAAAAAAAATATTACTTTTGTCCATACCTGATGATTTCAGGTATTTCTGAATGAGAGGATTATGCTTATGATTTTGTTATAAAACTACAACTAGAGAGGATGGAGAAAATAACACAATAATTCTGGTTAAACTGTCTTGTTTAAATCTTTCTCCTAAAACAATGTCAGTTGATGTAATTGCTACAATGTTCTTTTATACAAATCAGTTCTGTAGGTCTCATAGATATCTATACAACCTTTGACAATGGAAATTCACAATCCAGAAACTGCAGGATAGTAGAACATTATTAAAGTATAGGAAATTTTCAAAACCTTCTCTGGGGTCAGACATTTGAAGGTCCTTCCAGTTCACTATCTGTTGAGTCACAGCAATCTGAAAAGCTTTCTGAACTCTGCCATTTATTCATTCAGTGGATTTATTTTTCCTCTACCCCAAATGTCATCCGTCTAACCTTACAGACAGACTCCATTAATTGATAGCTTGCAAAAACATGAAGCCAGCATAGAAAGCATGGATATTTGGCAGGCCGCAATTTATATAACTACTCTGTATAAAGGCAGGTATAGTAATATCCAGAATATAGGCACAGTGTTCCAATCATGTATGCAACATTCCAACACTCATTATTTCTGGCTGAAGAAATACAGTCTGAAGCCATGTAAGGAAACCGATTTAGGAACAGAGGAGAAGACTTCACAGTATCATGATCTCAGACCCAATTGCCTAAAGTTGAAGATCTGCTCATCTAAAATGCAGTGTTTATTGCAGTATACTGGCATTTGATCCTTCCTTCCTTACTGCCAGGCCACATTCATACCTGGCATTCTGGACAAATTTCAACACTCATCCAAATCCGCCTTCAGCTTGTTTGTCCTGAGACTTTCTTTTCTTTTTGAAGAAGTTTCACCCTCCTTTTCATGAATACTGGAAGGAATTCAATTAAAGGAAAAGCAGAGGGGGAACAAGACAGCATCTCACTGGACAAGCATTAATTCCTGTAATGAATTTTGTTGCTCCAGGGACTGAGTTCATTTATAAATCAGATCCCAGATCAGAAAGCAGAACAGCTTTCTCTAAAAGAAATGGCACCAAAGTTCTGTAGCTTTATGATCATTGTGAGGGTGTGATTTTGCTATTGATAACGCCCATGCAAAGTGCTATTAGTCTGTTTCAGCAACATCAGAAAACAAACCAAAATGAAAATGTCTGGTCTGCCAGCACAGGCTATGCAATTAGCATGTTTCCATCTGGTTGGTGTTGATTCCCAAAGATCCTACAGAAAATTGCCTACCAGCCCTCCACTGAATGTCTAGAGAAGAAGACTGGACTAGGTAAGCCCTTGAGAAGTCATGTCAGGCAAACTTCCCTGGCTGTGTAAACTAAACAGGGCCAGGATATGGGACAGTTGTCCTGCAGTTTTAATGTGAGCATGTTTCCTGGCCAACATTTGGCCTAAAATAAATAACACTTTCCAAGACCATGGGAGATAGCTTAAGCTAAGGATTGGTACAATAGGCTGTATAGATAACTTTCTCCTGTTTTGGGAGTGAGGAAGACAGTTTAGCTGTATGGATAAAAGCTATGCTACTTGATCATGGGGCTAAAGAGGTAGGATTTTAACTACCAGTACAAGGTATATCCAGCCTTAAGCTCCCAGATCACGGTTCTTCTGTCCTATCTGAAGCCACTCCTGTTTTTCCACTGGTTCCCTACCACAAGTTTTTGGGTTCTGTTTAGAGTGATGCCCTCCCTATTCCTCACATACCTTGCATAGAACTAGTCTGCCTGAAAGGTCTCCTAGGAAGACCTAAAACATTACCCAACATATAAATTAATACTAAGCAACATCTTAGAAGAACACCTACCAAGCTACCTGTCCATTCTCCATCCCCTCTCATAGATTGAGCAATAGCTGTCAGGGTTCAAATAAAATCAAAATAGCTGCCACACTGGCAATACATTTCTGACCCAGAGTACAGATGTATACACTATCTACATGATCTAATTGCATCTGAAATAATATACTGAGATCTAAGACGTATGGCTGGAACAGTGTTGCACCCAAAGTTCAGAACACATTTGAAGAAATGTCAGCCGCCATGGCTGCCAGGAGGGCCAACTGTATCCTGGGGTGCATCAAGCACAGCATTGCTAGTCAGTTGAGGGAAGGGATTGTCCAGGTCTACTCTGTGCTAGTGCGGCCTCACCTCAAGTACTGTGTGCAGTTCTGGGCACTGCAGTACAAAAAAGATGTGAAACTACTGGAGAGTGTCCAGATGGTCCAGTATTAAGATGGTGAAGAGCCTAGAGAGGAAGATGTATGAGGTCACTTGGCCTGTTCAGCCTGGAAAAGAGGAGGCTGAGGGGAGACCTCATCGCGGTCTACAGCTTCCTCACATGGGGGAGTGGAGGGGCAGGCGCCAATCTATTCTCTTTAGTGACCTGAGGGAATGGTGTCAAGCTGCGACAGGGGAGGTTCAGGCTGGATATCAGGAAGAGGTTCTTCACTGAGAGGGTAGTCATTCACTGAAACAGGCTCCCCAGGGAAGTAGTCATTGCACCAAGCCTGTCAGAGTTTAAGAAGCATTTGGACTGTGCACTTAGTCACATGGTCTGAAATTTGGGTAGACCTGTATGGTGCCAGGAGTTGGACTTGATGATCCTTATGGGTCCCTTCCAACTCGGGATATTTTATGATTCTATGAAAATGTCCCCAGCTGTTACTGGCAGCTGTAAAACATTGATTTTCCAAGTATATCCCAAACAAAAAATATTTGAGGACTTTTTAGACTTGTTGTGCTGGCTTGACAGCTTTGACTGACCACCATTGGCAGACAACACAGCACAGCTGTTATAACCATTGGTACTGGTACTGGTTTTTCTTGCACAAAAAATGTCGAAGGACAGTTGTTCAGCAGAATGACAGTAACCCTGGTTCTTTCTCTTGTTGGTTATGTGTGGCCAGCAGGACTAGAGAAGTGATTGTCCTCCTGTACTCTGCTCTGGTGAGGCCACACCTCGAGTACCGTGTTCAGTTTTGGGCCCCTCACTGCAAGAAGGACATCGAAGTGCTCAAACGAATCCAGAGAAGGGCAACAAAGGGCAACAAAGCTGGTGAGGGGTCTGGAGAACAAGTCTTATGAGGAGCAGCTGAGGGAGATGGGGTTGTTCAGCCTGGAAAAGAGAAGGCTCAGGGGCGACCTTATCACACTCTACAGGTACCTTAAAGGAGGCTGTAGCGAGGTGGTATTCTCTCACGTGCCTGGTAACAGGATGAGGGGGAATGGGCTAAAGTTACACCAGGGGAGGTTTGGGTTGTTAGGCACTGGAATGGGATGCCCAGAGAAGTGGTTGATTCACCATCCCTGGAGGTCTTTTAAAAGACATTTAGATTTAGAGCTTAGTGATATAGTTTAGTGGAGGACTTGTTTGTGTTAGGTCAGAGGTTGGCCTAGGTGATCTTGGAGGTGTCTTCAACCTAGATGATTCTGTGATTCTGTGAAAGTGTCCTTGCACAAAAAATAGTACAACTGTAACTCATTCAGAAGTGGGCTGGTATTGACTGCCACCCCATTGCTTGCAAAACATATGGAATGCTCTTGTGTTAAAGGGTAAGAAAGTTTGGCAGAACCTAAACCCCCTGTGTTCCAGCTTGTCCTCAGATATCCGAGGGGCTGGGCTTAGATTCTGAGTGATGCCCAATTGACACTATAAGTCCAGTTGCATTCAATATATCATGATCACAGATGCACAAATAGCACAATCAGCAGGTTTGGTCACATTAATTACAATCACGGCTTCACAAATAGTACAATACATCTTCAGTCTAGTAAATGACTGGTGTAGTTTTTTGAAGCAACAGGAGTATAGGTTCTTTTGGATTGCTGGTGATAAATACACTGTCTGCAAAGCATGTGCAGATACCAAGAATATAAGAAACACAACCAGCTACACATGCTAACTTATGAAACAACTTTATAGAGAATGCTAGGTTTCCTAGGGAAGCACTCAGTAAAACCAAGAGTTCGAATCTCACCCAATAGGCGTTCCTACGGGAGGGGAAGAGATGTTCAGCCCATCAACTGGTCCCAGAAGTCAGTGATGTCCTTCCAACATGTCTATGATGGTGTCTTCCCCTGACATTTTCCTCTATTGATCCATTTCTTTTACTATTTTCTTACTTTTAGGTGAAGCTTGAGTGACTCTAGTCATACATGCCTTCCTTGTGATTGGTACAAATATTTCTTGCTTTTCTTTAAAGGTATAGGCTCAGAGAAATTCAGAATGCATGCTCAGTGAGGGGCGGTCACCCCTTTGAGATAGGTAGCTTTTGGGATGGAGGTGTGTTTTGGCATTATAATGAGATTATAATGATCATTTTTCAGAAAACTGAGTACTTGTCATTTTTGAGACTTCTTTGCTTTCAAATGTCATTGAAATCCACAGGAAGGTTCAGAAATTATTAAGGTGAAGGAGTGAGACAGAGCATGTAAGCATGGTTTCATTAGGAAACCGAACTAAAAATGTGAGATTTAAAGGTTAATATTACCATTGTAAATCATTTTCCTTTCAACTTCTAAACCAAAAATACCTAAAGCAGTGCTTTTAAAAAGGAAATTACAGATAATTACTGTACTTTATTTTCTTCATTTTTCAGGTCCACCTCTACCTCCATCATATTTCAGCCACTTTATTAATAGCATAAAGGTAATTATATCCCATTTGTGTTTGCATTTTTTAAGCTTTTTTTAAAGCAATCTTTGCTATATATTAAGCATACTACAGTACAGAATACTGAAATATACGAAACAGATAATTGGATCGGCAATTACAAATTATATTAATTCCTTAAACTCCAGCTGAATAAAAAAGTTTGTTACAAATACAGAGATAGTTGTCAGTACTTCAGAAAGATTACGGAAATATATATATATATTAGTGAGGCTTTTTGCCTTTCCAGTGGTATTAAAGTGAGTCATTATGCACTGTTACATAACATAGGTTGGTATAAACTATTTGCTGTAAATTAATGCCTTTGGTTCCATGCCAGCTCAGGTAAGAGACATCCATTTCCTAAAGGGTGACTAGAAAAAATATTACCAACAATCAATGCATGAAAAGAAATTAACTTCTGTTGAATACGATTTATCTTTTAAACACAATGAATAAAATAAATTAAAGTGATGGAAAGCATGTTTCTACTTCACCATGCTCATTTACTGAGATCTCATAAAAGAAAACATATCCATACCATGATATGCTTGGTCTCTCTCTGTTCCACTATTCTACTGACTGCTTTAAGTGACAAAAATCAATACCTACACAATACTATTTTAAATGCTTTTTTTGTAAGCAAGGTTGTTATTGCTCTTTATCAAAACAAGATCTGAAAAAATTCAAATCAAGTTATCATTTAATGATGGCATAGAAAAAAGGGTTCGTGGGGGTACTGTCAGTTTCCTTGAAGGACTCCTACCGCTGTCTTTTTTTCAGATATTGTTCCTGCTTGGCTAAGAGCACTGAAGTTATTTCTATAACATGAAGTGTCCCATGCATGCATGGCAGAGTCATTGTGGCTTCTTTGATCCAATAAAACAGTGTTTGCAGCTTTACAGCTTTAGCTACAATTTCATCTAGTCCTTCAGCTCTACAAAATGGCATACCATATAGAAAGTTTTATATTTCTGTGTACAGGAAAAAAAAAAAAAAAAAAAAAAAAAGAGAGTCAAAATTTCAGACAACTTTAAAAGACCATTGCATGGGTTTCTGATCTCTCTTCAACTAAATGCTTTCAAATATGTTATATTTAAAGGGTGAAAAAGGAGACAATGGAAACACTGGTGTAAAAGGAGAAAAAGGAGAACCAAACAGAGGTTTTTACCTGGCAGGACCTCCTGGACCACCTGGAAGACCAGGATTAATTGTAAGTCACATAAATGGTATAACAGGAATACTTGTGGGTACCCATTTTATTAACTTAGAAGGCTGTAAAAAGAAAAAAATCATCATAATGATGTTAAGAACAATATATACGCTTCTACGCTAACCATTAGGTTAATGAGACAGACTTGCATTAGGCATAAACACAGACACATCGCTATTGGAATTAATTTGCTCTGAAAAACTGATATAGTGTTGTGCTCAGCTGGCTAATACAACTAAATCAGTATGTAGATTCATGCTGTCAACAGCATTACAAGTCAAGGCAATATATATAACTATGTAAGACCTATCAGAAAGCTTTCTGAAACTTCAATTCTATAATTTAGTTTAATATATAGGTATTTTTTTCATTTCCCATGACTCTTTGAAAAAAAAATGCTTATGACTCGTGTCTGAACAGTGGCGTAGTAGCCTGCCTTCAGAAAATATTGCCACCAGAGATGAAGGACCTCCAGCTGTGAAATTGATACATTCAAGGTAGTATTTTTTATCGTTCATAGGGACCAAAAGGGGACTCGGTTGTTGGACCCAGAGGACCTCCAGGGTTACCTGGCTTACCTGGATTACCAGGTTATGGAAAAACTGGACCTCCTGGCCCACCTGGCCCACCAGGACCACCAGGACCCCCTGCAATATATGGGTCAGGTGAGAGGGTATAATTTTGTTTTTCACTATGTATGTGAGCACATATGCATACTTACATGCCCCTCTCTCTTCATCATTTCCTTTATGTATCTGCTCTTCTAGCCACCCATCCATTCTTCATGCTTGAATCAGGCTTGTTCCTTCTTTCCTGCACACTGATGTTATTTCTATGAGGGGTGTGGATTGGAACTGAGACCACAAAAGGGACAACTTCTCTGCAATCAGTTTTCATTGACCAGTGCCATGGGAGCACTAATGCATGAAAACCTTATTTTAACTGTGATTGGGAGGAAGTAACAG
>NC_048894.1:47365306-47520127 GCF_011077185.1 Oxyura jamaicensis
CTTCTAAAAACTAGTTGTTATTGCACATTCTGAATATGAGCAAATCTGTTTTGGGATTGGTTACTATATCTTTTGGTTACTTCAATAATTTTCAATTTACTGGATTAGAAAAAGTGTAAAAAGTGCCACAGGTAGTCGCATCTGAGGGAGGAGCTTTGTTAGCAAGGTGGTGCTAGAGGTTCAGATGACTTATTGCAACCTTGCATTGCTTTAAATCAAGTGCCAGAGTTCAAGTCAGTTGCACTGTTGACTCCTTCTGGTTCACAGGTCTGTTAGTGACAAGACTCTTAATGTCCAGCCCTTAGACTAGGTTCTGATGGAAAGGGTCCTGAGCTCTACTTGACATCACTGCTGAGTGTGATGCCAGAGGATCACTTGACAATGATGCCTGAGTGAAAGACTTTGATTCCTCTGTCAGGAAACTGTGCCCAGCATAAGAATCTGGTAAGGTAAAACCAGCTCTCCAACACAGAGCATTCCCTAATCTCAGTTGAAGGAAGGCAATGTGCTAACAGCAAGAGCATGGTTAACCATACAGAGAGGTTATAATGCATAACTGTTCTGCCTAAACTTTGGGTTGGCCTAGCTAATACAGGTCTCCGTTTCTGAGACCTATTGATCTGACTGCTTCCTGTAACACTTGTGCTTCCAGCATGTTGCTTTGGGGAATAGACCCCTCCACCTCCAGTTTGTAGCATGCAGGTATTTCTTGAACCTTGTCAGTCTGGTTTATACAGCTGCCCAGGGACAAGGTGATACTTCCAATCTGTCATTCAGTAAATATTATTAATGGAGTATTTACCAGAAGTGTTCATACTCTGATGAATATTTGAGAAATGAGTAATCCTTATTATATTCAACACTGGAACATAGGCCTGTACAAGGATTAGTCCCTGATCACGATAACATGGACAGATCTATGGCATCCATAAAGTCCATAAAGGCTGTCAGGCCTTTTCCCATGTAATTTACATCAAGAACTTCTGAATACTAGCTAAGAGACCTAGTCAGATGAATATATTTATAAACATATATATTATTAGTAATCCATCCCTATGCTTTCACTTATCTCCTCTGCCCTTAGTCTTCATCATCTTTCTACACATTTTCCTCTTTGATTTGTAAGTAACTTCTTCAGGCAGCATACTGATGGATGTCCATCGTGCTAAATATAATGGTGACAGGTGTTTGTTTCTTTATTTAGTATCTTCGAGGCACCTAGTTATCTTTGTTAAAGCTCTTAATGCAACATGGAGCTCACACACTGTAATATGATGAAAAAAGATGGCTTATCTGCAGATAAATAGATCTGAAATCTTGCGAGAAATAAGCCCCTTTTCCCTGCTATTGGTATGAAAGAATTGCTCTGGAGAATGCTCAGAGCATAAATTCTTCAACTTGTAAAAGGTGATTTTAAGGGCTCATGGCTTCACAAAAACAAATGTTTTTGAACAGTAGATCTTGCTTTATTGGTATGTAATTTCAGCCTCCCAGTTCAGAAGTTATAAGTCAGTAAAAATCAAGTTCTGGAATGCAGCGTCGCTTTCAGGGTTAGGTTTTACTGACACTTCGATGGTCCATTCTATATTTCAGATTTTTATGTTACAGTGTTTTATTCAGACTATCAAACTACTTCAAAGTGGAGAGATACAATAAAACAGAAGATATTCAACACTTTTGCTCCACTGATTGTATTTGAATGGGGAGGGGGGGATCTATAGCTCGACTCTCACTGAAGATCACTGATCCTGATTCCCTTATGAAGGCAGAAGAAACACACCTTTAGCTTATCTTCTTTTACTCTCCTTCAGTCCATCTAGTTCCAAACTATCCAGTAAGCTCTGAATGAGTGGAATTTAGATTATTGTGGGGAGGTTATCCAGAAGTACTCAACTAAATTTCTCCAAAGGGTGGTTTCAGAGAATATTTCTACATTCCTACATTTCTCCTTCAACTTTGAAGAGCAATTCAGTCCACGTTTGGGATTATGGAACTATTTGCATAGCTAAAATCAACTGGATACTATTCTCAAGTGCCCAGCAAAGTAGGAATTGGGAATTAGCAAGGAGGTGAACCTTGCAGGTACTTGTACATACTTTATGCCACAGATTCACCAGTGTGCTGGAACATGGTAGACTTCCCCATGCTTCAGATAGTTTGACAGGTATCCACCAAGTACTTTTTCTATTTCTTCCATGTCATACCAGCTCACATCATGCCTTTCTGTTCATAATTATATTTCTTGCTGAGCCTTTTATATACACTCCCAGCAGTATACTAGCGTACTCTGGTTGATGCCCTGGACCTATTTTGTTGCCCCTACTTTGTGTCTCTGTTTTTACACACAGAAATATCTCTACTTGTCATTTATGCAAGATCTGCCCATATTTTAGCTACAGAGCCACACTGGGATGCATCATGATGCTCACTAGGGTCTGCATGATCTTTCATCTAAGCAGCTTCAAAGAGCCATTATCATATGCATTTGCACAATATTTTTGCTTCCAGTCTTTTTTTCTTTCCTGGAGTTTTTACTCCAAAAAACAGTGACTTTCAGCTCAAGGTGAAAAAATTCAGTTCTGGAGTAGAGAGAGGTACTGGGTAATATATGTTGTGGTCTGGTCTTAGAGGTTCAGGTTCATACCAACAGAGAAATCATTGTTGCTTTGAAACAATAGCTGAGGTTACACTTGTGAATTTTTTATCCAAGTAAAAGTTAATTTTTGTTTACTTTTAGAACAAAGGATAAATTGACTCCCTCAAAGCCTATATAGGTGGGAGCTAAAAATTCTTCCAAGTGCACATCAGCAGCAGCTAGCAGAATAAATATTCCGGTCAATTTAAATCAATCTGATTCTTCATTTGCAGAATACCCACAACAAATTCCAGTATGTTGATTTTAAATTTCCAAATAACAGAAACGATAGTTTCACCATTGCTTAAAATAAATAAATAAATAAATAAATCCTTAGAATGCATTTTCTATAGTTGGCTTGAACACAGCTATTCAGAGCTTGGCTATGTAAAGACCATGGCCATTTTAAGCTCTCACTACTCCTAGACACCACCACCAAGTCCTTTATTTATGTCACTCACTTTCTCTCTCTAAGCAGATGACCTTCAACATGTGTTGTATGCTTGTTTTGTTTTAGCAGCTGCAATGCCTGGGCCACCAGGTCCTCCTGGAGAGCCAGGATCACCTGTAAGCAGGAATCTGGTAAGACAAGAAAAGATGGAAGTTTGCCATAGCAACCCTGTTTCAAATCTTTTCATGGTCATTGGTAGCAGTAACAGAAGACAGAAAGCTTAGTCCTGCATTTTTATTTATTAGAATCTTTTCTTATTTACTAAACCTCATCATGTTTCAGAATGGAATCCATGCAGCTGGGAAAAGTGATGAGAGTAGTCTGCCCATTTCCTTGTTAGTAACAGTCCTTCAAACAAATGCAAGTATTAATGGGGTGTTAAAGAAAATGAAAGATGTACATATTCCATACCCAAAGCAACAGTTCTGAAAGAACTGCAACTTAACTTGCAAAGATACTAGAATAACCTCTGAATGACCAGTTTCTATTAAAAAGGAAAAAAAAAAAAAAAAAAAAAAACACTTCACACTAGACTAAAACACACTAATTGAAGTCACTTGGTTCTAAGATGAAAACTGCAAACTTTCCTAACAAATCTAAAATGTATTATGACAGAGAATACATTTAAATTGATTTGTTTCCTTTTCTTACTGGATAAATGAAATGAGAATTGTATCCCAGGTATCCATCCAGAAAAAAAATGGCACCTAAGACTTCTGTCTTGTTAATTTCTAAATTAAATATAATTAATTTATGAAAAAAAAAAAATCAAGCTAGCAGAGGTGTTTCACTACCATTTTTTAACCTTTTCCATATCAAATGAACTAACAAGAATGTAAATGCCTTCCCAGAACAGTATCATATCTCTTCGAACTGCATTTTCTCATAGAAATTTAGAAATTCAGGACCTGTCAATGATTACAGATGAGGGGAGAAACAGGTGTTCAAAGACTGGTCCCTCAAGGTAGAGAACTGTGGTTACAGACTAGAAGCTACTTTATTAGATAGGAAATACAAGCCTGGTTAGGTCAAAACCAACATTAAAAAAAATCAATATGCAGATCTATAGTAGGGTCTGCATGATCCATAAAGCTCTTGGATGCCTTCTGACACTCTTGCACCAACTGCAATTATCAAACAAATTGTGTCTTTACAGATAACTGTGTTCTTATCATCAGGTGGCAAAGACAGGGGTAATGTCCTTATCTGATAGATGTCAGTCTCAGCTTCCTGATGATCTATAAAAGAGAAATTGAAAATTATGTGCTGTGTAAACTAGATGGTCTGTAAACATAACAAAATAGAAGAAAACACCCTCAAAGAAAAGAGCAAAAATTATCCTTTCCATCAACATCACTTCTCGCAGCAACGAATATATCTTCCGTCTTCCATGGATTTGTTTCTCAATTGATTACCAGATCTAGAGGCTCACATTTCAGAGTCTCCCAAAAAGATTATCTGGTAAAAACAACTTTTACATTTCATTGAGTATGGCATCTGCAGCTCACCAAGCCCAAATTATTCCATAAGATTTATTCAGTCTTTCTTCAACAGCTGACATTTTTGAAAATTAAGTATTTTGCTTTTTATTTCTTAATTTTAAAAAGGTTATGAAAATAGTTCCATTCTAAAATACTGTCTACTAATCCTGCTACAAAGTTTCAGCTCAGCTAAAATGTATTATTACCACATCTGAATTCAATACATAATTACTGCTGTTTCTTACTCAGATGCCTGATTTGAAGTTGTATCCCATGAAACCCATAGCATAAATATCTGAATACATCACATAAACAAGACCACAAAAATGTTAAAAAATAATAATAATAATAACAGACACAAATGTATCTAGAATTGTGTGTGATATTTCTAAGGCATAGCCAGCCTTATCAAGTCTCTTCTGAATTCTGCCATTTCAATCTTGTATGCTAAACATTAGAGACACAATCATCTCACTCTGTGAAAAATTAACTATTGGTGTAGTTCTATTAAAATCAACAGAGTAATGATTCTGTTATGCCAAAGTATGTCTTTTTTATTGAAGTTTTTTGTATGGAATGACATAAAACTGATTTTATGAGCATTTCCTGAGCAAGAAGTCTTGACTTTTATGTGTTTAAATTAAACTTAAGTTTAACTTGCAGAACGTTTTGTGTGTTTGGTGAAGCATGTTTTGTTTTGCTACTTGACAGATTACAACATTCCAAAACATTGCGGGTATGTTGGAAAAGGTTCATTTCGTAGCAGAAGGTACGCTAATCTATCTGAGTGAAACCAGTGAGGTTTTTATCCGTGTTCGAAATGGATGGAGAAAATTGCAGGTATTATTGTACTACATTCTAATACTTTCCAACTATCTTACTCAAAATGGAATTGTTAAGGATATTTTTACAGGGGTGGAGAAGTATGAGTGCAAAGATACTTAAAGATACTTTTTTTTTTTTTTTTTTGAGCTCATAAGCTCCTACTGATATGATTTTGTTTGCTTCTCTCTTTGTGTTCTTTCAGCTTGGTGAGCTAATTCCCATCCCTGCTGACAGCCTTCCTCCTCCAGCCATATCAAGCCATGTAAGTACAAAATACTAGACTGTGAAAAATTGAGTCTAAATGTGCAAAAAAAAAGAGATGATACACTTGGCAGAATTTGCAGGCAGGTCCCTGAACAACATGATTTTCTGCTGAGATGTGTCAGTTCAAAGTAAGCATTCTGCCACTGGATAAGCTTGCTGGCCAGCCATTAGTCTCTTTCCAATATTTTCTGAGATCTCAAACATGACAAAGACAAAACAGCCTCCACAAAAAGCAGGACAAAGCAGACTGCCTATTAAAAAAAAAAAAAAAAAAAAAAAAAAAGCATTCTGTTTCATAACACTGAAGTCAGTCATATCAAGCCATGGTCTCTGTCAAGGAGACCTCATGCTACCTCACCTGCATATAGCTTATCCCACATTGGGATAAGTGAGGTACTGAGGTCTATTCTAAAATCCCATTTGTTAATTTGTACCTGACTCTATTCTGCAGGTTATTGTCCAAATCTGCATGTGTACATGCTGCCTGTCCCAAAAAATCGTAAGAGGATGAAATCCAGGAAGTGGCAAAGGGAATAGAGAACTCTTGTTGATGACCAGTCAATTGGTCTTACTGATAATGAAAGTGCTATTAAGGCTCGTGAGAAGGAAAATGGCTGGGAAAATAAAAGTAGTTGGAATAGGTCAGAGAGAAATGCACTTAGCACACTGGGAAGATGACTAGACCTTGTTTTATTACACATTTTCTGCAACCTCCAGCTGATGCCACATGATTTTCCCAACTGCTACATTCACTGGCTTGTTACTCATACTTTCCATGACTATAGAAGAAAATGTTGCTCTTCCTGAAAGAGCTATTGAAGCTCATCAACCTTTTGGTCTCTATATTCCTCTTGTTTAGGAGAGGGAGTGCCTTAAGAAGTCTTCCCAACCACTACACTTTCTGTTTCCACATTCTTCCTATCCTTCCAAGGCTATTTTTCCTGAAGTGGTCTTCTGCAGGCCACTTCCACGCAGGACTCCAGGTGCATACTCTGTGCTGACACCAGCTATGGCAGAGTACTGCATAACAGTTACACTTGGGTCTAGCAAAGCAACTTGGCCAGGACAGCATTCAAACACGTATTTATGTGACAAACTAAATTGAAGGTACATAGATAAAGTATTGTGGCTACATGGTTCAGGTTATTTTTCTGTTGCAATACAGTTTCAGATTCTCCAACATTCAGTGTCTACTTTATGTACAATATTATTGAATGTCTAAAATTCTGGTCTAACTAACATGTTTAACATACATATCTGCATGTGTTAAAATAACAGGGATTTCAGTCTCTTCCGGCACCGAGTCCAATATCAAATATGAACAATGGAAAGCCAGTAGTAAGTATGAGATCTGTATTGCAATTCATCGCTGCATTTTGAAATACTCCAATTTGCGTGTTGAGGGAGATGTGTAATATTTCCTCTTCAAATTAACAGTTTTTGCTGTAGAAATTTGCAAATATTTTTTTTTAACTAGCTTAGACATCACAGAGAAAATATTAAATGGTTTCCTCCAGGACTATTTCAGTCTTCCTAGCACCTTTCATATCTCAGAAAAGAAATAAACAAACAAACAAACAAAAACTGATTCTGTGTTAGGAATACGTCTTAACTTAGGGATTGTGCCCAAAAATCTGCAACACAGTAATTTTTAAGTTAATAATTGTGTTACAATTAAATCACTAAAATATTAGTTAGAATCTTTTCTATCTTCATGATGCTGTTTGCTTTTAAATAGACACTTTAGAATATAAGCCTTCATTTGAAGTACTTCAAAATATTTAGACAAGGAAAGCAAAATAATGAAGTTACATGAAAAAATTAAAAAGTGGAATAGTTCTTTAATACTGTTTGACTCAAGTGTGTTAGTTCTTGTACTTGGTAACAGTGAATTTTCAAATGGTATATGTCACCTCTTACTGCTTATTTCCATGCCTGTATGATTTCAGATTATGTTTGTTAACTTTTTGAGACTGTTGTTTTAAGATACTGGCTACTTTAAAAAGTTTTTAAAGAGTATATAATTCATGGTTTCCTGATTGTTAAATAAATATAATTATTATGGCAAATAACTTTAATACCAAGAATGGAAGGCACTAGGTCTTGTGCTGATGGGGGACAGGGGGTAGTTGTTTTCAAATATATGTCTTCCTTGTGTTATATACTTAAAAAAAAAATGGCTTTTCTACTTTCTTTTCTCCAGCTGCATCTGGTGGCTTTAAACCTGCCATTTTCTGGTGACATGAGAGCAGATTTTCAGTGTTTTCAACAGGCCCAGCTAGCAGGTTTGACAGCTACCTATAGAGCCTTTCTCTCATCACATTTGCAAGATCTGGCCACAGTTGTCAGAAAATCAGACCGATACAATTTACCAATAGTCAATCTTAAGGTGAGTGCTTAGTATTTGTTATATTAGGATAAGATGTAGGTGCCCCAAAATCTTAGAAAATACCAAAAGCTTAAAAGTTTCAACACAAATTGCATTTTATAAAGAAGTTTTCCTTCATATTTTGGAATCAGGTTACAGGAGGAAAAAGGTAGTGATAAAGCAGAAAGTTAAAGACTCACATTTCCTTTACATTTTCAGGGGTTACTTCTTTCAATATCCTAAAGCTTATGGTAGAAATAAAGCTGTGAGAATGGCATACTTCAAGTGGACTGCTGACAAATCAACAGCATAATGTTCAGTGTTCTGGATATTTTTTTATCAGCAAAGAAATTGCATCCTTATTTCTCAAAGATAGTAGTTATGTTTTACCTTCTACTATGAACACAGAGCACAGTAGACTAAAATGCCCTTTCTCATTTCTTAAGATAAAGGCAAATTCTGTGCTTAGGAGTGATGGATTTACCCCCTTGAACCCAGGCAGAATGTCTAAGCAAGAGTATACAGCATGGTTCAAGCTGGAGTCTCACATAAACAGACACACTCTAAAACTGAGGAAAACAAACCATGTCTCTGTGATATTGGGTAGTTCACTGGAAAAATAAATAAATAAATGTCAGATCAAGAAGCCTGATGTCTATCAAAAATGATTTCTAGCCCCTGGGAAGACAGCTAAAGTATTCACTGCTGGCTCATATTCAGCTTGTTGTCGACCAAAACCCGCAGATTCCTCTTCTCTGCAAGGCTTATCTCCAGCATCTCATCAGCATGGGTTGTACCAGTACCAGTACAGTACAGACTGTGTGATTAATGGATTGAGAGCAGCCCTGTGGAGAAGGACTCAGGAGTACTAGTGGATGAAAAATTAGACACAAGTAACATGCACTGGCAGCCCAGAAAGCCAGTCATATCCTGGGCTGCATCAAAAGAAGCGTGGCCAGCAGGTTGAGGAAAGTGATTCTCCCCCACTTTTACACAGACCTACTAGAGTAGATCCAGAAGAGAGCTACAGAAATGATGATAGGGCTGAAGCACCTCTCCCATGAATAGAGGCTGAGACTGTTGGGGTTGTTTAGCTTACAGAGAAGGCTCCAGGGAAACCTTATTGCAGCCTTCCAGCACTTAAAGGGTATCTACAAGAAAACTGGAGAGGAACTCTTTGTCAGAGAGTGTAGTGATAGGACAAGGGGTAATTGCTTTAAACTAAAAGAGGTTAGGTTTAGATTTGATATGAGGAAGAAATTCTTTGTTATGAGGGTAGTGAGGCACTGGAAAAAGGGCGCTGAGAGAAACTGTGGATGCCCCATCCCTTGAAGCGTTCAAGGCCAGGTTCAGTGGGCCCTTGAAAAACCTGATCTAGTGGAAGGTGTCCCTGCCCATCTCAGGGCTGTTGGAACTAGATCATCTTGGTCATTCTCTTCCAACCCAAACCATTCTATGACTGTATAGTTCTATGATCAAGCTCAGTATTTGGAGTGACAATAGAGCAGAGATGCAACTATGAGGCAAAGGTCAGAGAGCTATTTGCAGAGACATGATAGATGGATTCATTCAGGAGCATAGTGCAGAATCTAAGATGTGAAAGCTGGAATCATAAGTTTTCTTAAATGGAGATTAGATTTTAGATTTACCGAGAAGTCTATAAAAGTAAGGTATGACGTATTATTTTGTTTATAAAAATGGCTTTGAAATTTTAACAGGGAGAAATGCTTTTCCACAACTGGGAATCCATATTTAAAGGAAATGGTGGAGAATTCAACATTAATGTTCCAATATACTCCTTTGATGGGAGAAATGTCATGACAGACCCATCCTGGTGAGTTTACATTATTAAGTTTTACATAGCATTTATTTTTGCCAGATAGTACAAGTGGCTATTAGAAATATGATTAAAAAAATCTCTATTTTCTTATTCTATCTTCTTTTCCATTTCAGATAGCCTGCAACTGAGATATCAGGCTGTGTTTTCCTTTTCTTCCTTTGCTTTCTATCTTCATCTTTTCCCACATGCTGTTTGCTTCAAAGCAGGAAAGCAACAAAAAGTAGGCATATGGTATGAACAGAACAAAGTCATGTGGGTGAATGAAACAAAATAGATTTTTTCAGCAAATAACCTGTTAGCATTACTTTTCAGGCCTCAAAAAGTCATATGGCATGGTTCAACTGCAAATGGGATCCGAATGGTTAGCAACTACTGTGAAGCCTGGCACACAAGTGATTTGGCAGCTATGGGACAAGCATCACCACTGAAGAAGGGAAAACTTCTTGATCAGAAAGCATATAGCTGTAGCAATCAGTTTATTGTTCTCTGTATTGAAAACAGTTTTGTATCTGATCCCCAAGGAAAATAATTCACCTGTTGCACATAGTATTCCATCTTATGACAGAAAAAGCTGACACTGAAATTTTATTTGTACTGATGTAAATATTTTATTTTTTGCAATTGCACCTTTCAGGAAAAAATAGCCAAAGAAAATGTACCTCAACGTAAACCATATTCCAGTTGGGTGAAATATCCCACGTCACATGAGGCTGACTTAAACCCTTCTTTCCACTTGAACCCCACATGGTTCAAGGTCTGACAACGCTTAACTCACAGCCCCTTTTCTTTCTGTCTGAAGATCAGTGAAAGTCTAGTGTGGTCTACAGGAAAGATTCAGTAGCTTATCTTAGAAGCAATAAGGCTCAGCAAGGCTGATGCTTCTTCATAGTTGAGAAGCTGCATGTTCTTTTCACTTGCATAGGTTTTGAACACTCAAGGCACTATTTAAATATATGTCTATATACATGCTGTCCCTGAGTAAATAAGGGGATGCTGTTAAAACTTACAGAGATTGAATTGTCATTTTTTTTTAAGAACAAAGGTGCTCACCTTTCAGTCTCTGTAGAAGCTAAATACCTAGCTCCCATAAGCTTTTACAAATTTCACCCTGGTTCTTATACATGAATTTAGCAGCCTGACTTCTTACTTCCACTATTTGTAGATTCTAGGCATAGGGCTTTATGCAGGAGAACTGAATCTCACCTAGACAAAATCTGGTCCTTATTTTGGTGCTATCGTTATCAGGAAATCTGGAACAATATTAATAGAGAACATCCTGTTTTAGCTGGCAGCACTTTGCAAAGTAAATGCAGACAAACAAGCCATCTGACCGTTATTTATTTTATTGCATGTTAGAGGAAGTCATTTCCTGTTGTGGCAAGCATTGCTGAATGAAAAATATCTGTCGTCGTTTCTTTACAATAGGTTCTAGATATTGTTATCTCACTAAGTTACATGTAAAAGTGATTTTCCTTTTTGTGAATTTACCCTTCTGGCATTCACATAATGAAGGAATTGTTAATATATAATCACAGCAGCGATGATGGAAATGCCCTGTAAAAGCTAATGTTCTTGACAAACAGTATCACCATAATATCTTAAGTCTTTTGCCTACATATTTGTCTACTGCATACTTTAAAAAAGATATTTTGTTGTATTTTTTTCTGGTGGTAACTATGGAATTCAAGAGCCATGTTATCATTTTTTTAAATCTAATCTAAAGTCTGTGTTTTAAGTACATAATACTCTTATTTGTCAGCAAATTAATAAATTACTAGATAACTACTTTCAAAAGACAAGAGCAAGCCAAATCACGTTTATTATACTAAACTGATTTAATTATTACATAATAATGTGAAATCCAGCTTTATTTTTTCAATTATTATAAAAGCATATTTCCCAGGGTCAGCTGAATCGTATCTTCTTTTTTTCTTGGAAAAGCCATGACTCCATGATTACAACATGTTAATGAGGCAAAAAAAGGCTCTATGTTACGTTTTAAATGTATGCATAACAATTCACTGCACTCATTTTTAGTACATCCATTTCCCTAAATGTTGAGCACTTGTGAAATGCTGTATTCCTTTAATTTGTACAGCTGGAAGAGTTGTATATGTATGGTGGGGTTTCACTCTGAGTCACAGAAGCTTCAAGGGGGAAAATAAATTGTTTTTTATGTACTTCCAGCAGGAGACGCCTAGCTTTAAACCTGTGTTTATGTTCACTGCCAGTAATTACAGACAATTCTTACTCTTCCACTCAGGAGGAGCTAGAGCTATCAGTCACAGGGAGCTGGGTATTTCCTTGCCTAGAACTGCAGTCACAAGTTAGGGATAAGAGATGGGATCAAAAACAAGTGCTCAAAGGGGGAGGGGAGAAGGCAGAAAAACATAGTTTTTAGGAGATAGTGAACGAGCATTAAGTCAGGCCCAGCAGTAATGTGTGCAGAATTCTGTTTGTGCCAATCATTTCACAGGACTAACTTCTCTTTGTATCCTGGATAGCTGTTAGAGCTTAGAAGGAAACTGAAATAGTTAAACATGATCAATGATACATTAGAGAAATCTTAACATTTGCTTCCCAATGTTAATATTAATTCACATGCTACAGGAATTTATTGTACACCCTTCATCTTAATACAGAGCATAAACAATGCATCACCTTGGCTGTTCCAGTGCTGAGTACACTGACTGTGCTCATACACCTGCCTGGGAGCTAGCTGAGCTGAGAACAACAGGAGAGACCTGTTAGAAAACTGAGGTTTCCCTTGGAAAAATTATTATTATTATTATTATTATTATTATTATTTAAAAAAAAAAAAAAATCTGTCATTGTAACCAGAGCCAAAGATGCTCTTTATATTCCCTGGTATAACTGCAGAGAAACAGTAATGTTTATATGACAGAGACAAATTTGGCCCAGTACTTAAAAATAAATTAGCTCTCCCTATCAAAGCTGAATACTTTTGAAGTTCAACACAAAAATCAGGTGCACTTCAAGAAGATTTGTTAATTCCAGTAAGAAACTACATTTAAAACAAATGAATCAATCACAAAGAGTAACACTGGAGCACAGTTGAAAAGAATAACTATACTAGAAACCAGTGTAGCAGTTTGAATGAATGAAATCAGAGTATCAGTCCAACAAGACTGTTCCATCCTTAAGAGTTAAGCCTTGGATGAAAGCATCCATTTATCTTGAAGCTTTTGAAGTTTGTGTGCATTTTAAAATATAAGTTAATATACTGCAAATACAGAGAAGGTGAAAATACTGTAAACCATGAGAATTCCAGGGCTAGTTGATTAATCAAATACAGCAGATACATTTCAACTATTGGAATGAGAATTCCTATAAATTTGCCTTTATACAAATTGTAGGTTAAAGCTAACACAACAAAAGTTTGATTGAAATCAAGAGGAATCCACAGCTGGGTTTGCACTTCTCCAAAAGTGCAAAGTTCTTCTTCACCTTGGAACAAACAAGAAACAACAACTTCCCTTACAAAGCTGTTAACCCTCCTGCATGCTCTTGCAAAGTACTACACATTATTTCATTCAAGCTCAGTGCACATAATAGACAGCACAAGCTGTAGGAATTTCTAAGTTCAGCATCATGGCCTGGTGTTGATCAGGAGTAACATTACAACCTGCTATCCTAAACTGGTCTCAGGGGTACTAGTGATGGTTTAGCAGAAGAGAGGTTGTTAGCCCTGTCCGACCTTATAAGAGGCACATGAGATCACTGGCAAATTCAGTTCAAGCCAGGATGGTGATAATAGCACAGAAAAGGCATTTTTGTATGCTGAACTTCAAGACAAGTACATTCGTATGAACAACAGCAGTGGACAGCTGTGTTTCTCCACTGGTCAGTACCACTACTACCCCACAGTCCTTTTGTTTGGCCTTCTTTAGCTCCACCAAGCTCCTAGCTTCAGTAATAGTTTGCTACTGCAAAAACAACTCCCCTCTCAGTTAAAGGATAGGTTGGGGTTAATCTCTGAAAAACTGTTAATTGATGTTTAGTTCTGCTATAGTTACATATTTCAATTTTGCAGGTACCAAGTTCTCAACAGAGGCTAGTTCCATCTCTGAGGCTACATTTACAGTAGAGAATTATCAGAGCCAAAGTACAGGCATTAGCACAGACAGTATGACTGACTGCTGAATTATTCGCTGGCACAGTTCTGGTCTGTCACCTTTACAGTCCCTGGCTTGAGGTACATTTTTGGGGGGACAGCAGGTGCCAATGACTGCTTCTGTGGGTAGATTGAAGGAGCCACTCTACTAGGGAACAGAAAGGTTTAATTGTACTAACAGGTATTTAACCACTGTGCCTTGTTTCAGGGCTAACTGGAGTCCTCACTCAGCAGAAAGCCTGTAGTGAGACTGCAGGGCATGCTTGTCTGACACAGCAATAAGTCTTTATGGCTTTTTGCCAGTTTTACTGTACAACCCTTTTGCAAATATCCATTCATGTTATCTTACATGTTCAGACTGCATTCATTCAAGAAACAAAGGAGAACCCTCTTAAAGCCATTGCTGCCTTCACAAATGCTATCATGCTATATATAGATACATTGTGCCATCCTGTTATCCTCACCTCATTCAGCAGTGATAGGCACCTTGGCTTGGGCATGGAACAGCTGTTCACACAGCTGTAAAGCTTCATATCTGTGAGGAAAAAAAAGGGTGCTGGCATGATCCTTCTGTACCTGATGACTAGTACCATGAAGTTTTACATTAGCAAACAGCGATACATAAGACATTTGCCTGTGTCCTTTACTCCAAGCCCTGATGGATTAGTTATCATGTTTATGTGTATTATGTAGTGGGTTTACATGGCAAGGGCCTTGTAGCAGGGAGATTCAAGAGTGGCCTCTGTGAGAAGAGTCCAGAAGCTGCCCCATGGCAGATCAAAGCCAGTTTCAGCCTGCTCCAAAGGGACCCACCACTGGCCAGAGCTGAGCCAATAAGCGACATTGGTCATGCCTCTGGGATTTAAGGAAAAAAAAAAAAAAAAAAAAAAAAAACCTGCAGTGAAACTGCTGTTGCTGGGGGAGAGAGGAGTGAGAAGCAGCCCTGCAACCCCCAAGGTCAGTGCAGCTGGAGGGCAGGAGGTGCTCCAGGCACACAGCAGCAGTTCCCCTGGGGCCTGTGGAGAGGCCCCTGGTGGAGCAGGCTGTCCCCCTGCAGCCCATGGGTCCCACACGGAGCAGATCTCCACGCTGCAGCCCGTGGAGGAGCCCCCGGTGGAGCCGGTGGATGTGGCCTGGAGGAGGCTGCGGCCCATGAAGAGCCCCCGCAGGAGCAGGCCCCGGGCCAGAGCTGCAGCCTGTGGAGAGGAGCCCACGCAGGAGCAGGGGGTCTGGGGGGAGCTGCTGCCTGTGGAGGACCCGTGCTGGAGCACTTTGCTCCTGGGGGATGGACCCTATGGTACGGAGCCATGTGGGAGCAGTGCTTGAAGAGCTGCTGCCTGTGGGTATCCCCCACAGGATCAGTTCAGGAAGGACGGCATCCCATGGGAGGGACCCCACGGGGAGCAGGGGCAGGGAGTGACCGTGAAGGAGTGGCAGAGGCGAAGTGTCAGGGACTGACTGCAGCCCCCCATTCCCCAATCCCCTGTGCCACTCAGGGATAGGATGTAGATGAGGGTGGATGGGAGGAAGGTGTTTTTAGTTTGTTTTTAGTTTCTCACTGCTCTAGCTTATTAGCAACAGGTAATAAATTATATTCTTATATATTATATACTCCCAATGCTGAGTCTGTTTTGCCCATGGCAACCCTTGAGCCCTTTCCATCATATTTTCTCCTTTTTTATTTGAGGAGAGGGAGTGGGACAGCAGTTGTGGTGGAGTTCAGCTGCATAGCAGGGTAAAACCACCTCAGTGTACAGTGTAACAGCTTCAGATTCTACAGTCAGCAGCTCTTCTGCATGACATTTTATGAGTGTAGATTTCCCAGAATCATCCTGCCACCCTTTCAACCAGCCCATCAAAAACCTTCCTGATACCTTGAAATATGAGATAGCATCCCTTGATCCTATACCATATTAGGGTAGGATGAGTGGTGTGTGTGAACTCATGAATTTTCTAAGTTCTCATTGTGATGCTGACCACAGCCAAGCCCCTTTTGCAATTACCAAAAGCCATATTAGATTTTTTGTTGCAGATGAATTGGTAATTGCGCATCAACTCCATCAAAACTCAGCAGTAATTTCCAACTTGTTGATCATATTATTTTAAAATTATTTCCTTCCAAGAAGGTATTACCTCATGGGTTCTGAACCTTCATGAGTTCCTAGGGTTTGTGAAGTCCCTGTGGTCCATCTGTCAACAGGTTGCTTTGGAAGGCAAGAAGCAGGTATCTCTGCATGTGCCATGATACTTTTCCATTTGGGCAGGAAAGTACCTGGTTGATGTACAGAGGTAATTGTCACCAAAGTGACAATTGAATGGATTTGTAGATGAGGCCTTTCAAAATATGTCTCCTACAGAAAGGCCTCTGCTCTTACAAAGAAAAGGCTGGCGGAGAAAAGCTAGAGAAATTTGTGAAAAGCTAGAGAAATTAGTTGCACCAGACTCAGTTACTTTCCAATGTCCATGTTTTTTCCAGGGCGGGTGGGGAGAGGGAGTGAAGTCAACCTAACTATTGATGATATAACAGAAGACACTTTGAGGCTTAGGTACATATCAGCATTTCAAACTCCTGCTCTGAATTGAGTGCCACATAACAACAGATAAGCTATTAATTCTGTCAAAGGCACTGAGTCACGGGATCTCTCTTACAAAAAACTGATTGCTCACCACCAGGAGAAAAGGTAGGGAATACTGATGAGTAGCCTAGAGAGCGATCAAAATAGTCACTTAGAGCTGTATCTTCTTTTACAGATACAATTACTAGGACATAAGGTGGGAAGGAAGAAGGGTAAGGCGAGTCAAAAATATTGGAGAGGAAGAAGAACAAACCACTGAAGTTGTAGTGAACTCTGTAAATGAGAAGTTAGAAGAAAATCCGGTGTAGGATCCATTACAGAAACTCTGTAGGCAGTAAACAGGCTAGTCTACAGGTTGGAGCTATAGAAGGGACAGTGAACTCAGATGAGATGTTTGCAAAAAGCAACCCATTTAAATCTAACAGAGGTTAAACACAGTGATGAAAAGGACTTAATGTATCCACATCCAAACTTAATGATTCTCTAATGCCCCCTCAACCAATGGTAAATATCCATAGGCAACTATGCTTCTGATGACACTTTGGGCATTTAAAGAGCAAAAATCCCTTTCTGTGGCAGGAAGAATCCACAGACATGGAAATAGCTCCAATAGGAAGGACTGAAAGTATCAAGCCAAACATCCATAGTCTTGCATGTAAGGTCTGTAAGCACAAAACCCTTGGGCATTGAAAGTACATTTCCCATATTAACCACTTGAAAAAAGAGCCAAAAGGTACCAGTTCTAAGGTATACTTTTGCATAAAAGCTTTGGTTCTACACAGGAACTAAACTATGTGAAAAAAGTGAAAAAGTTTAGGCAACCCTTGGTGCCCTGACCACAACTTTCTGTTCAGTTTATTTTTAGGTTGATATCTCTGTACAGTGTGCAGCTGTAAGCACCCAACAGTAAAAAAAAAAAAAAAAAAAAAAAAAAAAAAAACACCTTACATTGATAAGACTTGAGCTGCCTAAACATAAAATGGTAAGTTACTTCTGAACTACTGAAACCCATTTTAATCAAATGGAGGTGAAGATAAGAAGTAGAGCAGCAAAACTTATTGGTATCAAAAATCACAACCCTCTGGAACAGTTAATCCTAGTTCATATGCAAGAGAAGACTAAATCTGTTTTAGCCCCAAGTAAAATACAGAATACAAAAAAAATACAAGAGCAGACAGACTTGTGCAGACTTTGTACACATAGGATAAAGCTGTAATAGCACAGACAAGGACAGAAATCTGCAGAGATTAAAATATGCCTCTAAAGGCTTTGGTAGCAATGTTCAAATGTACACTGCACTTAAGACCAAAGTGGTTTATGGTTGTTTTATTTTCGCAACTCTTCTTCTTCCTTATTTTGTAAACACAAAAGCAATGTCCAGAGCACAAACTAAGATTATTTATTAAGGCTAAGACTGCCCAGAAAACCCTAGCTTCCTCTGTTACAAATGCTGCAGTGGCTAAGGTATGGTGTGGCCAAAGAGGTCTCATGTTTATGGTAATAGAATACACATTTGCCCATTAACATTCACAACAAATCTATTTTCTGCTTCAGGACATACAGTGTTTTTTTTTTATACTCTTTGTTATTTTCTGCTCACACCATTTGCCTTTCCTTTCAGTATTAATAAGCCAAGACACCAGCCTTATACAGAGTTCCAATTTGGCAGAATTGGGTTCCTCACAACTGTACTGAGAAATTGTGCATACTGGAATGGGATTGATTATTTATTTACATCTTCCTTCTAGTAATCACAGACATTTGAACCTAACCTATTCAGAGATGAGTGGAAGTAACTGAGATGAAAAAGGCTGGTGATTTGTATACTGTGCCGCCAAAATAGCACACAGTTAATTTTGCTGGAGGAATGCAGAATTATTTGTGAATGGATAATGTTTGATGTCCAGATTCTGGCATCTACGCTAGTAGCAAAAAGAGTCCTTTACAGCAAGGACTGCTGAGTACATTGATTTGGCATCACTAGTTCAGTAGTAAGCACCCAGACTCAGGATTCTACTCACAGTCATGCTTAAAGTGGCATAACGCAATTTCACAATCCTGTAGAATACCAAAAGGGATCTGTAAACTGTACAGAAATATCAACAGAAACAAGCAACAGAGGGTAAGACTGGAATCTCACATCTCTTGGCTCCTAGTTTAAAAGATATATGAAAGCCCTTTCCCTTCAAATATATCAGAAATATTTTACCAGATGTAAGCAAACAAATAACTGAGTGCCAGGTGACCTTTATGATGCTTACTCCTCTGTGACTGTGCTGTGCTGTTGCAGTGCTGAATTTTTAAAGTGAAAACAGAAATGGATCATGACTTCAAGAAAAATGTGAAGCTTTATTAGTAGACAAAATTAGAGGTGTGAGTCAACTGTTATCCTTGTGCACTAAGAAATAAGTTTTTAGACTATATTCCTTAGAGGGTAAATACCAGCAGAAATAAAAAATTACAAGAAATGAATACCAGCAGTACTCTATGAGGACTTCTCATTAAAAAGACTTTTTTCTCCCTGGCTTGAGCTTATTTATTTAATTATGTGGTGCAAAAGCCACCTACTTTCAAGGATATTTGTTGTGAACATTACATGAGGATCTTGCCCATTGAGGGTGTCACTGCCAGAGAAAAGATACGAAGGACACCATCACTCCAGATCACAAGCAGTAATGAACTCTGAAGAATAAGAGTAGATGGGGAGTAAGTAGCAAGACATGATGTACTGTAGCAAAAATGCTATACATTATTACCTTACTATTACTATCAACTCAGTACAAGAAGTAGAGATCAAGCAAGTAAAAGCTGTGTTTTTTCAAAAAAAAAAAAAAAAAAAAAAAAAAAAAAAAAGAAAAGAAAAAAAAAAGAAAGAAAAAAAAGTCTCCTTTGTTAATTAAAGGCAAGCTACTATAATGTATCTATCCTTCACTGTAGAGTCATTGGTGAGATAATCATACAATTTCAGGGTTGCTACAGCAACATAAAGCCTTTGGATAGATCATGACATACAGTCTAAAGTCATTTCCAGACCTCATTGATGTCAGCCTCTTTACTTTTGGCTACCCACCCCCAGTCTAACCAGTCTTCTTAGTCACTTCTGTGTTTAGTAACAAGCCTCAGACTACATACTTCCTCACTGCTTTTAGCATAAATTAGACCACTCTTTAGTGAGTGCGGCCCCAGGGCAGAGGGACGGGACCACTGCGGGCTGTGGCTTAGCCACAGCAGTGGCGGTGGGCCGGTGGCGGTGCTGGTCCCCACAGTGCTGGGCCCAGTCCCGTGATGCTGGGCCTGGACACAGCAGGCCTTGGTGTCCTGTCCCCGAGGAGCTGCCCCCGCAGAGGGGCCCCCACCGGGATCCTGGCCCAAGGGCCCCAAGCCAGCTTCCTGTCAGCTGGCGGAAGACCGGCTGCAGAAACCTCTGCATTTTGCCTGACCCAAGTGGGTTTCTTCTCTTCACAAAATCACACTGCCTTGCATTGCATCTTGGCTTGTCTCAGGAATAGTGTAGCCAGCAGGACCGTGGAGGTGATTATCCTCCTGTGCTCTGGTGAGTCCTCACCTCAAGTCCCGTGGTCAGTTTTGGGCCCCTCACTACCAGAAGGACATCGAGGCCCTGGAGTGTGTCCAGAGAAGGTCTACGAAGCTGGTGAAGGGCCTGGAACACAAGTCCTGGGAGGAGCAGCTGAGGGAACTGGGGTTGTTTAGTCTGGAGAAGAGGAGGCTCAGGGGAGACCCTATTGCTCTCTACAACTGCCTGAAAAGAAGCTGTGGGGATCTGGGGATCAGCCTCTTCTCACAGGTAACTAGTGATAGGACTAGAGGGAATGGCCTCAGGTTGCACCAGGGGAGGTTTAGGTTGGAAATGAGGAGACACTTCTTCTCAGAAAGGGTAGTCAGGAATTGAAACACGTTGCCCAGGGGGTGGTGTAATCCCCGTCCCTGGGGATGTTCAAGGAAAGGCTCAGCCTGGTGCACAGAGACATGGTTTAGCAGGTAACATTGGTAGTAGGGTGATGGTTGGGCCAGATGATCTTGGAGGTCTTCTCCAGCCTTAATGATTCTATGAGACTTACAGTCAACACTGCCTTCTGTGAATACACCCATACCTGATTTCAAAGTAAGCTGGAGATTGTAAGAAACAAAGTTCGAGGGGTTTAATAGCAGCAGCATTAAAACTGCCAGCACTGCAATCTGCTTAAGTGCAAACTAAGAACTTAGAACACTGCGATATATTTGCAAACCTACTAGCTGTAGGATAACTAGTATAAGCTGTAGGGACCAAGCAACTGTATACTGAAGCAGTATGAAGCAGTGCTGCCTTATTCATAATTCTGAGACACGGATCTGTCATGTTTCACAGCAAGTGAATTAAAAGGAAAATTTTAAGGCATATGACACCCTTGAATGGACCTCCTGATAATGGGGATAATGAACTGGGTTTGCTTACCTAAGATCTCACTGTATTTAGTTTTGGAGGGACTGATGAGGTAAAACTGAAACTGGCAATATCTATAAAGGTTAGAAATGTAAAAATTCGGGGTATTGTATAAAGCACTGAAAAAAAAAAAAAAAAAAAAAAAAGTTTAAAAGTTTGCTGCTGCTTGCCTCTGATTTAGCAGCACCACAGTTCTTTGCTAAATTTTCCGATTTGCGAGCTTACAGAAAAGGGAAGCAATAAGTACTTTCATTCTTTCTGTGCTAATTTGAGTAAAATTGCTTGAGAAAATCAAAGATCTGGTTTTCTTTGTTATGTTGGGGGCTTTTTTGGCTTTTCTGATGGAAAACAGCTTCTTCTGTTGACTTGGAAAATATTACACATTCTGTATTTTTCCTCTTACAGACCATCATTTGTAAATATCACAATGCACCAAATAGTTTAAAAAACATACAATTCAGCTAATTATATGAAGAAAAAACTTTAAAAACTGCAAATGAAGTTTTGCAACATCTTTATTTCCTCTTGTGCTAGCACTAACCATGCATATTTTCTTGTTGAAACACAGATTAACTAAAAATTTTTGTCAGCCTGATACAGTACCTCTTACCCTAGAAGACTGATAGAGCTGTTAGTACCACATTTCTGTTAGACCACATAGTGGTATAACCACAGCTGTTAGACCACATAGCAGTCACTGTTAGTACCATATTTCCATACACTTTTACTTCAAAGACTGAAAGATTTATATTAGTGCCCATTTGCTTAAGTAAATCTACTTATAAGGATATTTGTATATTTGATCTTAGTCAAAAGCTAATCCATAGAACAATTTGTTTTGTATAATTTCCTGTCATCACTTTTCAAAACTGGTTATATATTAATGCTCTATGTAGCTCCTTAGCATGTGTTTTTCTTGCATTACAGGGTTCTGTTTGAACCTTCCATACATTCTCAAGTATTTTATTTCTTTCTGGAAGGTGGAAAGTAAAAGACCATTCAAAAACTGTCTATAATTTTTGCAAGAAATAAGACTACCACTAAGTAAAGATCAAATATTCCATTCTCTGTCCCACTGGGTCCTGCGTATTTTACACAATGTGTCTAAAGGCCACCATGTTCTAGTAGAGGTATGAAACAAACCATGTTTAAACTGCAGATAATCCTTGTATAATAACCTGCTTTAATGAATCTAGTAACACAGGAGCTGCACACGGGGATCTAGCACTGTTCTATTCTCATACTAATGCATATAGGCTCTGCCCTATGACTTTTTAGGCTACAGGAAGACAAATCCTTTGCTCCTGAATTGCAGGCAGGCTGCAGGACTAGCATCACGAAGGCTGAGCGTTCACATATGTACGCCAGCTGGTATATGAGTAGTAAGCTGTCACAGTGTTCGTGCGCTACATCTACACCCAGCCGAACAACGCGTGTGAGAGAAAAGCATCAGAGCGAGGACACGGAAGGGCTCTGCTTGCTTCTCCTAGTTCATGTCCCACCCACACGGTTTCCAACGAGGAATTCCTCAGCTACTGGGGCTTCGTCCCCTCTCTCAAGACAGCCCGAGAGGTGTCCAGCTCCTGCCCGGATCTCTCTTGGATGGAACCGCTCTTCACCCTTCAGTCAAGGCGCGGAGCACTCGCCAGGACAATCCCTGCTCCTAGCGAGAGCCGTGACAGCGCCTGTGCCACATTCCGGGGTGCTCCTTTTCACAGATAAACCACGGCGCCTGAGGCGGGGAGCTGCCCGGGGCTCTACGCGCACTGTGAGCGCTCCCCGCCGCTGCCCAGCGCCTGACGGAGCCGCTCTGAGCCGGGGGCGGCTCGGTTCCTGCCGGAAGCCCTCTCCGGCGGACGGACGAAAGCGGATGCTCGGCCCCGCCGACCCAGCGGCGAGCCGCAGCCAGTCAGCGCGCGCCGCCATCACACCGCCGGGCCCACCCCGCCCCTCGGCCGCGCTGTCCGGAGCCCCGTCGCTGGGGCTCCCGGCAGCTGCCGCGGGGGTGGGACGGGACGGGCCGGGAGGGGGGGGGGGAAGCGGCCAATCAGGCGGCGCCTCCGCGCCAGTCGCAGCAGCGGCAGGAGGGAGCCGAGGGGAGGGGCGGGGAGAGGGTCGCGAGGCGGAACTCTGCCGTGCGGGTGCGCGCGCGCGCTGGCTTTGCGGGTTCGAGACCGGACCATGGCGCTAACGGCCAGTCGGCGGAGCTGGGCCCCGCTGTGCCTGGCGGCGGCGGTGCTGCTGCTCGTCCCCGGGGCGGCCGGTGAGTGTCTGAGGGGAAAGGGGGAGGTGGGAGCGAGAGGGGTAGTGCGTGGTGCCGGGGGGGGGTAGGAGAGCGGCGGCAGGCTGCAGGTCCGCGGCGGTTCCTTTCAACAACATGGCGGAGGGGCTGGTTGGGGCGGAGTCGCCACCCCCTCACCCCCCTGGTGTCCGAGCCTGGCAGAGCCTGGGGACGGCTCGTCCCTTTGTTGGCCGAGCGCAACGGCCGCTCCGAGGGAGGGGCCGGCGGCTGCAGGGCGGACGGGATGCTGCGAGGCGACGACGGCGTGCGCTGAGGGCGTGGTGAGAGGTGGACGAGGTACCCGCAGCGGTTCTCCCTGGGTAGCCCCCTGCCACCCCGCCGGTGCGTGCCACAGCCCTCTCCAGCGGTGTCTGCGAAGGGTGACTTTATTGTACACCCACCCGCGTCGGGTAGGTACGCGAAGGTAACGTGGCTGTGGGTGGCAGAGCGCTGCTCCTCGTCCGGGTCGCTGCTGTCTGGCGCCTGGGTGGTTGGGGCGAAGCAGCCTGTAGGAATGAGCCTCCCTTCGTCTTTGGAAAACTTGTGTCTGCTCCCTAAGGGTACCGGATTCGTCATCGGGCTAGGGAGATGCCGTCTTGCAGTCTCCTCGCAGGGTGTTAAAGGGCTAAACAGTGCGGGAGAAATAGGAGGCGTGAGGCTGTGTTGTTATGTGTTGAATGCTCCCCGGAGTGAAGGTAAGAGATCCCCTAAGTGCCGTGTCGGGCGCTTTAACTCAGTTAGGCGCCACGTTGTAGCGTGTTTACAGTCTCTTCGGAAAAGCTGTGACGATTGAGGTGGGCGATCTTTCAGTTACAGTCAGACAGCTATGTATGCTTTCCGAGGACCAAACCATGAGGAAGTGAAGTCTTCAGTGGATGTTGTACAGTGAAATGGCTTTGTTCTTTTGGCCTCTTTGTGCCTATAGCACCTTGTGAGAGAGAGATGGTAACGGTGCTGTGCTGTGGCAGAGCTAATGTGTGAAATGGGAGCTTTTAATGGCATTCAGAAATGAAAGAAGTAAACTTTCTTAAAAAGGAAGTGGGAAAAACACTTTGTTCTTTGGATAGCAGTTCTGTACGTGTCCTAATGCATTATACAAATGTTATAGATGCCTGGTTCTAATTGCTTTAGGTTCCATCTTCATCTGCAGTGACAGGTTAATAACAGATATACAAAATGTGTCTTATAATGAATTCCAGTTCCTAAATTATTCTGCAGGTGGGTCATATATTGCTTTGGGTTTTAAAGAAGAAACAGAGAAGCACCACAACTTATTCCAGCTATAAGACATCTGGGGTTTCACCATGCTGTTCACAATTCACTTTAAGGTGGTACTTAACGCTGCAAAGAAAAACAACTTAAAGCAAAACAACTAGCTAAACTAAAATATTACTTGTCAGTATTCTTACTGAAGAAGACGGAGAATCTTTTGTTGTGGAAACAGTGAAGTAAGCCTGAGTTAACCATTGTTTTTTCTTGAAAAGGTGTAGCAGGCTTTTATAATTTGAAGCTTTCTTATGAACCATATCGAATCTAGATGTTGAGGGAAACTTTAACTTGATTTCAGCTTTGAAGCTTTCTTTTCCCTTCTAATGCTTCTAGTCAGTCAAGAATTCTCATTTAATCTCTTTTAGGAAGGCAAGGTCTGAAAGCTTTATGTGAAAACAAGGTAATAGATTTCCATGCAAAAGCTTAAGGTTGGGAATAAAAGTGTTCTTTTGTGTTTTGCTTGTGTGTGTGTGTTTGTGTTTCTTTTTGTTTATTTTGGTTTAAGTGGGGCAGGAGGGGAAAGAAGTCCATCTTGTAATAGGTGGGGATCTAGGGCTCTTTATCTATAGCTAATAGACAAGTCCTCTCTTAGTGGTAAAAGGATTAAATTGTCTGAATACTGTGGTGTAAGTTGACAAAGAAGCATGACACATGATTTGTCTACAGTTACTTAGCATTCTTTGCAAAAGTTGGGCATTTCCTGATTGCAAAGCAACAGCATCAGAAGCAGTATGCTAGTGTAATGTGTGAATGAATCCTCTTATGATATGGTTTATATGAAAATCTGACATGTCATGAATCACAGTGGCTAGTTGACTTCCTGTCAAGCTCTACTTTTTAAGCCCTACTATTAGCCCTAATTTGAAAGCAGTTGTGATTTATTTTTTTATTTTGTAACTGTGGAAGCCATGAATACTCTTTAATCTTTCAGGAATTCAGGGGCATTACCTCTTGGAAACAATTGCATTCACACAACTAGTCCTTATCACAAATAAGGACAGAAATCTGTTTTGTATGCTGAAGTGTATTTAAACATATGAATTAAAGAGTTCTTATTTTCATCAAGGTAGCAAAGCTAAAACAAAGATAAAGACCAAGGTTTTTAATTCTAGTTTTCTTTTTTTTTTAAGCATAATTTTCTACGAAAGCTAACCAAACCATTTTCTATGTATTTTGCTGTAAGAGACAAGAGCACACCTATGAGTAGCTTCATGGATGAGTTGCAAAAAATATGTAGCACCATTTGCCACCTGCACTACAGAGGACATAACATTGCTTCCTGGAAGCTGAGATTCTTCACAAGGCTTTATCATTAGCTGCAAGATACAGATAGGGCCTCAAAGTATTTTGGCTGCTGTCTCGAGTGCATCGTTTTGGTTGCCAAAGTTGCTGTTTTTCTTTAAAGTTGTGTTTAACAAAAAAGGATGAAATGCGTGTGAATGCTGTGCTCAAACCTTTTACCTTACAATACTTAAACTTAATTAGTGCCTTTGTGCAAAGAATGTCTTGGTGAATGTCCTGAAATATCATGGTTAAAAATGCCATAGAGTATCTGGAATACTGTACCTAAACACTTTTGCATCTTGAGCTAGAAGAGTTCAGAGGTGAGTCAGGTGTGTTGTTTGAAGGAAATACACAAATAATGTAGGAAGCTGAGAGCACCTCTATGTATTACATTTTTGCTTGTGGGAAAAAATATACTGGACAAGAAAGAAGCTGACAGTAAACACTACAGCCCTGTTGGTCATCTTCCCAGGATCTCACTGTCTCTTTTATATATCACAGCCTTTCTTCTTTCTCACCTCAAGCATTATGTCTTGTGGAACCAAAGTCCTGACTCTGGTGGTACCTTCCCCCAAACTGTCGTGTGTATTTCCCATGGAAGAAGAGTTTTAATGTATAGCACAAGAGAAGGACCTGGAGCTTCTTGTTCAGCATAATACTGCTTTGGGGGCCTGAAATCACTTGACTTTTGATTTGACTTATTTTTAAAATGTTTAAAACAAAGACTTTCATAGAAGAATTAAAAATATAAATTTATATTTATATTGAAATGTGGTTTTGCTTTTGAGAAACACCCCCAGAGTGTTTTAACTGCTTCAGTAACCATTGTCAGCATCCCTTGAAAGATGTTTTTCAACATATGATTTACAGCCAGAAATCCTTTCATCAAAGGTGGTGTTCTATACTACAATGTCTGGATGAAATAGAGCTGCAGGATGTGAACAACTAGTATATAGTAATTCACAGGTTTTTGTGTTATTAAAAAAAAAAAAAAAAAGCTTTTCTGTACTTCCGTTAATTTGGGAACAGAAGAAATATATTTAAAATACCGTTGCTGTAGATAAACTAAGAGTATAGACTCTTAAAAGTTAAGTGCATAGGCTGTACTTAATTCAGTTCTGTTCACTTTTTGTACACAGTATTTTTAACTGAGCTCTGGAGAACCAGCTTCTTGTCAAGCTGCATCTCATTTACATTGCCAGCCTGTTATACCCTTGCTTAAAACTAGTGGTTGCATCCGCACACTGTTGTAATCTTTTTAAAAGAAGAAGTAAGTGTTCTGTGCTATTTAAAACATGGACTAAAACTTGAATTAAAACTTTTTTTTTCTTTTTCCTCCTTTTCAGGTTTAGTAGTTTTGAAGGAGCTTTTTGTGTTATAAACTTTATTGGGGGGAGAGAGGGAGCACGGAGATGAGGGTTTTTATTGGAATGCATTATGCCTGAAAGATATTACTAGCTCAGGAATATTAGAGAATGACTGCTATATCTTACAGCACGATCTTATCAACCAACTGTAGTTGAAAATACATGAATATTTAAGTGGGCTTGGAGAACTGACTGGGTTCTGTGTCTGTTCTTAAATATAATGCTTCCCTGAAGGAAAAAATGGAGATGAAGCAAAAACTTCTCTCCGAGACAATAGCAGTGTGATTATTTTTTTCCTTCAGGTTGAAATTGTAATTGAAAACACTTGCTTATCAAAATGATTTAATTGCATGTTAGCAATTGGCTGCTCCTTCTCATCCCACTTGTGTTAAATCTCATCTATAGCATATTCATATATTCATAGTCTTTGTTCTTTTAAGCATAGGTAACTGGGAAGTGAGAAATAGGCAAGAATATTGCAAGTCTCTTTCTTGCCCTCCTGCTAGTGGTTGTTAATGATACCTGATTCAGTTTTCCTGTTAGTAAAATACAGGCATTCTACCATTACACACTGTACTTGTAAGGCATTAAGAATTGTAAATGGCAAAAGTAGAAAGGCAGCTGACTTTGTCTTTTTTTTGTGTGTGTGTGTGTGTCCACTAGAGAGCAGCAAAAAACTGTATTCCTAGAAGCTTGCCTGTGGCTGATTGTGCATTATTTTTCCCCTTTAAAATAAAGGGAGGGGGAGCGTAGCTTCAGAAGGAAGTAGGGATGTGTTTGTGGAGAAAACTATTCAGTTGAGTGTGAACAGTGTACTGTCTTGATATGAGGCTAGAAGATAATGGCATCAAACTGGGACAAAAGTATAAATTGTTCTGTAAAATTGCACTCATTGAGAACTCTGTAGCAAAAGAACAGTGGGAACAAAATAAGGAAGACACCAAATGCCTTATGTAGTATGAGTGACATTTGTGTATCTTTGCAATTCTGTCTTATCAGAGAGATGAATAAGCTTAACAATGTCTACTTAAACGTCATTTTTCAGTTCAGGTAACTTATTCTCTGTACCATGACTTAAAGTACATAAAAATATATATATATATATATTATGTCTCTTACTGTAGGCATTCAGATGCATGTGCAGTTATGATGAGCCAAGGAGACTTGCATCCAAAAGTTTTGGATGAAGCAAGTCAGGTAAAGGCCTGCAAAGGTTAACTTGGAGAAGAATAAATATTTGTAATAGCAGATTTCCTTCTCCAGGAAATTCTGCAATTTAAAGAATGAAACCCGATCTTACATGTGATGCTGTATTCCCTCTGCCCTCAAATTACTAGTTCAGTTGATAGCTTTAGTAAAGCAGAAACCTGAGTTTTTTAAGGAAATGTTTTCCTGTATCTTCAAAATAAGTCTAACCCCTATTCTGCTTATGTGGAAGGAGGTACGTTCTCAGGTTGTTTGGGCTCTGTTTAGGGTTTGGATTCTTTTTGTTTGTTTGTTTTAAATGAAGATTAAGCCTTTATATGTCCCTTCCTCAGCAAAAATTGTAATTGTAAAACCATCAAGTAATGGCTTTAAAATGGCTTTAAAATGACATTACTTGTATTGGCTTTGAAAATAAGATAACTGCATGATAAGTGCTCTAGAGTGTGGTGTTATAGTTATTTTTTTAGGATAGAAGACAGTAACAGAACTGCTCTACCTGGAGAAATATCTAAGATAGCAGCCTTTCTCTTTTAATACATAATTGTATAAGGAAGATGACTTCAACTTTGTTTTACTTTCTTAAATATGCAGATGTCCTAATTCTGTTGTTACAATGAAAAGCATTGTAGTGTTGTTCTTTAGTGTTACAGTCCTGTGTTTATGTAGCCAGAAAGATTATATAGGGCTCAGTTTCTTAAACTTTTATTTTTTCAGTAATTCAAGTTGTTTTACAATTCTACTGTGTGCCAAGACTAACATTGATGTTTTTTCTCCATACAGCATTACAGTGTTATTGCCATCTATGTACAAAAGACAACTTTACATGTGTGACAGATGGGCTTTGTTTTACCTCAGTAACACGGACTGCAGACAAAGTCATACACAATAGCATGTGTATAGCAGAAGTTGATCTGATTCCCCGAGACAGGCCATTTGTTTGTGCACCATCCTCCAGAGATGGAGTTATTACTTTGCCTCATTGCTGTGACAAAGACCACTGCAATAAAATAGAACTTCCAATTCCAACACCAGGTAAGAGTTTTTGGCATGTTGGATTTTTTTTAAAAAACTTCACAAATTCCGCAAGCATTCCAATTTTGAAGTTGCAGGTGAACTTGAAGACCTAAAGTATACCTTAGATTTTGCAAAAAAAAAATTCAAGAGCTTTGGTATATAACATTAATATCCTGTGTAGGAACAGTAGAGCCAGTTTTGAAGATTTTTATGCAAGTCAAATAAAAACTGAGTAAGCATGTAGTTGCTTTTGTTCACTGTAATACTTAGTCTTCAAAAAATTACTGTGCAAACATTATTAATGAATGCGTTAAAGTAAATTGAACATCACAAAATAACTAAATTTAATGTATTTCATAGTGTTACAAAAAGAGAGGAAGTTTTACCATTTCCTTTTATTTTTACTATCAGGTCCTACTCCAGGAAAACCAGCTTCTAATCTAGGACCTGTGGAACTGGCAGCTGTTATTGCTGGACCTGTCTGCTTTGTCTGCATTTCACTAATGTTGATTCTATACCTTTGTCATAACCGTACTGTGATTCATCATCGTGTGCCAAGTGAAGAAGATCCTTCATTAGATCGTCCCTTTATATCAGAAGGAACTACTTTAAAGGATTTAATTTATGATATGACAACTTCAGGCTCTGGGTCAGGTAATGTCATACTTGTAGTAGTAATTACTCTGATAAAGAGCTTTGTAAAGCACTGATTTTTTTTTAATATTGTCAGATCTACTTAAACTTGTAAATAATTGGAAAAGGAGGTAGAAAAGATGCTGCTTTCATGTAGATTTATTTGATAGCAGTAAAAATTGCAGTATATGAAAAGTGATTTTTAGCTCTAAATTCATATACACCTGTAGATATTGGTGTATAAAGAATATTCTAAGTACGAGTTAATATTTTAGCCAGTTCTCTCCTTAGAGAAGATAGTGTGTTAATTGTAAATTGCTGTAGACCATGTCTGAAGAACTTCTATCCTTTGATTTCATAATTTGTATTTATTAATTCTGACTTCAAGAGGTATTCCTCTGGAATGAAGAGGTTATAGTCTGTTTACTGCTTATAGTCTTTGCTATTGTAATCCTCACATAGTTGCCTATAGGACTGTGTTGGTCTGCCATAGAAATACAGTATAATAGGCAGTGATAGGGGATGATGCATCACACAAAACATTGCAGAAATTAATTAATCTATGGTCCATGTTAAATTACATATATTCTACAGGAGTGGGGCACCAGATTGTGTACAGTAGTAGTTCCCTTCTAACTTCGATAGATAATCACAGCACTTTCTATGCGGCTGCTTTCCCCTACTACTTTAGATCAGAAGTCAGGCCTAAGATCATGTTAATTCAGACTTAGTTGTTGATTGACCTTTCCAGTTGTTACTGGGAATATCCCTTCATTTGCATTCTGGCCTTCCTCCCTCTGGTACTTCTGAGAATTTTCATGTTTGAAGATATTCTCTGGAAATATGCCTTCAAAATAAGTTCTTGATAAGCTGGGAATCATAGAAGAATCTTATTCCAGAGTGGTTCAAAGTTCTTGAACCATTTGCACCCTTCTCCATTTGCAAACGTTGGGTGGGTTTTGTTGGTTGTTCTTGTGGTGGTGGTGTTTGTTGTTGGATGGGGTATTTTAGGGTTGCAGGTGGAATAAGGTGTTTGGCAGTTGGAGGGGTGGGTTTATTGTTTTTCTGTTGTTGTGGGGGTGATATGGTTATCACGAGAGTGGAATAGGAAGTGTTTCAAGTACTTATTTTCAGCGCTGTTGGTAGTGTTTATATTTGCTATGACTTGTATAATTTTGTCTCAAAATTAGTAAATCTCTTACTATATAAATTCTCATTCTTTTGTGCCTTAGCACTTTAATGATAATTTCAGCATCCTGATTTTGGTACAGCACATTTAAAAATGAGAGGACTCCTCAGTTATGGAATAAACTGAGGGTAGGAACAGTGATAGGAACAGAGCTGCTAGTGAGAAAGGTTTCTGACATGGTTAAGCACTGAACTGTATGAACGGTATGCTGCTGGGGAAAGAAGATGGAAAAACACGGAGGAAATGTACAGATTAGACAATAATCCAAATTTAGTCATAAGAGCCATAGTTATTCAGCACAAAGCACTTATGTAAGAGTTGCAGCTAAGAGAGTGTTTGGGCTGCTGGCCTAGAGTAAGTGTTCTTGCAGAGGGACCAAAAGCTTGAACTTGTCAAGTAAAATGGGATTCACCTGTTTTTGTATTATGGTATTCTTTGAAGAGAAGCGTATCAAATGATGTGTACAGAATTCTAAAAAGGAGCTTACCACTGAGATCAGAAGGGAATTAGGATTCATTTTCTGTGGTGATAAATACTAAACTGCTGTTAATTATTTGACTTTTGTTAGTATCCATGAGGAGAAAAGGAAAATAAAGCAAGACCTGAAACAGTTACAGGCTTGATGAAACGAATTCATAAAACATTTAAAGTAGAATCTGAGACTTTAAGCAGAGGGCTCTAAGAGAAGGATTTCAGAGTCTCTTGGAGCTGAGAATGATTTACCGATCATAATGCAAATCTCAGAAATAACTACATATTGTATAGATGGATTGGGATGCCCCACTGTAACCCTACAACTTGCAAGTGACCAAGCAACTTTGTTGCAAGGAAACAGGAAGAGTCATAAGAAATGGGAGAGAACTTTCTGTCATTGATAGGTGAGTTCAAGCAGGTACTTAAAGCATTTGAAAACCAGAGGATTATAAAATCAATGTTGAGCTGAGTCAGTTCAACTAGATGTAAAACTACTATAAACTATCAGCGATTCATAGAGGTTTGAAGAGAATTAAATTCTCCCAGTTCATAGGTTTTTGGGTTGCCTCTCAGGGAAGGTCTTTTGGGGAGAGACTTACCCAGGTAAATTCTGCACTGTAGACCAAATGTTTGAGAATATGAACAAAAACCTGATAGAACAAGTCTAGAGGAGTTGCTCTAACAAAGCTCTACTACAAAGACAGGCTGAGAGAGTTGGGATTGTTTAGCCTAGGGATGAGAAGGTTCTAGTGGGATTTTATAGCAGCCTTCCAGTAGTTAACGTGGGCCTACAGGAAAGATGGGGAGAGACTTTATGAGGGAGTGTAGTAATAGATAATTTGTTTAAACTAAAAGATGGTAGATTTAGACTATAAGAAATTCTTGGCTGTGTATGTGGTCAGGCACTAGAAGAGGGTGCCTAGAGAAGTTGTGGATGCCCCATCCCTGGAAGTGTTTGAGGCCAAGTTGGATGGAGTTTTGAGCAACCTGGTCTGGTGGGAGGTGTCCCTGCCCATGGCAGGGGGGTTGGGACTGGGTGATCTTTAAGATTGCTGTCAACTCAAACCCTTCTGTGATTCAGAAACAAAGTTATAGCAGGTGATTTTGTTGGCTGCCTTTAGTGCCTTAAAACTTAACTGCTGAATGCAGAACTTACTAATCCAAATCAGGTGAAAACTTCTTATACATCAGAAAGTCATTGGCCTTAATTAATCAGAGCACAGTTAAGATGTGGAAAGGAAAAAAAAAAAAAAAAAAAAAAAAAAACACTCAAACTGTAAGAAGGCTTGAGGATACTTCGATACGAAGTATGACAATGATGCTTCATGGATAAATTGTATGACCATGCTTGAATATAAGATGACTTGTTGTTGAATTTAACGTGAGCTTGAATTTCTCCCCTCTTCTTGATTAGCTGACTCTGATCTTCGTGCACAGTTGAAAAGGAGCTGAACTTGAGCTTAAAAAAAAAAAAGAGCTTGAAGTATACTTGTGTCCAGTGTGTATGTCACAAAGGCTAACATTGTAGCCATCTGCAGCAAGTTACTTTTCAGGCATTCTGGTTTACAGTAATACAGTTGCCCAGATTCCTGGTGATACACAGCTGCATTTCCACTATTGCAAAAAGTGGAGAGTGCTCAGTTGAAACAGTGTCTGTGAGGTAAAAAATTCTCATAGACTTAAGATAATTATGGATTCCAGCCTTCCAATGCTATTTTTGACAGCAGCAGTAGTAAAAGAAAGCATAGTTGCAAAAAAAAAAAAAAAAAAAGGAAGCAAATGAATTGTGCAGATACTGTAAAAACAAGTATAGGAGCAAGGTGAATTAAGCTTCGTGTCTGTTTTGAGGTTAGCTGATATCCTTGGACGACATTTTTATACAAGAAGTGTCATCCATAAATGGCTTACCATGTTGAAAGCAGCGTGCCTCAAACTGGATATATACAAACAACTTTTGGAAGCAGCTATAGAAAATACAGTAGGTACATCCCAGCTTTCAAGCATAGAATATCAACTTCTATTTGAAGTTTGTGTAAGGATTTTGCAGTAGCACTTAAGTGCTGAGCAAGAAACCTCTTCCGGTCAACAGAGTAAAATTTCACATTTTTAGAAATCAGTTTGGTCCTGTGGTTATTCTAGGTTGGCTTTTTCTGCATTTCAAAAATCTTTCCGTAAAGAATACAAATTAGGCTTCACAGATAGGCATATATTTGAGCAGACAACACAGTTGACCCAAGGACAGCTATTACAACAGAAGTTTTGTGGATTTTTTTTGTCTGAGCAAATAATATTGCAAGTCCTGAAAATACTTAAATCTCTAGTATATCCATTTTTCCCCTTCATTTTGTCATGTAGAATTACACATGTTTTCAGCACAGAACATGCAGAAAATTCCTCTAAATCTGAAACTTTCAAAGAGCTTCTCTGAATGCTTCAGTGTTTTAATTTACATTTCTCAAAGACTGTCAATGCTGTTGAGCAGATCAGATGTCCTTCTAGTGCTGTTATTTGCAAAGAATGTCCAGAGATGGACAGGAAATAATTATTCAAGCTTGTTTTCTGTAGCGTAAGGAAATGCAGCTCTTGGAACAGTGATTACAGAACAATAGATTTGTCAAGTGTTTGATTTAAGTGAAATAATCCAATATGAAAAGACTTTATTGTGAGCAGATAATATGGCTGATGCATTCATCCTGTAATGTAGTATCACTGCAGAATTCAACAAGCCTTTTAGTTACAACAAAAACCTACCCTTGGGGGATACCAGTGCTTCTTGCTTGTTGTGTAAGTTTATGGAAGCATGTTACGAGGTGCTGTGATTTGAATGCATGTAGATGTTCTGAAGCTGTAAAACCTGCATGAATGTGAGCATTTTTCTCATGCATAATGCTAGTGAAGTGCACAAGTGTGGCCTGTGAAACAGGGAGATAGTGTTAAAAGGACGTTTTCCTATGTTACAGGGGCTTGAGAGTACTAACAGGCTGCTCATGTACTTGGGTATCAGCATGAAAGTTTGACAGTGTTGCTGATATAAGCATGGTTTAACTTTGTCTTAGAAATGGACCAAGTCTCACCTAGTGAGAAATCAAATAAATGGACGAGTAGAAAAGGTGCTCTTGAACTGCTTTGTCAAGAGAGTTATGATCTTTAACAACAACAAAAAACATTAATCCTGATTATTCCATGGTTTTTGTTTCTTATGCTTGGTTAATTTTTGTGATGTTGTCCCCTCCCTCCTCTCCCCCACTCAAGTTTAAACAGAAAGGAAGTCATGTACATTCCTTTTAAAAACTGTAGAGGCAGTTTGCAGCATAATGTATTTCAATACTTGTATTGTTGGCACTTAAGATTGTAGGCAGAATCTTACCAATGTACTTACTAGCAGTCTCCAACAAGCTGTCAAAATCTTAGGAGTGTGCATTCTAAGAGAAACATGCTAAGTGCTTCCTTTGTTAATATTGAATCTTCTTTTCAGGTTTACCTTTACTTGTGCAAAGAACAATTGCAAGAACTATAGTACTTCAAGAAAGCATTGGTAAGGGTCGCTTTGGAGAAGTATGGCGAGGGAAATGGAGAGGAGAAGAAGTTGCTGTGAAGATCTTCTCCTCAAGAGAAGAACGCTCGTGGTTTCGAGAGGCAGAAATTTATCAAACAGTTATGCTACGACATGAAAACATTCTTGGATTTATTGCTGCAGACAATAAAGGTTAGTAACACCATGAATTAATCTTGCTGTTTGTATTCTGTGTCAGAATAGATAGTAATTTTATAATCTATTTTGCAAACATCCAATTAAGAATAGGAAAAAAATATTATTTGAACATTCGATATTTCAACAAGTTTAATTAAAATGTACTTTTTTTCTGGAAAACATGTTTAAATCTTTTTTAAAAGATTGTGTATGTAATGAGGTGTAATTTCCACAAGCAAGTTAAAATATTAGCTAAACTTTATATGAAAAGTAGCTGCATTATCCAATCAGCCTGCAAGTTTGCTGAATATCTTTACTTTCCTAATAGCCTAATAAGACAGACATGTGGGACCAAGAGAAATAATGTCTAATCTGGTAATCCTAATATAATGAAGTAGGTAGAGAATTCATTTTTAAGTCTGAGGTATGAGAAGCTTACATTTAGCAGTTCAATTAGAAAAGAAGCTGTAAAAAAGCAATTAATAGTTTTGTCCCTGGTATTAAAAACCTATACCTATCTCCTGTTGTTGGAGTATACAAGTAAGTAGAATTCGCTATAATTATCAGTGGACTGATTTCAAGTGTCTGTATCTCTATGAACACGTCAAATTGGAACAGAACCCAAAAGTTTGTGTGAAACACTCCCCTTCTCCAAGGAAGGGTTAGCTACAGTTAAATTGTTCCTAACATGTTTAACATGTTCGTCTCCAAGAGCTTGGTTATCCACAGCATGCTATGCAACTTGTTCCAGCCATGTAGTATGCTTAGCATTAGAAACTTTGTCTTAATATCCAATACAACTTTAGATGTGACAGTAAGAACAGATGTGAAAGCAGAAGTTTGTTGTGATGGACCTACTGGAATATCTGAAATCTGCACCTTAAATGAATACATTTAGTTGTATTAAAGATGTTAGTGAAAATGCCCCTTTTGCAGAAGTTACAGGCACTATTTCAGTTAGAAGTGCCATGAATATATCACAGTATCTTAGCTGTAACTTTCAAGAAAATTAGTCTGTAGTTAAGCATAGGAGTCTCCCATTTTGCCTCAAACCCGTAGGTAGTTTGTCTCAAAATTACACTTGACTACTGTGCACAAGGGGTATGAGGAAGTTAACCTAAACTAGTGGGCTCCTAAAATAACTCTGTAATTGCTCGCTCAAGTTTGTGATGCAGTACAGTGGATTTCTGTTTAACTTGAACATCTTTCAGTTCCCTGCAATACACTATAATGTGATGTAAAAAACATGTTTTTTATTTGTTTCAGTTGTTAATATGCTGGACTTAAAATGGGGAATAAATCCTTTGTTAAAAGTTCACGTTGTTATTTGAGGCTTTGTGGCTTTAGGACAAGGCTCTCTTGTTCTCTTGAGAACTGGGTTGTAAATGGTTCACAAGAAAAGGGTGAAGACATATTTTGAAAATGCTGTTACTCTTTACTCTATTTTTCCAGTAGTATTACTATCTAATCAAGTGGGAAAAACTGTTTTCAAAGACCTTACTGCTGGTTTATTTTACCTACTAATGCAGAATTCTCAGGATAGCCTTCTGCATCCTCATAGCAAGGAAATCTGTACACAGCATTTTCTCTTTAGGTTAAGGATTCAAAAGTCCTGAATATCAAAAGGAAATTAATATGTCAACTGTACTTCAGAATAGCTGGAGTCCCCTGTGTACCATTAAATAGGGTAGCACATAGGGACCATTAAGGAGGAAGTTCTTTCAGTTTCCCAGGTGTGCTATCATAATACTTCAAAAGGAACAAGAGAGACAGTAGGCTTAAAAATGCCTGTGAACAGTCTTTAGTTATAGATGCTAGTGTTTCCTGCTAAGTGCTTATTAGGTGCCAGAAGCAAGATGAAATGCTACTTTGCAGTGGTAATAGCTGTGAAGGATTTGCATCCATTTCCCCATAGGGCAGGAGAAATGCTGAATGCATTCAGGAGTTAGTACAGCCTAGCTGGAATGCATGAAGTCATACTCCAGGAACCTGACGATGTGTCTCAGACCTTGCAAAGGTAACTAAAAAGATACAGCAGTACAGGGAATTGCTAGTGCAATACCAGTTCATTGTTTGCTGAAAGTTTCAGTAATGCATAGAGATGAATTCTCAGGAGAAGGTTTTCCTGTGTCCATTATGAGTGCTGAAGACTCATTTCTCCTTTGTTGGCCAGTTTGATGCTGCAATTTTCTCTGCTAGTAAAAGCATTAATAAGGTCTCTCATCTTAACACCAAATGTATTTTTCGCAACTTTTGGGAAATCTTTGGTGACAATTGTATCTGTCAAATTGCAATCTATACAAGCACAGATCAGCTAAGTCAGTGGAATTCAGCTCAGATGGTTGAGTCAGTTTGACCATCAACTCGTCAACCATCACTCTTCATTTTGCACTATTTAGGCATTCCATGTGCCATAATGTTCCTCCTCCCGTTTTCCTACATGTGTTCAGAAGACTGCAGGACCTGGTCTTGTTTGTTATCTACTTTCCCATCTGAAGGTTTACTGGGAAATAGGTGCTGCTGTTAAGCCAACTTGCAGGCTGAAAAGCAATAAATGTTTTTATCTGCAGTCTGGCTAGAACACTTATGTTCTGGTTAGCTCTTTACTTAGCCAGAGGTTACGTGCTAACTTTCAAATACTGCTAGGTCAGAGAAATTGCTTTCTGGGCCATGTGTGGCCTTGTTTTGAACTACCTAAGCAGGTAGTTTGGGGCTTGGGTGTTTTTTGTTTGTTTTGCTTGATACCCAATGCTAAAGTGTGTTAAGTACCTACAGTATTTTACAAGCAATGGCAGCAACCTCTGTTCACAGTACTAATTACTTACCTGGGTTCAACTGTCCATAACCATAACTCTCTGTAGTCACATTTTGAGTAAGGCGAAATCTTATACCGCATACTTTCACTTAACATTACGCATTAAAATGACTTTTCTGTTCCTTCCCCTTTGTTCAGTTAGACTACCTTACGTGTTAAGTAGATCCCTGAGAATGTTAGGCAATATATTGCAGAGGAATGAGTAGAATTGCTTCCTCTTGAGAGAAATAATTTGTGTTTATTCTTTTTGAGCTTTGGTATTAGCCTGAGAAGAAGGCATTTGACAGGAAGGTCTTGCTAATCTACATAACTCAAGTGTTTTACATTAATTTAATCAGGTGATTATCTTAATGTGATAGTCAAGCTGTTTCACTTTCAAAAAAAAAAAAAAAGTTGAAGTCCCCTTCTAGCCCAAACTGTCTTATCCCAGCAAGTGCCTGAATATCTAATTTCTTTAACATTACAGTTAAGGATTCCATTGTAACTGATCTTATCACTATTCATTTTCCTCTGTTTTTTTCTTAAATTATCTGCATGCCAAGAAACGTTAGTTTCAAAGTAGAGAGTAGGATACATTTTACTACGTGATACTAGAGAACGTATGTAATTAGGCAGTTTTTAAACTTTAAGCTTCACTTAAATATTCAACTTGGAGCATAAATTTCAGGTTCAAAATTACCAGACAATACTGTTGGGCTTCAAAACCTAGCGTTTAGCTTTAAGACAAGCATGCACGTGTCCAAATTTTTGTTCTAAGAGTTAACAACTTGAAAAATAATTTAGTAATGAAGTGAAAAATGCTTTTTTCACTTAAGTGAATTCAATTTTAGTTGAAACTTGATTACATAGGTTTTCTAAGGTAATTGTAATGAATTCTGCTCTCCAGAGGGAGTTTGTCTAAAATGAATGTTGCTTGGAATTCACTAATGTTTTTTCACAGACTGTAACCAGTCCTCTAACAAATCTGAAAGTTTTGTAAGTAAAACAAAATAAGAAATTCTGAAGAGAGAAATAAACTTTTTGCTTTAGAGTTAATTTGATGGTCTGAAAATATTTTCAGAAGGTTTATTACAGATGGATGAAATAACCATAATTAAGCACTTTTAAATTGATCTGTTTTTTTGAAGATACCTAGACTCTTGTAATATTTTTGAACGTTTTGAAATTGCATGAGACTCTTGATTAAACTGTCTGTGTTAGCTAAATTAGATTACCTTGTCTTGGAAAGCTGTGGTACTGCATATAATTATGACTTTTTCATACCTGGTGATGCAAATTCAGTGGTTGAAAACTTCATAGCAGATGCTGTTTACTGTGGAGCCAAAATATTCAGGTCACTAGCAATTAACCACACTATCAACAGTATAAGAAGAATAAGTTCATAGCTTGTGTTCTGCTTGCATCACTGAATAAATACGTGTATAGTTGGTCAAATTTAGTAAGGTGGAGGTACTGTAGTAGGTTCTATCTAATAGCTGAACAGTGGTGTAGATACAGCTGCATTTCAGCTTGTCTGTAAATAATAACATTTATGTAAGCTTGGATGTAAGACCATGGCTTGTTTAAATTCTTGTTAGGCATCCACAGACAATACATAATACAAAAAATTGTCATCTTTAGGAAAGGGTAATGATCCAAGCTTTATTTTTTCTTCTTTGGAAAAAAAAAAAAAATAGAAGCAGACTAAGTATTAAGACTTGCAGGTAATAATAAAGCTGTAAATAAAGTTGTACATAAGAAAATAGAGGGGTCTATCTATAATTAGTAGCATATTCTCTTCTTAGAAACTAAGAGTTCAGAAGTAAAAATTTTACGCATAGGCAATACAATCTTGTTCCGAAGTAATGACAATTCTTCAGAAACTATCTAGTGTCTTTGAAAGATCTATTTAAATGCCATAGGTCAATACACAGCTTAAAATGAATTGCATTTAGATACCTCTGCCTGAAACAGTGCCTGGGCATTTACACCATACACATACCTGTTGTTTGATCCTGTATTTGACTTCTGATGAATGGGGCTTCTCATTGTGTTAAAACTAGACAACAATAAATAGAGAAATTAGCAATGTGGAGATATTCCAATGATGAAGCATTGGAATAAAAGTAGTGAAGAGAATGTTCTGACTTCTGAATGAATTATTTCATTTTGAACTCCTACAGCTTTTGGAGCTCTTTAAATAATGCATTTTAGAGAGCTTTTTATGTGCCTGTAAACACATACCCTTTTCTAATGGTTCTGTAAAACTGGTTCAGTGAAGCTACGACTGTTGAACTGACTTTTCAGAGACCATATTTCTCTGGTGGAAAAAGTGACATTTAATAGTGTACTGAGTTCTACCAGTTCATTTGCTTGTCTTTGCAAAATAGCAAAAGATGAAGCAGTCCTAACTTAAAAGTAGGTGAAGACTTTAAAAAGAAAAAAGAAAAAAAAAAGAAAAAAAAAACTTTGTTTTGCTTTCAAAAAACTAAGCTCAGGATTTGCTTCTGTGGGTAAGTTGTAAGAGTCTTCACACTGCAGTAGCAGCTTTCCAACAGTCTTTTATGGTCAGGGCATTTGTCTACTTTCTGTTGCCTGTTTAAATGAAACCTAGTTGAGACTAAGCTGTGAATGTACAGAGGCAGTATTCTACCTATTGTAAGAATTGGTTGAATGTAGATTACACTTTTATTTTCCTACTCTGAAGTGTTCTGGTGATTTTTATGATTACTTTTTTATTACTTTTTTTTCCTTTAATGGTAACTCTGGCCTCCATAGAAATGTCCAAGTAGTAGTTCTGTAAAGTCTTCCCTGCCAGCCACAGGTGGCTAAGTAAATATAGCATTACTTGATCTGTAGATCATTTTGTGCCTATATGACGTTTCTGAGCTAAATGTACTTTTGAGGGGATTAGAGGAAAAGGAAAGCAAATACAAGAACTTCCAATTTGGAAACTAGGCTTTTTAGTTTGCTCATCAGTATGTTGGGAACTAATTCCTGAATTCACTTCCTATTCTTCAGATTTAGTTCTTCATATATTTAGCTTATGCTAAATTTTCTCACTTGTTATTAGAGAATAATGGCTGTATAATCCAGGATAGAAGTCCAACAAATAATAGTTATCCCATAGAAAGAGATGAAAGTCTTTTCTACAAAGTAGCTGTAAAAACGCTTTTCAGATCTACCATTGGAGTTGCTTTTATTAGGTTGTCCGATTGTCTTTGTATATTTTCTTTGTTTGAAAGATACAACATACAGTGGCCTCAACTCCAAGGTATTCTGTGTGCACTGTTTTAATAGTTTCAATGATTTAGTTGTGGCCTGTCACTTGTATGTCTTGAAATATTTGTAAATGCCTATCGGGTTCACAGTTCAGGAACTAGTGACTGACTAAATAACCTGAATAACTATTGACCAGTAATGTCACCTATGAATAATAGTGACGATGGCTTTCTGGAGTTTGTCTTTTAGTTTAAATAAAAGAATATTCCCTAAGCTGTTCAGAATGTTTTTGCATTGGTAGGCCCAGCCCTTAAGGTGGCATTTATGTGTCACAGGGACAGAAGTAAAGACTTAAAGTCCAATTGGCTGAGGTTGTAAAACAGTCTGTAACTTAGAAGCATTGTAGAAAACTGATATATATGGATATATGGGGTGTGTGGTATTCATGCCAATGTTGTTTTGCAGACAATGGTACGTGGACTCAGCTGTGGTTGGTGTCAGACTACCATGAACATGGGTCACTCTTTGATTACCTGAACAGGTATACAGTAACTGTGGAAGGAATGATAAAATTAGCTTTATCCACTGCCAGTGGCCTTGCTCATCTTCACATGGAAATTGTGGGCACACAAGGTAATCTTACAATTGTTCAGTTTGTCCAGTGAAAAATACTAGATATTTTTTTAATAGCACATATTTTTTCCTACTGTGATTCTCTTAATTAGAATATCAAACTCTTTAAGGGTATAGATGCTTTGCACACAGCTGCTTGTTTTTGTGATGAGAAGGCATCTGAACACAGCACTGATAGCAAGGTTAATCTTTTGAGGAGCTGAGTCAATTGAAAAATGTCAGTCTGTGACAATTTCTGAACTAATACAAGTTCTTCCTTTCTGTGGTATATCCAGGTCACGACAATGTAATAATCATTCATACAAAACATCTATGTGGTGCCTGTAGTGCCTGTCATATCTCCCTAGCTTTAATTTGTGACAGCATTATGGGTCTATTTCCAGATATAGTAGAAGTATTTTGCAAGCAAGTAATATTTGTGTGCATACATGGAACAAGGGAGGGAAGCAGCAGAGACTGGGGTGATGTGATGCATGTAGTGCACTTTTCTGGGTAACCGGCTAATCGACAGTGAATGATTTCAAGAGTTATCTTGAAAAGCCCAAAGTGGTGGAACTGGAAGGGATACCTTAACCTCAGTCTGCATAAGATTTGGAATACCAGCAATTGCCTTTTACAGATGTTATTACTATTTTTTTTTTCTTTACAGGCAAACCAGCGATTGCCCACAGAGATTTGAAATCAAAAAACATACTGGTAAAAAAGAATGGAACATGCTGCATTGCAGACCTAGGATTAGCAGTTAGGCATGATTCAGCTACAGACACGATTGATATTGCCCCCAACCACAGAGTAGGAACAAAAAGGTAAAAATCATTAGAGTGATGTGTTAAGTGATTTTTAGAATGAAATGCTTTGCTTTCTCTTTTTTATTTCATTTAGAAGATTTTTCTAGCTACAAATATAATAAGCAAAAAATATCAATAATGGAAGGTAGAGTTCTGTGGCCCTTTCTTCCAGCTAGTGATTTATGTAGACTGTACTAAAAGTGCATGCTGAACATTGGGTTTTATTAGTAGAATTTGAAAAATGTCAAAAATGTGCAAATTGCAGTAGGGCACAAGTATGTGTTAAAACAATTAGGGGGACTTCATGAATACCGATTGTAGAGATTTCACTTGCTGTATCTTATTCTTTCTGTCTTGTTGCATGGAATTAGTGCTTGCAGCAGTCTGGTGACATGTAAGACAGTATATTGACAGAAAGCAAAAAGCTGGGGATTTTTGTTTGTTTAGTTTGAAGCCTATGTGATAGAACAAAGTGCAGTTTCAAACATGGGCTTTTGTGAGGAATATATTCTTTAGAGAATTACAAGAGCTTAAGAAGGTAGTTGTCTGTCATCTACTGCATAAATAGTTATCAACGAATGAGCGAGTTTGCTTCCTTTTATTTTAAAGGCGTACCTCTTAATTTGGAAGTAAGAATTTTTCTCATTCTCAAAAGAATTCCTGAGAACTGTTTAATTGCACTTCTTTATAGCTTCTGTGTTAAGTCAGTGTAGTATAGTTTAGTACCAGTAGTACTTGTACTAAAGTTTCTATTGCTGAGAAAAGCGTGGAAGTCCTGTGATCCAGGGTTGTGCAAGAGTAACTTACGCATATGCCCTAACTGTGTTGGAGAAAATCCTGTGTTAATGTTGTTGCATGTTCCCCAGTCCTTACCCTAAAAAATGTTTGTTTTTTTTTCTTTTGACATCTCTTTAGTGAGTGATACTGCATATGTGTATGCGTGAATGGGATGAACTAGGATATACGTTTAGTTGTGGCTTTTGGGGGAGAAAAATGGGGTTTAGTGAACAAGGCTTTTTGAATTAGTATTGAAATATTTTTTACTGACAATCATATTGCTGAGATTACTTTGTTCTAAAGTTCTGTTATTCTTCTTCTGTTACCAATTTTTTTAAAACTACACAAATAGTTAGATGAGACTTACCTTCTGAATTTTTACTAGATTACAAAATACTAGGCATTATTCCTTCTCAAGTCTCCACTAATCATTGCCTCATGCTTCTTCACAAGGGTGAAGGTGCACCAACTCTCTTACTGCAGTGGGCAGCAGCAGGACTAAGTCCACTGCCCAGTTTAGACATTAGTCACTTTTACTTCTCTGAAAATTGTTCATTCTCATAAAAGGCTGGTCCCTTCTTCCTCCCTCTTGTGTATTCTTAGGTAAGTAACTCTGCATCTTTGCTTATTTTTCCATAATGAAGCTCAGCTCTTTTCTGTTCAATGACAATTTTGTTCCCATTGATGGGTACCACTGCTGGTATCTCTTCTGCACGTGGAAGTTCTGTATGCAAGTTCAGAGAGGCTTGACTAAGCTCATGTTTTTCCAGTGATTGTCTACAGTAAAACATGGTCTAGGGAGCAAGCAAGACTCATTTTCAGGTGAGTGCTCTAGCTACTGATTGGACTGATTCTTCTCTCTGGCTGAACAAATCTTTATTTCTGCTTAGATGCTTAGCTTCATCAGGGGATGTGAAATGTATGCTTTTGTAATTTAGCCTAAAGCATAAAGCAGGGAATGTGAGCTTTAAACTGAGGAGGAAATAAAATCCTCCTCTTCCTTTTAAAGAAGTGTAACCCAGCTGTTACTTCTGGTAGTTGAAACTGGCTGTGTTTAATCTGGTGAAGCAGTTCAGTTGTAAATTACACCTTAGCACGGGCAATCTTCTGCAGTTTACCTAACCCCAACATGAGTGGAATTCTAGCTGTTCTTGAGAACAGGTGTGGTGAAGAGAAGTGTCATGTTCAACATGTTTTTGGGTCCTATTCCACTCCCTGTAAGCTTTAATAGAATTTGAGGAAATGAATACAGTGCTTTCAGACTGAGTGTGACAAGAGGAAAGCCAGCAGCGGGCTCCCAGAGCTCGGTGAGGCTATACTCAGCATTGTTTGTAAACTCCTTTGTAGACTAAACTCCTTTGTAGACCAATCATCCCATTCTTGGAGCATGTTGACCTGCAGACCTTGTTCAGAAGGTCAAAATTAGTCCGTGTAGAGTAGTTCTCTTTAGAATCTGAAATGCTGTTTCAGTGAAGAGTGCATTTACATTCAATATGTAAGTTTGTCAACTTATATACGAGTACATAGGAGATGCATTTTTCTCTCAATTTTGTTTAATAGCCATGAAATGCTAGCTAGGTGATCTACTTGCCTTTTGCCTCTAGCAATAATCTCTCAGACTTTGAGTAATCAGCCACCATTTTGAGTTGCTAGTGAAGCCAAAACCACTCTAATTGCATTGGTGGAAGGTCAGACAAAGTCAGTTTGCCTGTAACTTCAGTGGAAGGCACATTTTGGGGAGGGAGGTGGTTGGCATTTTTTTGGGCGGTTGGTTGCTGTTGTTTTGTTCGTTCATTTTTTATTTTTTTTTTTTTCCCCTCTCCTTTGAGGGTTTGAAATCAGCTTCACTACCACAGTCAGGCCTCTTTTATATTTTTTTTTCTGTTAAAACCCTTGTGCTTAGGATGACTTACAGAAATGGAGACAGTCTCCTTTACTGTCTATATAAGCAGTTATGGCTGACAGACTTGTGCAGCATGATTGGGGTTTTTGGCTTATGCTTTTTCCCCTTCTACTGGCTCCATCGCTCTTCGTGTCCCCATGTGATCTTGAGATGGATGAGATATTCTTTCTTCTAGACCCAAAGCTGATCACTATACTGTCAAGTACATGAAGTAGCATAAGAACAAATTCCAATATGTGTGTGTGAAATCCTTGCTGAGATAAGGAAAACACCCACAACAGTATTGCATACTTCTTGATTAACAATTTTTTGATACAGGTAGCCTAGAATAGTTTGACTCTTGTCCATGTCAAAGGCTGATACATTAAGACTTGCCTCTCTTTCAGTAAATACTGTCAAGGTGAACCTTGTGTACTTCCTCAGGCAACTGTCCTCCTCAGCTTGTGCTGTTATCACGTGGACGATTCATATGCCTACACAGTGGTTAGGAGAACTTTCTTGTCAGCAGCCCTTACTGAAATTCTGTACTACTCTAATGAGTATTTTTGCTCTCTTGTTGATAGCCCTTGCTTCCTTGTATGTCACTTCCATAGGATACAGTAATGCTAAGACAATAAGCTGATTCTTTGTTCCTGAAGAAATCACAATGTTTATTTGAAGCAGTCGGTCTTGTATTCTGCCTGGAGCTAGAAGGAGGAAAAAACAGTCCTAGTAAGACTTTCTTAGTAGTATTTAGGACTTTGCTGTACTACAGTGATTGGATAAAATTATGCACAAGCTTCTCTGATAGTTTCAGAGGTTGATCTGTTGGCTGATATTGTATTCCACTACAGTAATCTGTTTGTTGCTTTTTTGCCAATTAACGGTGTTTTGCAGAGCCCTAGTGTCATTTGTTTACCTACTTCAGTAATACACCAGCTTGAGATTGACAAGGCAATGATGTGGAAAAACACACTAGTCTGCTAGATGTTACATATTGGATTTAGCTGCAAGAGCTATACAAGATCGAGAAAGCAATACTGCAACTTCTGACTGATAAATACCATTCACATTCTTTCTAGCAGCCTGTGGACATGCTGCTGTCACTAACTCAGTGAGTTCTGCGCTGACATAGTACTTCATTTGGATATCATGACTAGCTTTCAGTTTCTCTCAGTTGAAAGGCTACAGTAGATTTTCTGTTGTAGGGAATGTTGAAGGTCAACTCAGCACAGTTGTTAGAGCATTTAACCTGAACTGAATTTACTATTCAAAAAAAAAAAAAGGCCTGGCACGTTCAAAAATGTATGTTGGTTTATGACAGGACGTACTGATTGTATTATGAAGAATCAATTACTTCAAGGTAGGAAGCCTTTCCAAGGAACACTTAACAGTGCTGCCTTTTTAACTAGATGCCCTAGTAGATGCATTCATGGCTTTGACTTGTTAGGGGGATGTCATAAGTGGCTGCTACCTCCAGTAGATTCCAAGAACTGGGGATTCTTCCTGCCTGGGTTCCTGAAGCCCAGCTTAGTGTGCCCAAAGGCCTGGGACCCTGTCCATCTCTGGCCTGTGGATGTGGGTGCTGCTTTCTCAGTTGAGGCTCAAGCCATAGTGAAGCTGAACATGTCTAACAGACTCATACAGTCATGACTCAGCTGGCTATGCAGATTGCTATGTGCTGTTGACAACACCTGTATAAAACACTGTCAGAACTTACAGCAGTCAACTCTACTGCCTTCTCTTCAGCTAATCAGCATTGAACTTCTCTAGTGAAAACGTGTACCTACATCCTTCTGTAGCCTTATATGCACACATGCCTATGGGTCTCTAAAATATTAGTACAGCTGCTTTTCTCTAAAGCCTTCTGATGGCCTCCAGTGGCCTCCTACTAACCTAGCCAGACTGGATTAGAGCATGCCAGCAAACAGTTGCGTGTATTTGTCTGGTCATCTCACAAGCACCCCTGTACTTATAGTTTTCCTTGAATACTAGCACGGGCCATGTGTCTTAACAGCCCTGCCTGGATGCTGGGCCTCCTATTTGCTGGATAGTCAAGCTTGGAGTTCGCTAGCAAATTACACGCATGTACCCTTGCCATGCACATCAGGTTTAGGGAAAACACAAATCCTCCAGCCCTCCCTTGCAGCTGGCATCCAGGCACAAGAGGCTTCATGACCTGTGATTCTAGCTCCAGTCTTTGGCACTGAGAACCCTCCTTACTCTGCTGCTCTCGTTCCAGTTCCCCAGTAGCTGGTACCTGTGAGCATGACTGTGGGCCCTGTGACCTATGGTCCTACTCCAGTGGCTGAAGCAGAGACCTTCATTTGTTCCAGTGACTAGCACTGGCAGTGAGACTACTACCACTTGCTGTGTTGCTGGCAACACAGTCCCACAGATGCCTTCACCCACTGTCTAAATGCAGTTGAGTTGCTGCCTCATAATTAATTCACACTGGTCTTCACATAGTAACTGACACTCTAGATCTGCTCCTAAGGCTTTTGGATATGCTCTTCTTGGATCTTCAGTTCCCCCTCCAGCTGCTTCTGCTGCTGAGACACTAGTTGGTTAGTTGGTGGTTCCCTAGGCCCAGTGACAACTTCATTCCTGGTCTGGTTCCATTTGCTGGCCCTGAATCATGCCTATCTCTAACTGCTGGCACGTAGTCTTTAGAGCACGTATGCAGGTGGCATGGTGAGTGAGATGTTACATAGAATAATTGTGGTTGTTTTTTTTTTTTAAAAAAAAAAAGGGGGGGATTTAATAAGAAGATAGGATACACTGCAATGAGCAGATACAGGGCTTGGTCAGAAAAGCAGACTGACTAGCAACTGTTTACATGTGCCTGTCCCCTTTGTTAGACCTTTTTTTCACCCCATTTTGTTCCTCCTGGATTCCCTTCTCTTAAACATTCCTTGATAAGTTTTGCATAGTCCCACAGTACACCTTGAATATCCACAATCCTCACGTTCCTCTTATTTCTCACTTGAAGTTTCCCAGTGACAGAGTCCAGACTGGCCTTCTCCAGAGCTATGCCTGGAGTTTCTTAATAGCCCATCAATTGTTGACTGGAGACTTTTGGTCTTGCTGTTGTCTCTGTTACCCTGTGTCTACCAAGTTTGTCTCTTTGTATCATTTCACCTTTTAGTTACTCTCCATTATTTCTTTGCATATTGCCTTCTGTTTATTTATGTCCTTTGTTCTGAACGGTCTTTTGGTTGGATAACTTTAATGAGGCAGATGCTCTCATCTTCCACATACCATTACAACTGCAATTTAGTATTATCTCCGGCAGGTCTTTTCCTCTGTGCCTCAGAAGTGTTTGTATCCAAAAATCCATTTTCATGCTGATCTGCTCTCTTCTATACAAAGAACATCTAGCTTTCCTGTAAACTGCAACCCATGTATTTTAATGTGGGGATTCTGTTGCTACTTTCCTTTTTTTTGTCCCTGTCTTTTTTGAAAGCTTAGGGTTTTCCAAGTCCTCTACGCTCCATTCCCTTGCTCTTAAATTGGCACTCATTTTTCTTTTCTTACTGTGTTCTAAATAGTGATGTGTTTATTGTTAATAATCAGATGTAACTATTCCCCATACATTCTGTTTAAGGACTACATTACATCATACAGTTGTTTATTTGAACACTTCATTGATTTTTGGAAATGTGTAGGCCAAGAGCAGAAAAGCTTTGAATATCTTAGTCTTTGTAAAGTGCATTATTTCTCCACATAAATGTTTATGAAGTGAACAGTAATAATGAACTTCTGTAGTAAAGTATTCATGAAATTAAATATTTTCTTTTCTTTTATTGCAAATAGGTACATGGCACCTGAAGTTTTAGATGATTCCATAAATATGAAACATTTTGAGTCATTCAAACGAGCAGACATCTATGCAATGGGACTAGTGTTTTGGGAAATAGCTCGGCGATGTTCAATCGGTGGTATGTGGCAATCTACAAGACTGGACAGAATTATAAGTAACTTAAAGAACCTGCATAAGTCTGAGAGAATTTTCTCTAAGAACAGTACAGTAACTCTCAGACTTACTTTATAATCATTATCTTGTATATGATGACTGGTTGATTCCACCTTTGTGTAAAATAATGAAAAATACCAGTCAAAGACAATAGGAAATACTCCTGTCTGTATTATTTTTTTGCTAAAATCCTTCACATAAGGAGTAGACATAATGTGTTCAGATAATGTGCGTGGCTTATTTTAAGTAAAACACTGTTATTAATGTTATTAATCATATACTGTTATTAATGTTGTTAATCATATACTAAAGACATACTTCTTGAAAGCATATCATATGAAAGACATGACATAGGTTTCATCTTTTCCAAATATATAAACTTATAAATTAAAGACTCTTCAAGGATAATGATAAGCATAAAGATATGTTTACGGATTCTTTTTTTTTATTATTTTTGTCAGTCATTGTAAATAACTTTTAAAAATAAAAGCAGAAAAAGAAAATGGTGGGTACTGGTAAGGAGCATAACTTAGAAGTAAAGAATACATAATTTAGTGTTAACTAAAATAAAGTCATTTTCAACCTTTTACAGGAATCCATGAAGATTACCAGTTGCCATACTATGACCTAGTTCCTTCAGATCCTTCTGTTGAAGAAATGAGGAAAGTTGTTTGTGAGCAGAAGTTAAGGCCCAATATTCCAAACAGATGGCAGAGCTGTGAGGTATTGGCTAACCTTTCTAAAGCTGTTTTAATGGATGCCAGAGCTTTTATTGATTTCAGTGGCTTAAAATTGTGCTTGTTGTTAAAGGGTTGCCTCTGTAAAACATAATTTCTTTCTAACTGTTGTGGCTTTATCGAATGCTGCGGAACTTTGGCTATATATAAAAATTTAATGAAGTCCCACAGAAGTGAATACCTTATGTTCTAGGATTCCTCCTTATGAAGCTAATATAAATTAAAGCTAGTATGAGTTATATTATCCAGGAAGTGTCATTGTAAATTTATTGTGTAACAGTGAGTCATACTGTATCTGGCTAGGACAGAGTTAATTTTCTTCATAGCAGGCTGTATAGTGCTGTGTTTTTTGACCAAAACTGTTGATAGCACGCTGATAAGCTGTTGCTGAACAGTGCTTACACAGCATCAAAGCTTTCTCCATTTCTCACTCTGTCCCCACAAACACGTAGGTTGGAGGTGGACAAGAGATTGGGAGGGAACGTGTCCATGGCATTGAATGTCATGCTCAGCATTGAAACTCTTGAGCAGGGGGACAGTTTTCCAGGGGCTGCTATTGCTCAGGGACTAGTTAGGGATTGGTCAGCAGGTGGTGAGCAGTTGCTTTTGTATCACTTTTTTTTTTTTTTTTCTTTTATTGAACTGTCTTTATCTCAACCGACAAGTTTTCTTGCTTTTGCCCTTCTCGTTTTCTTTCCTCATCCTACTGTGGCATTCACTCCCCCCGAGTGAACAAGCAGCTGTATGGGAGTTAGCTGCCTATAAGGGTCAACCCACAGCCAGGGTAATAAAGACATGAATCAGAAATAACGTATAGCTTCTTATTAGGTCTGTGCCAGCTCCTTTATAACTAGGCTGGCTTTTTGGAAAAAGTTACCTTTTTCACAAGCAGGACTTGCTATTTTCAGCTTGGCACTCTGCCAGCCCAATAGTAGTACTTAATGCTTTTTGGAACACAAACAGTATCCTCAACAGTGTTGTCATGTGAATGCTCAAGTCCCCTTGGATTTAACTCAGGGACCTTTTCCCTATCATGTTGTGGTAGAGGCATATCCTGCAGAATTTAGACCGACCAAAATAGTAAGTGCCCTTAAGAATTTTCATTCAAGACTGTAGTGGCCTTAATAGTTTATCTGTCTCAAAATTTGTACTCACGTACTTACTGAAATACAAGCATAATTATTAGGAAGCTAAGCCTAACGTAAGCCAGAGGCATAGAATTGAGGTGTGCATGTAGCAACTGCTCCTGATGATGCCTCTCTGCTTGTGCCTGATTCTGGAGTGAGTTTACTGCACTGGTAGTCACTGCTTACCAGGACACAGGCAGTAGTATGCACAATTGTGAGGTCTTGCCTTTCCAGCCAATTTTGGTTACAGTGCTTGCTCTAGGAAACGAGTTAGGACTAGAATTGATACTTTCTCATTCAGAGCATAGCAAAATATCAGCAGGAGGCTAAAGCAGGAGTAAGAGACTGAGATGTGATATACTTTAGATGGGAGAAGGAACTAGATTATGGAATGTATGAAATCGATACGTACATGAAGGCCTGAGAGAAAAGACTGGGCAAGAGAAAACACAGCTGGAGAGAAAACCACTATACACCCACAGACTATAGAATCGCTTTTTAAATGCTGCTATTCCAACCCAATAAATTCACTTAGTAGTTCCTTGTCATACAGTATATAATCTGGAATGTATACCTATTACTTTATTTCATCATTAGTTTTTGTTATTTGCATTATTACTTGATAGTAGCATTGAAGGATTTCAAAGAATGGCTGTGTGAAGGATAAAAAGGCTCCAGAAGTTTTCAGAGTATTTTAGAGCTTCAGTTTGAGGAAGATGTGATTAAAAAGTGCTGAATAGCTATACAATTAATTAATTCTTTGAAAAACACTATCATTGAAGGAAGTGACTGAGTATATACCCAGCTACATGCCACTTCTGTGCTAATACCGAGTGCCTTCTATTATTTTGCTACTGCTTTTCAACTGGACTTAAAATGAGTATAGCTTGTCTAATGCAAAAATTTAGAAAATTGTCACAGAAAAGCTGCCGATTCTTCATTAAAATGTTTTTGTGTGAACTGAAATTGCAATGAAGAATAGTAGTGTTCTCCTTATATTGTTTTATATACAGAAAAAAAAAAAACTTTAAGAACTTGAGTTTTCTTCTACAATATGCAGCTTTAATATTAGTAATATAATAGACTACAGAAATACGTACCGTAAGAGACTAAGGCAGAACAGAGGTTACATCGGAACAGAACTGCATGTAATTACTTGTCTTTCCTTTGCAGGCATTACGAGTAATGGCGAAAATCATGCGGGAATGCTGGTACGCCAATGGAGCTGCTAGGCTAACAGCTTTGCGCATTAAGAAAACATTATCACAGCTTAGTCAACAGGAGGGGATAAAGATGTAATCCTGGATTTACTACCGAAAATACTGTAAAAATCCATATCTGCACCAGAGTGGCATGTTAAGAACATTAATTGTTCTACCTCACTGGGGGAACAGAAGGATATTGCTGCCTTTAATACTTCATAGGAACGTCACTTACTAGGATTTTTGTGGACATGCTAAACAGTTGTTTTGGGTCCTGTCTGTGCACTATGAACCTCTTCTCAAGGTTACTTACAAAAAATCATGTAGTCTAGTTTTATTTTTATTAACCTATATTTTTTTTATTTGGAAAGTTCATAGCTGGTCTTAACTTCTGTGCTAAAAATACGAGATCACTTTTAAAATGGAACTGGTTCACTATATTGTTATAGAGTGCATTGGTGGCTTTTTAAGCAACATTATTCCTGGCTGGTACATTGACTATTCTGAACCACCATGACAGTTCTTAGATTCAGATTTTGAATGTACCATTGGAGTATACTTTGCTAGCTATTAAGGTTGTATGTCTTTTGGACTTTTACCTAGATTTGCAAATTGACCTCATTTGGTTGTGAGGAACATAATTTATGCAATTGTATACAAGATTGCTGTTACTTTTTCCATTTTTTCAGAACACTACATTGCCTTCAAAATAGATTGTATTATACCAGTAAGTGCTACTTTTGAGTCTTTTAATGCAAAACAGTAGGAGTGTACAAAGCCTATGGTACTTTTGGTTTCAAAAATACAAGTTTTACTCAACTGTTCCTTTCCTGAAGATTTAATTCACATCCGTTTCAGTGAGCATATATTTTGTGGAATACCTTTAATTTTACCAAAACCTGACTCTTTAAACCACTGTAGGAGTATCAAACCATGTAAGCTAGTCACTGTGTAAGCTAATAATTCTGTCATATTTTGTAATTATTGTCATAAGTCATAATTACATGTAAAGATTTTTTTTCTATCAAGTGGTACTTTAAAAATGCTTGAAGTACCCGTCTACTTAAGAAAAGTAGGAAGAGAACTAAGATGGTTTTTAAGGCAGATTTTCTTCCTTTAAATACGAACGGCCTGCTTGCTGTGCAGTTCTACAGTCTTTAGGCTAAAAAAAAAAAATCAATTAAATGAGGATTAAGTGTACCTTTAACTGGGGAGAACTTATTTGGGCTTTCGAACAAGAAAGTTAGAAGCTGCTTACCCATTCTATGTACATGCTTTTTGTGTGTGCCATGTACACAGAAAGTGATGAGCTGAAGGTCTCTGGATACAAATACCAGGGGGCTCCATCAGTCGTCTTCATAGTTAGAGGAACAATGCCTATGATGGCTTGTGTCATCATAAGAAGACAGAATAGTATGCATGGCTTTAGTCAAGTTTGGCCTGAAATTGTAAGGATATCACAAGATTTTGACAAGCTTCTTTAGAAATCGAATTGTGTTCTCTGCCCAAACTTATAACTTCTGGAGGGGAATGGGGGAATCCATGTAGAAACTTTTAAAACTATTGTTTCCAGGATATCATTTTAATTGCAATATTAGGAAGAATCTGGCTGACCTTTGGTATCATTAATACCTGTTAGGATTTCTGTATGTAAATGTGCCTGGTAATAAGTATGCAACCTAACAGTTAACTTATTCTCCAGAGCACATCAATATCCTTCTTAGTATGCAACACATACCGGGAAACCTTAATTTTGCTCCCTTTTTATTCGACAAGGTGGTTGCGAAAAGAAGCACAGATGAAATTGTGTTCCTTTGTCTCTGATATGTAGTAGTTAAAGCAGTAAAAGGAGGCTATGTAGGTAGCAAAAGACTTTGCCAAGACTTAGCATTAGCACTTCACTAACTCTTATTTCCAAGTTCTTGATTGGAGAGGAGCTAGCTTCATTGATGTGGGAATTACAAATCTACAGAGGTTGAACTGCAAACAATGAAATACTTCTTCAGCCACCATTATGGATGAGTTTACTCATCTGGGAGAACAGGAAAAAATAAAAGGGAAGTTCTTAGCAGAAAACAACTGTGTTTAAATGTATGTACAACTGCCACACTTAGGTTTTTTTGGTATTAACCTCCCAGTCATGCTTTCTGGCCTATATCAAGCAAAGTTGAGTCAGAAGTGACTTCACATAAGGATTTTAAATAAACTCTGCTTCTATGCAAATGGTCAGCTGTGCACCACAGAGTTTTCCAATTATGACTGTTTTTTAAAAAAATGAATAACTGAACTCCCCATTCTACCTACATGGCATGCTTCCCTAAGAAATTCTATATATCTAAACAAATATTTAAAGAACCCAGGTCGGCATTGAAGTAGGACTTAACTATTAGCTCCGTACTAATTTCAAAGGCTTCCTATTTAAACACTAATTTTTTTTTTTGAGTTTGCCATACCTTTCTTTACCTGGTTCTTTACCAAATACATTTAGATACAAATGGTATATTTCATACTTTGGAAACATCAAGGTACCAGCATGCTTCTGATCTTTGTAATAATCTTGATGGTATTGTGTGAGTGTTTCCAGTGTAATTCATCAGATAACTTAATTTGGGGAGGGGAGAAGTGGGAATTACCACATGCAAAATCTTGTCACCATAACATTTAGTTTCCTAAAATGTAAGCAGCAGTTCTGTAGCACTTAAAAGAGAATATGTGGCACCTAAAGAGCATAATGGCACGCAGATTATTCAGTCAGTTGTATTCATCTAACCACCTACTATTCTTCATTCTCCTGAATTGCTTAGCAATTCCTGTGTTGTTCTAATTTTTAACTTTGTAATAGAAGCTTGCAAAAACAAAGCACAGGAAGGACACCTGGTGCAGTGTGTGACCTTATGAACATTATTTTGAACAACCAACCATATTATTCACATTGGAATGCAGAACAGGAAAATTCTGAATAGAGTTGTATGTATCCTCAGTTCTGATACCGCAACTTCAAGCTGTGTTTTTGTTTTGTTTGTTTGTTTGTTTTTTACATTATATGAACTGAACACCTTTTACAAAGGCTGTGTCTGTATATATTATGTAACTTTAAATGTTACCTGTGTAAGATCATATCTTATATATATGGACACAGGTACACATAAGTATTTTTTAAATTAAGATTGTAATATCACTAGATCTGCTCTTGGAAATCCAGGGGGACCAAAATATTTTAGCATTCAAAATACTAATTTTGTATAATTTCAAGTATATGCCAAAACATTTTGATGAATATTGATACAAATGTTTATTGTACATTAAACATTCACTTAAGTTTAATCACTTCAGTCAATTTGATATTTTAGTAGCATTGAAGCCTCAGTGACTTAAGTGGACACATAAGGACATGGAGAATAAGGAGCATTGGAAATGATCTGATGCTGAAAAGCCTGAGAAGTTGCTTTTGGAATGGTGGAATTCTTCAGGGACCTTCCAACTTGAAAAGCTGGATTTCTGGGTTGTTTCTCAAGCTGACTTTCCAAGCATGTCACCCTCCACTGGTTTCACTTGTAATCCTAAGAAAGACTTTTGTATATAGGGTAAAGACATTGGGTTCGACTGTATCGGGATATGAAGGTGTCAAATGATTTAGAGGCTATATTATGGTTTTCAGTAATGGTTCTAAGTGTGACTGCCATGAAATTCATTGTTTAGTTGGTTCCTTGTTTATATCGTTCCATTGAAATGATTGCAAGGTGTTAATCATTTTACATTAAAAAATATATATATATATCACTATATCAGTTGCTTTAAACTCAAAATACCTCTTAAAAGATCAAGGTGCATTTACCTCATGTGTATATAATGCTTAATATTTTTTAGAATATTCTCCAGATTTGCAGTTACATATTTCTAAAAATATGGGTATTACTAAATTTACAACAGTAAATTCAGCGGTACTAAATGTGTTATCTCATGCCCCCAAACACTTGCATTTTCTGTATCGTGTTAGCAAGTTTGCTGCTTTGTCAATGTAACATCTGTCCTTTATATAGCTGTGTGTATACTGCCTTGTACATTTTATTTTTTAGATGATAAATTTGAGGATCCTGTACAGATGAGTGTCACTTTTTTAAACCTCACAAAATTGTGCATTTCCCCTTACATTTCTGAAAATATGTATTGTATTTGTAGAGTATACACTTCAGTGGATTGTAAATAGGACAGTAGAAGAGTGGATGCTTATGCATAAGTGGTAACACTACAGTAGAGAGATTAAAGCAGTGAAAATAAATTACTTTTTTTTTTTTTCTCTCTCCAAAATACCTGAGTTGTCCTTCAGAGGAAGAAGTTACAGGTACCTTCTGGCTGTCATATTCTTTACTGGCACAATGCTAATTTACAATGAGGTACCTGTGAATTTCTTTTCTCTGAAGGAATTTCTGCTGCCATGAAAATGATAAAGGGGTTTGCTAATGCTGAGGCAATCCATCTCATGTATGCAATACAAATAATGATAATGTGCCTGATCTTCCTTGTGTCCTATAATGTTTGAATAGGATAGGTACGTTGCTGGTGTCTCTGATAATGACAGTCTAGAAAGCCTTGCTTCTTTCTGTTTTACATTTATATAGAAGTAAGAGCTACCATTCACATTTACTTACAAGAGCTGGTGAGAATTGCAAAAAACTTCAGCAGCTGACCTCAGTGTGTTGCAGAATAGCAAGTAAAGTGTGCTTGTGTTGGATTTCTTCTGTGCCAGAACTCAGTTTTAAACTGATGTTATATTTCTGAAGAAATTAAGCTGCAGGCACAGCAACAAAAATAAGATGTTTTGGCCTTACGTGCACCCATCTTGATTCAAATTAGAATAGTTCAGTTGGGATAGACCTACAAAGATCATTAAGTCCAACTGCCTGACCACTTCAGGGCTAAGCAAAAGTTAGAGCATGTTATTAAGGGCGTTGTCCAGGATGCCTCTAGAACACTGACAGGCATGGGGCAGCAACCACCTTGGTAGGATGCCTGTTGCAATGAAGAAAGCTTTCCAGATATCTAATGTAAACCTCCCCTGCCTCAACTTTGTGCTATTCCCATGCACTAATAACAATGGCACCTCTAATCGCTTCTTTTGACCAGATGGCTGTTCTGTGTTTAATGCACCCCAAAATATGGTTTGCCCTCTAAGCTGTCAGGGCATTCAGAAATCACCAGCATAGCTTCTAGTAAACTCTCTCCAAACTGGGAATCCTTAAGGTATCCGGAGAAAGCCAAAAGCTGTATCAAAATGTGTTCATCTTTCACAGAAGGTATGATTATTTGGCTGAAAACATGCTCATGCTTCTCCCATGGGTGACTAGAGGAAGGCCTCCCCCAGCACTAAAAACAAACAAAATCAGTAAAATCAAATCCTATGTTCCTCTTGTAAATCTGTCAGAGAAATTGTATGGCCTCGAAATAGCATAGTAGTATTGACATCTATCAAGTTTAATTTCTATTGAATGGGGACTTCAGTGTTTCATGCTTTCAGGATAAGATTCAGGTTGAAGTTAGGTTACTAAAATACTTCTGATAGCAACCAGATGTTCTTGTCAGGTGGTTTTTGGTCTGGGTGCAATATAGTCTTGTATGATATTTTTTACATTGCTACAAGGAGTTGACAAAGTGTATGTGGTCATCCTTCATGGCACTTGCTCTGAGGTGTGCCTAATTAAAAAAAAAAAAAAAAAAAAAAAAAAGCTAAAAGCTGAAAATCTGTAAATATCAAACACTTAACCAAGTTACTTATAAGTGAGGCTGTTTTGCAGTTTCAGAATCATAGATCATTTTAGAGGAGCTGCTGAATTCAAGGTTTGCATGCTACCTTACACTGTTCATTCAGCATAGTTTGTGTTTGCTATAAAAATTCGAGGTGTTCAAGGAGAAAATGTCTCAGGGAAACTGAGGTGTATTTTCTGCTTTAAAAATCAAAGCCTCCCACCACCCTCCTGCAGCAAGGTAGTATAATGAAATTGTGAACTTTAGTTCATTTACTGTTTTGTAACAGATTTATTCACTGAGAGGCCCAAAAAATGTGAAATTACACTATCAGATACGCTACAAATCAGACATTTCTACCTCTTTATGGTCATCTTATCCTAAACAAAGTTCCCAACATTTCAAAATGAATCAAACTGATAATCAAACTGATGAGCCCAGTAGAGAGAGTTACTCACTTGATTAATGCAGGCTAGGTGCAGGGTGACATTTTAATCACTGTGGTAAAGATCCTGAAAGTAAAAAATAAATAAAAAAATAAAAAGGTGCTTCATCCTTTGTTTTAAAGCTAGTATTTTTACTGTAATTTTTCAGACTTCTTTGGAAGAGTCAATAAACTTATCTTCCTCAAAAATCTTATGTATGGCCTTAGAATACTTAACTGCAAAGAAACTTCCTTAAGTTCCATAAGTAGCAAAATAAAGCATGTAGAAGCCCAAGATAAATGCCTACTAATAGCTAAGAGAAGTGAAAGCTTTGGAAATCTGTAAATAACAAGCTATGCTATAGACAACTTTTTCTTAACTGAAAAAAAATATGTATTTTTTTATTATTATTATTTTTTATGCTATAGAATGCATTATGTGGCCAGATAAAATGTTGACAGGTGGTAATTGTGGATCATTGCTTGCTAATGTATGTTACATTTTGTTTAAAGGTGTTGTGGCTGTCAATCCAGTCCTGCTGGGTCCAAACCACTGAAAAGTAATCTGGAACTGACACTTCACTGGGGAGCACGCTCGTCTGGGAAGGTTCCAGAGTGCAAAGACAGAAAAGGACAGACAGACAGGGCCTGCAAAATGGGGGAGCAGGAGGCAGCCAGAGGTGATAGGAAAAAGAAAAAATAAATAAATAAAGTTTTACATTGCTAGGCAGCTGAACACCACAAGTACTCTCTCACTCACCCTCCTCAGAAAAGGAGGAGAAGAAAAGGAAAAAAAAAAAAACTCACAGGTTGAGATAAGGATAATTTAATTAAAGGAAAAATAATTATTAATGGAAAAAATATTAAGGGAAAATTAAATAATTTAAAGGGGAAGAGGAAAGGAGGGGGAGAGGGGGAAATAAAAAGCAACAGCTGTGTTAAAGCACAGAGAGGAAAGAAATTACTTCCCACCAACTATGGATGCTTGACCACATCCTTGAAGCAGGGCCTTAATATGTTTAGCCCCTTAGCACTGTTGTTTAGGAGGACAGGCATTTTCATAACAAGAGCCCACCCCTCCCTCTCCTTCCTTTTTCCACCTTTTATTGCTAAGTGTGACACCACATGGCATGGAATATCCCTCTGGTTGGCTTAGGTCAGATGCCTTGGTGATGTTCCTTCCTCACCTCTTGCCCACCGCCAGCCTGTTGGCTCTGGGTGGGTCTGGAGGGAGTCCTGATGCTGTGCCAGCACTGCTCAGCTACAGACACAGCACTGATGTGATACCACTGCTGTTCTAGCTACACGTGCAGAGCACAGACTGTATGGGCTGCTGCAGGGAAAGTTAACATCCCAGCCAGACCCAGCACAGCTCAGAAAGCTTCAGAAAATGTGCTGGATGAGGGCAGAGATTTCAAACCTTTTCATTTTTATTCTAGCTTGCCTAGCAGACCCGAGCTTCTTTAGTTGAAGTATTAACGTGTTTCTCAGGACACCGTTAGCTTTTAATGCCTTTGGTGGTTTGTGGCTGTTTAAGATGTGCAGGCAGTTCCCCCTCAAAGGACAAGCTTAGTCAAAAACAGTAAGAAAGTTGTCAATTCTTCCAGAAATTTGTTCAATTTAGGTTAATGAATGATTTGAAGGCACAGATGTGGCAAAAGCTGTTTGTTGTTCTGTGTTTCTATTCACATTACCTGGGCACTAGCTGCAGAGCTTGAACAGCTATCTTGTAAACCAAAAATTGATGAAATCAGAAAGGGATGTCATGGATTTAAATTCCTTTAGGAGAAATCCCTAAGATAGTCGCCTAAAGAAGGCAAATACCATAAATCTCTCAAAATGCTGTCATGTTCCATTGAAAATCTACATTCATGAGAAAGTGCAAGAGCTGAAGGCAATGGAGATGTAACTTAAAAACCAGACAAGTGTTGTGAATTTCATAATAAACAATGTTATTTTAGGAAAGGGAAGAGCTTTGATGTCTACCAGCCCTCTAATGTATAAAAGAACATGAAAAGAAAATGGTACAGGCATAACAGAATCTTTGAGTTGTTCTAAGCATGTTACTTTCTTGATCTCAGTCCACAATTTAATTCTTGAATTGCTAAATTGCTAGCTGCAAGAACTGTGTAATACCATCATATAAAAACTAGCTTTTTATCATATTAGATGCTCATCAGGAACATCAGATTGATACATGATTTCATGAAAGAGATGTTTGTGTGTCTTACCAGACATCGGCTAGGAATGGAAGGCAGCCAGCATAACATGTCTATCCACAGCAGGCTATACACATCATGATACGTGTAACATAGTAACACCTGCACAGGGTTGTGGTTTTACTCAGCAGAGCAGCTGGGTTCCTCTACACCTGCTCTCTCACACCTCCTCCTCAAACGAAAGGGAGAAAATAATGAAAATGGTGCAAGGGTTGAGATGAGGACAGAGAGATCACTCAATAATTATCACCATGGGCAAAACAGACTCAGCATAGGGAGATTAATGTAATTTATTACCTATTACTAATAAGTTACAGAAGTGAGAAACTAAAACCAAAACCACCTTCCCCCCATCCACCCTCTTCCACCTCCTCCCCCCAACTGGCGCAGGGAAGGGAGAATGTGGGCTGTGGTCAGTCCCTGATGCTTTGTCTCCGCCGCTCCTTCATGGTCACTCCCTGCCCCTGCTCCCCGTGGGGTCCCCTCCCACGGGATGCCGTCCTTCCCGAACTGAGCCTGTGTGGGCTTCCCACAGGCAGCAGCTCTCCAACAACTGCTCCCACATGGCTCTGTACCACAGGGTCCACCCCCAAGGAGCAAACTGCCCCAGCACGGGTCCCCACGGACAGCAGCTCCCCCCAGGCCCCCTGCTCCTGCGTGGGCTCCTCTCCATGGGCTGCAGCGTGGAGATCTGCTCCATGTGGGACCCATGGGCTGCAGGGGGACAGCCTGCTCCACCAGGGGCCTCTCCACAGGCTGCAGGGGAACTGCTGCTGCGTGCCTGGAGCACCTCCTGCCCTCCTGCTGCACTGACCTGGGGGGCTGCAGGGCTGCTTCTCACTCCCCTCTCTCCCAGCTGCTGCTGCATAGCAGTTTGTTTTCCTTTCTTAAATTTGCCCTCACAGAGGCACAAACAGCATTGTTCATTGGCTTGGCTCTGGTCAGCGGTGGGTCCCTTTAGAGCTGACAACTTCGTCCTTATCTGCCCTGGGGCAGCTTCTGGACTCTACTCACAGAGGCCACCCCTGCAGCTCCCCACTACCAAAACCTTGCCATGTAAACCCATGTTTATGCGGGGTTTACCATGGGTTTAAATGGACCATAATGGATACCAGATGCAAGGTCACTGCTAGATGTAGCTTTTGTGACTAACCTGTCCAAACACCAGCCAAGGACTACTCTACTCCTTGCACACTGATTTGTCATAGAAGAGCTTTTGTTATATATCAGTAAGTATTTATTTTAGCAATTTATGTCCCAGGGAACTGAATATTTGTATTCCTTGTGTTTGTTGCCAGTTAAGACCTTCTCCTGGAAAATAAAAAATAAAAATCTCCCTTCTGAAAGCAGAGGAACCATACACTTAGGTTAATATATAGGCTTTATCCTTGCAGTTATGGTTCAGTATTCTAATCTAAATAAATGCAATAGTCTAAAAAAATACGAGCTTCCTTTCCCACCCACAAAGCCAAAGATGAGATCTTGACCATCATTCTGCCCCATTCTGGTATTAGTAGGGACTAAGCACCTTTTCTAAAGGCTCCTCTCACATAGGTCTTACAAAAAGCAAGCTGGTATGGTATTGATTTTTGATGCTGTTGGTCTTAATTGTTGCTAGAGCAATTAAAAAGTTAATATTGAGGCAGGGAGTGAAAGTATGATGTTGGCCAAAACAAACCACTTGCACAGTATTCCTGTTCATATGCTAGCAGTGAAGAGTGGTCACTGGGTTAAATCATAATGAAAAGGCTTGGAAGACGAGGAAAACGGGGCGGAGTGCTTTCACACACACTACATTACATATGGCTGTAACTTAGGCCTCTGTGTTCTTTGGGAGCCAGTGCCTCACTCCTGAGTAAGAAAATAATGCTACTGAATGTCTTTAATTCAGCCAGGTATAAAAACACAGCAGAGGCACCTGACAGGCACTATTTTGCAGCTCTTTTTACAATGGTAAGGGAATTTTTATTCAACAGTCTCATCCAACTACAGGCTTGATGATCTGCTTGTATAAATTCTCTCCCTGTGTGATATTGAGGAACACCAGGAAGGGGGAGCATGTGTTACTTCATGCATCTCTAAAGACCTGCATTCATTTATGCATTTTGTCTGGCAAATGTTAAAATAATAAATTTGGAAGATAAAGATGCACTGGGAATGCCTTTTTATCTGTTTAGGAGTGATTTCATATGAGATTCTAGATAGATAAATACTTTAAAAGTTACAAGTCAGCTTAAAAAGTGGCAAGTTTTCAGGCTGTGTTCTGTTTTCTTGTTTTTGTGCTTTAAATAAATTCCTGCCTTTTTCTTTTTCTTTTTCCTTTTCTTTTTCTTTTTTTTTTTTAACAGTGTGGGACAGTTGAAGTAGCTTCTTTCTAATAACCACTGCACTGAAGTAATGAATATTTTATGTAGGTGCAGCATGAGTAAAGAGTTTATAAATGAACCATGTAGTTCCAAATACGTATTGTGATTTTCTTTTTATCAAGTTTTGTTAAACAGGTAACTGATATACAGTAATGTAACAGGAAATTATAACATAAAGTAACTGTGGTCCTAGTAGAAAATACAAATGAATACCAGGAAATGAAAAAATCAAATGTTTTATTCAACATTCTTACTAGTTTTCTTTACCTATTGAGCTGTGATGTTTTAATTGGTATTAACGGTTTGAAATCTCCCAGGTGTAAGCAGATTTTTCAGGGGTACACTCTGCAGAATCCCTTTGCAGAGTCCTGGCGGAGCTCACTGGGAGCCCACTGGGGCTAGGAGGGACCAACGCAGGGTCTAAGGGTGTGCTCATCTGTACGAACAGGCTTGAAAACAGCTGAGCAAAGCTTTCTTAGAAAAAGTGTTTCACTCAACTGGGAGAAGGGAGGGGGCTGGGTGCTGCTTAGGCAAAACTTAGTTTAGATTGATGGCTTTTTACCCAGACAAATGTCTCCAGTACAGTATTCAAAACAGCACTGCAACAGTGACACACACACTGAGAAATGAAGTCATCTTCCTTGAGGAAGGCTTCAGAGTCATCTGTCAAGCTAGAAATAATTATAAAAAGAAAAGCATTATTGCAAGGAACATAATACAGCTATCTTTTAAGCTCTCACTAAAGAAATGTCTGTGCAAGCCTACAAAAAATGATCTTATGAAATAAAAATTCTATAGATTTGAAAATGATAAATTAAATCGAGGATGAAAAATCAAGTACAAGAAAGTGAGAAAGAAAGAAACCAAGCTGTTTTGCTAGCAGTTTTCATGCCATCTGTGCATATGATGAGGCGCTAGACAATTTTGCTGATGCATCCTGTTTTGAAGGTGGTGGTGAAGATAATGCAAGCGTTGTCTGCATTGTTATTTTTGTTCTTTTATACATAAGGTCAACACAGGATTAGTTTGTTTTCAAATGGACTAGGAAAAAAAAAAAAAAAAAAAAAAAAAGTGACCCCAAGATATGGACTTGTGTAATCCAGGCAGCTAGAACACCAAGACAGTAAGAAAACACAGCTTCTCAGAACAGAAAAGAGGCATGAAATTATAACCTCCTAAGGAAAACACACTTTCTAGGTAGGAGGAAAACCATGAGTCTTTACATATCAGCCATCTCCAGTATAGTAAAAGAACATAAAGCAAACTGGAAAATACTGATGTAATAAATTATGTTTGTATTGTGAATGTAGGGGACAAGTTTTCCTTGATTATTCCATTCTGCAAAGGACATGTTGCTCATTGCTTAAGGAAGCCAGAAGAAGCAGTTAGCTTTGGCCTCCAAGGCTGTGATGATGATGTTTCCTTGCTTTCACAGAAAAGTAACTGATAGCTTTATCTTGTAGCAAGTACTACATGGCAGTCCTAACCTTTCTCTTAACAGATGCAGTTCATGTTTTAGTTTCCCACTGCATGCTTTGATTCACAGTGCAGTTACGCAGAAAAGGACCGTTATTAATACATGTATTGCAAAGCCACTGACAAGTTAGCATATCAGGAAATGTGAAGACAGTATCTGAAAGTAGGACAGAGATTACAGACAGGAAAATTCCAGCACTGATAATGTTTCCAGACTGCACCACAGTAACAGTGGCATGCTTGTCACAAATGTCAGAGACAAGCTTATCACCAAGTCTGTGGTCTATCAGCTTGCAAGTTTGGCTTAAAAGGTACAAAAAAAAGGAATCTCAGTTTCATAATAGTCTAAACTAATTCCACGTTTGCAAAGCAATGCAGTTATAGTCTTTATTGACTGAGAAGGTGTAGGTATCTTATCAACAGCCTTACAATGTGTAATAACATTTCCTAATGCCATCTTTACCATGCTAGAGCCCAGTGTTGAACATCTTACCCCGAAGCAGTTTGTTTTTCATAGATACTGTCTGGGGTGAGGAGCTTCTAATCTCCAGTGGTACATTTCTCACTGGAAAATGTAGGTTTTCCAGTCATGCATGTCTCTGTGCATGTGTGTGCATGTCATGCTGCAGCCTTCCACAAAGCTACCCTTGGATCTCTTGGGAACAGGACCTTTTACCACCAAAAGTTCCATGGCTACTACTATTTGCACGAGGTTTACAGCACAGTACTCTCATATTTTTCAAAGAGTCCAGGAATGATGACACAATGAGAAATGGAAGCTTGTTTATTTTTCAGAAACTGTTTTGTTTTACTCAGTCATCTAGGTTCAGCTGCAGGCATGCCTCATACTTCTTGCACATTTTTGCTCTGTCTTTTTAATGTATTCAGGTTTGCTATGGAAGCTATCTTCAATACCTAACTATGGTGTTTAACTATAAGAAGAGAGTGTCTGGATTCTCTCTATTTTCCACTGCTTCTAATTCCTGAATTTTGGGAAAATCCTGGAATATACTTGCTTGATAATGCTTATTATGATTATTCTTTTTTAAAAAACAAAACAAAACAATCTCTTGCATATTCAGGATTTTCTTGATTATTCTTGCACCTCGGGAAGTGACTCAGAACTGCCATTTTTACCACAAAATTCTAGTAAGTACGGGTCTTATATAATTGGTCATTTTGTGACTGCTGTCCTCTGTCCTGGCTGTGTCCCCTTCCAGGTTATTGTGCACCCCCAGCCTCCCCACTGGCAGGGCAGCACGAGAAGTAGAAAAGTCCTTGGCTCTGTGTAAGCACTGCTCTGCAACAACTAAAAACATTGGTGTGTTATCACCACTATTTGCACTGAAAATCCAAAACACGGCTTCATATGAGCCTCTACAAAGAAAATTAACTCTATTACAGCCAAAACCATGACAGCTTCCCATGAGGATTGAATGATTCCATGTTCTTTTAAATGTGAAACTAGGTTTGACTATTGAATTGTGTGCTGCTTATTAAGAATTTGATCTGCTCTGCAAGATTCCAGAAATCATCAAACCTCTCACACTCAACCAAAGTAAGATCAACCACGTTCTTGGCAAATATTTGCCTAGACTACTTCTGAAAGTCTCCATTGGTGGACACGCTACAACTTTCCTACGCAATACATTTCATTATTTCACCTCACTTATCTTTAAAAAGATTTGTTGATGTTCATGATTAATTTTCCTTGCTTCAGTTGTTGTGAAGGGGAAAATATACGTTGACAAAGCTTGTGACAAAGTGCATGTTGACTCTTGCCTGGTGTCTCGGTGGTACTCAAAAATAATATGTCGAATTACTTATTCTAGTTCTTTTTTAAAGAATCAAAACAAAGTTTTCCAATACATAATTTCTTGTCTCTTTCCTTTGTCATTCTTAAAAATGAATCATTGCATTTTTCCTACCCCAGCCTTTTGGTACATTCCCAGTCCTTCATAACCTGTCAAAATAATAGCAAGTCCCAACATTGCTTCAGGTCTTTCCTTAAAATCCTGTAATGAGCAAGTCACCTTGAACAAATCTGAAGGCAATCTAATGCTAATCTGACCTCTTCTCACTTTCTATCACTTATGGATAGCAGCTTTCGACAATCTCAATATTTAATTAGCATAGATGAAATAATGTGATGCTTCCTGTTAGAGCATTTCTGATTTGCTGTAGCACTTCAACCTTTCTGCAAAGTTGATTTGATATTAAAAAGGTAATATTAATTACAGGTGATAATGTTAACTTCAAATCTGTATGAATTAAACTTCCATTTTGAAGTACTTTTTATGTTAAATTTAGGCCTTGCAGTAACACATTCCCTGACAAACAACTCATCAGATGTTGGAAACAGTCCTAGAGTTGGCACAAAACAGTACCTGCTACTAGAACTTCTTGATGACTCAATTTTTGTTGTTGACTTTGTCTATAAGCATATTGGCATGTGGGTATTTGATCTTGTTTTATGGACGATAACAAAAGGAAAATTCAAAATGTTAAATCCTAAAAGAAACAAAAGAGACAGATTTTTTTTAATGGAGTTTTTCTAGTCCTGTAAGAAGAATTAGGGATCTTGTGTCAATTAATTAGCTTTTTTAGGGGCTAGTTAATATTAGAAATGTATTAGTAGCATAAAATCTGTTCTGTAGCAACAATAAACATGCACACACACAAATTAACTTAGCCAGCTAGAAAATCAATATGCCAGAATGCTCTTTTCAGTTGCCTGCATTGCATTTGGAAACATACCGTCTTTTTAGGAGAAAGATGGAGCCATTAGGTATTTTGTAGAAAAGGTACTTCTAGAATTGAAAGTTGTTGTTTAAAATGACATGTTTTGCCAATATGTAAGTGTAGTGGGTTTACGTGGCAAGGTTTTGGTAGCAGGGGGCCATAGGGGTGGCTTTTGTGAGAAGGATCTAGAAGCTGCCCCATGTTGGGTAAGGGCCCCACTGCTGACCAGAGCCAAGCCAATAAGTGATGTTGTTTGCGCCTCTGTGAGAGCATGTTTAAGACAGGGGAAAAAAAAAAAAAAAATGCTGCACAACACAGCAGCTGGGAGAGTGAGAGGAGTAAGGAACAGCCTTGCAGGCGCCAAAGTCAATGAAGAAGGAGGGGGAGAAGTGCTCCAGGTGCTGGAGCAGAAGTCCCCTGTGGCCTGTGGTGAGGACAACGGTGAAGAAGGATGTTCCCCTGCAGCCCATGGAGTACCACAGTGGAGCAGGGTTCCACGCTGCAGCCCGTGGAGGAGACCACGGTGGAACAGGTGGACCTGCACTGATGGAGATTGCGGCCTGTGGAAGACCCCTGCCAGAGCAGATTCCAGACCAGAGCTACAGCCCATGGAGAGGAGACCACACAGGAGCAGGTGACCTGGCAGGAGCTGCTGCCCGTGGGGGACCCAGGTTGGAGCAGTTTGCTCCCGAGGGATGGACCCCGGGGTATGGACCCATATCTGGAGCAGTTCTTGAAGAGCTGCTGCCTGTGGGAAGCCCACACCGGATCAGTTCAGCAAGGACTGCATCCCGTGGGAGGGACCCCACAGCGCAGGGGACAAGAGTGACTGAGAAGGAGTGGTGGAGAAGAAGTGCATAACCCCCATTCCCCCGTTCCCCTGCGCCACTCGGGGGGGTTGAGGTGGAAGAGGGTGGATGGGGGGGAAGGTGCTTTTAGTTTCTTTCCTTTGTTTTCTCGCTTCTCTAGCTCATTAGTAAAAGGCAATAAATCTTACTATCTCCCTATGCTGAGTCTGTTTTGCCCGTCACAATAATTACTGCGCGATCTCCTCATCCTTATCTCAACCCTTGAGTACCTTTCATCGTATTTTCTCCCTGCTCCCGAGTGAGAGAGCGGTTGTGGTGGAGCTCGGCCGCCCACCCACGTAAAACCACCACAGTAAGGTATTTAGAACCTGCAGCATGATTTACATGGATACATGAATGATGATAATGTGATCCTCCAGGAAAAATTCAGGGAATGTAAGAGAAAGGACAAGTAATGTAAAATTTCTGCAGTACTGTATCAGCTCTAAACATGATCTATTTTCAGCCGGTATTTTTTTCCATTTGTTGTGTTTTTTTTTTAATTTTGACCTGTTCCATCACCTTTCCTGGCACCGAGATCAGGCTCACAGGCCTGTATTTCCCCACATACTCCTTATGACCTTTCTCATAGATGGGCATCACATTAGCAAGTCTCCAGTCACCTGGGACCTCTCCAACTGACCATGACTACTGATTGATGATCAAAAGCGGCCCATCAATCACATCCACTAACTCCCTCAGAACCCTTGGGTGGATCCCATCTGGCACCATGGACTTGTGACAGGCCAGCTGGAGCAGCAGGTCTCTGTTTCCACCTGAACTGTGGGGGTTTCTTTTGCTCTCTGTCCCAGACTTCCATGTCATGAGACTGACTAAACTCCCTACTTCAGCACTCGTTTTCCATCTTCCCTCTGACCATTCTTGTCATCCACGGAATGCATTAACTCAGTTTCACAGCATGGGTGGAAAAGTACCCCATGGCTTCATGCCTCTTCAGTAGCCTACAACATGTTGGTTAATTCACTTTTACCCTGAAAACCTGAGAGCTGCAGGGCTGAGGAAGTACTTGAACCAAAGTATTTTCTGCATCACTGCTTTGTAATTGCTCTGCTACTGTAGAAAAAGATAAGATCTCCCCATTAAGAGTACAGCTGTGAAATGGGAATATTGATAATTTAATACATGTTGGTGTTGTCATATCTGAACTCATTCTCATGGCAGATGTGATCTGAGACTCCCTCTCCATTTCTCAGATGTATGTTCTCCTTTCCTAGTACAGAAATCAGAGTTCTCTAGTAATCTCATTCACTAAGCTTAATATGTAAACTATGCATATGCAATTTTATTACAAAAAGTTACAGAATTAGAATAAAGTTTTGTTTTGTATTGTTATTTTATAAAGGTATTTTGAGAAATATTGGAGATGAATGCATACTAGAAAATTTCTACCCTAGCTTACTTAAGTGTTCGTACAAATGGGAATAGGCATTGGTCTGTAATTCTTACAATTATGCCATCTTGACAGAGTTTGCTAGCTAATGTATGGAACAGAAAGAATAAAATAATTTTACTGTAGTTAAATATTTTAACCCTTTCAACTAAAACTGATTTAAAATAGCAGTACACAAACAGGATGAAAAAATATAATGTTATGCCTTCCCCTTTATTTTATTTTAATCTGCCACTCCGCATTTAATTTTTCTGCTTGCAACTGGAAGCAACTGGATAATTGTCAATTAGCAGCATAAGTGATTTCATACCACCCACACCCATTTTTGCAGTCTTACAGACTGTGTTAATACAGAAATGTATGTATAGCAGTGAATGGATTACATACGGTTCTTCAGAGATGACTAAATGAGAGTATTGCAGTTGCTAAAATATGGAGGAAATTGTATAATGCTCTATGGGTGCATTAAAATATCAGACTGTAGATTCAGGTTATGATGTGATTATACCACAGTTGCATCGTACAACAAAACATAAAAATAGCTCTTGGAAAGTATTCCAGCAACAATTTGGTCCTTAAACACCATATGGAGAAGTAGCTAATCCTGTATATGACTAGATGACTCAGTGGTATAATCCACAGCAGAATTTCCATATGTCATCCAAAATGTTCTTCAACATCCTTTTCTGTCTCCAACCCATGATTATAATATGCTGCCATACGCACTGCTGATCCTGAAGACTTAGTCCAAAAGAAAAATGAATATTCATTTTATTTATATTGAAGGACACAGCATTTAGCAAGTGGTAATACATCTGTCATTTGTCCTCCTGCATAGTAAGTCATGGCCATAAAGATGGATTTCTGTTAACATGAGCATGGGCCTCACTACTGTTCCAAACTTTATACTTAGAGACTTGAGTTTAGGTTCAGATTTAGACTATTAGAATGGTTGAAGGATTAGGTTGGACCAAACAGAATTCCATTTAAATTTTTTTTTTTTTTTTTTACATTTTGAAGGGGTCAATTTTCTACTCACTAAACTTTAGTCATCCAGTATAGTTTCCCTAATTTCCAGTCTCTCAAACTATTTTTTTTAATCAATGCCTTAATGTTATTTGAGAAATCAAATTAAAATTCCATTCCATCAGAGAAGCCATTCATATGTAGGTACATATAAATCATTACTAGCAACCCTGACCTACGTCAGTAGTCCTGAAGGTACCAAACTGATATAGTTACAGTAATACATTACTCCATTATACTCTTTACACTTTATGGAGTGTACAAAGTGGTACAGAGAATAAAAAGTATATGACCATGTAACATGAATGTAAATGCATCTTGGTGACATTTTTTAGGAATTATTTTTCATATCACCTTCTTTAACATGGTAATCACGTTTACTGATGCAGTTTTTCTATGTCAAAGAGAATGAATACCCTTGATGCCTTCATCAGTCCACAATCCATTTTTTTTAAATGATCCATTTCATAACTCTCTTATCAAGAAGTGTATTTTTCTTCCCTCAGAATTCTTATTTGTAGAAAAGCAGATATGTCTCTAACTCCATAACCAATTTCAAGGTTTTAAGGTTTAACCTGTCAGATGATTTTAGTTTCAGATTACTTTCTCTGTTGAGGAAAACTTCACAATATAAAGCAGACAGATTTTTGATGGTACCTTCTATGAACATCAAATCTGCCTTCTTTAATAAACATGAGATTTATTTCAAATTCCTTCTCAAAATTTTAGAGTAGTTTATTTCCTTATATTCACTGATTGAGATCATCTTATTTACTTCTTTATTACCATCAGAGTAAATTGTAATTAACTATATACTCCACGCACTTATTTTATAACTTTAAATTGTCTGTCCTTTCAGGAATATACTTCATGTATGCAACATTATTTGTCTATAGCAAGACTTTGTGAACTCCGACATGCACCACATGCTTAACTTGCTTAAGATTAATTGCAGACATTTTATTTAGCATTAATGTACATCTTTGTTGGGTTTGATTTCTAATACGCAACTTTATCAGTGTAACAGCACTTCAAGTGATATGTGTGATACCATTCACCAAATTTTGCTTTTGTATTTTGCAATTTTTGTGTTTTACATTTTAATATAATTACTATGAAAGGAAAAAATAATAATTTGAAAATAAATTGAACGTTCTTGTCCATTATTTGGAAAGCCAAATATTAAATGCTGACTGAGAATTAAAAGAGAAAAAAAAATTAAGTAGCTAAGGTTTGCCTGAACAAAAAGGTTTACCTGTTTTAGAACAAAATCTCTCTGAAAGAGTCTTTGTTACTGCAGTTTCTACCTAGCCTGAAAAAAAACACACAACATCTTAATATTAATATATATTAATATATATTAATATATATATTAATATATATTAATATATTAGATATATTAATATATATCTATATTAAAATATAGAACAGTATATTTCCAGTACAGAGAGTGCTCTGCTGAAATGTATTGATATATGATATGCCTTATTGACAATACGATCTTTCTTGGGATATAAGAAAAATGTGGCATCATTTTACTTTTTGACGTGATCCTGATCAGGTCAAATATTTTCCAATAAAATTGTATGTTTTGACCAGTAATTTAGATCATGACCACATCAGAATCTTCACTTAGTGCTGATGGAGGCTTCAACATAAAATTTGACATTCAAAGTTTTAAATTCTTCAGCAGTTTTTTTTAGGATAACAAAGCATGATTAAACACTACATAGAACAAAATATAATGATCTAAACAAGATACTACAGAAAAAAATAGCTGAATGAGCAAGGTTTGTCTTACCACTAGACTTAGAAAGTATGCAAGTATGCTGTCAATATAATTCTAACAAGCTGCTTTACACCAAGGCATCTATTTCAAGCCCCAAGATTCCACTTCTCACTGTTAGACATTGGGTAGGGATTATTTTGAAATGCGTTCTGTTTTAATAAGGTCCATATGCACAGTTTAACCGGAAAACAGTAGTCTGCAGACTAATATCCAAGCTCCAAGGAACAAAAGTCCTTGCTTTCTGGAACAATTGGGTTAAACAATAACCCATTTTAAGAAGAACTTGTGCTGCCATAACTGAAATCCAAATTTTCAAATCTTGTATTATTTCCAAGTTCAGTGTGCCTCTTTAAAGTGAAGTAATACTTGCAGTGGTCTCAGTTACTTCTTCTGGAGCTGCAGATGTGTCTTGGTGTGAAAATCCAGAGCCTTTAAATTACCAGACATAGCAGCATGTCTTTCTTCTGCCTGTTTGATTGTGGAATAGTTAATTATTACTGCTGATGACAATTTTGCACTGAAATAGCATTCAGAGGAAACAGAATGCACAGCAGTCTGTGTTCACCCACATCTGAAACTGAGCCCAATAAAACCATTTAGCATAACTGGGGAAAAATCGTCTAACTCATTCAGACCAACCTGTAATTCAGTGAAACGAAACCAGCGTGCAATGGCCGATTTTTTTTGGATGGTTTGTTTTATTTATTTATTTTTTTTTTCTGGTTTTGGATCTGCTGCCATCTAGTGGCCCCGTGGTGAATTATAAATGCTGAAATACGCAGCTAAAACTAGCAGAATATGCCTTAGGTTTGGCATATGGGCTTACGGGGAAAATCCTGCCTGTTTAACATACATGTAGGCCCACTTACACATAAACGTTAGACAAAGAGTATTATTTTTTATAGTCAGATTCAGTTTCTTGAATTAACATCTACAGCAACAACTGTAATTTAACTTCAAATTAAAATACAATTAAGTGTGGTTTCATTTCTTACGGCTTTGTTCCAACATGTAGTATGATTTAATTATTCTATACTGGTGTATAAGCAGATGGATAAGATACAAAACTTTTTCATTTCATTGTAGTGTTCTCCACTATTTTCTTGTTGTTTTTTTTTGTTGCCGTTTTTTTTGTTTTGTTTTGTATTGTTTTGTTTTTTTCTGGACCTTTTATGAATTTGATACTGGAACTAAAGAGCACTCAGTTACTACAGATTCTCCAGGCTAAAAAAATAAAAATAAAATAAAATAAAAAAATAAAAAATAAAAACATGGAGACATTAATAGGTTGGTGACTGTTCAGACTGTCTTCGGAGGACGGAGTTAATTTTTCCTGTATTACTATTGGCAGAGAATCTGATAATGGGATGGATAAGGTATTTAGCCAAACAGTCTGAACTGTCAGAAGTTGGCCCATTTGCTTCGAAACGGTCAGCTTTCTTTGAGGGAAAAATAGCTTCCAGCTATGAAATGAGCAGTAATTTAAATCTGCTTTCAACTCATTGCATAATTTCTCTTGAATTCTAAAAATAAAAATAATAAAAAAAATGGGGTGATGTGATCTCTGTAGAAAAAAAAAAAAAAATACAATTGCAAAGTCTTGCCTCCAACTTGTCTCCACTTAGGACTGAATCTCAACAGGTTACATTGCCTTCCTGCTGCCAGGAAAAGGAGCTTCTCACAACTGAGGTACACCGGACTTCAGGCTGCAGCACATACTGGTGAACGACACAGTCTGAATGAAAGGATAAAAAGAAGAGGGAAAAAAAAAAAAATGCAGTCCCAATGAGCGCTTCAGGTTCTTTTCCAAAAGTGAAGTCTATAGTATACGACAGTGTGATGAGAGGTGCGTGGCTGCTGGGTGGGGAGCGGGCAGGCTGGCTGATGGTGGGGCTGGCTGAGGGAACTCTCCTGTCTGTGACCGTGCACATATGGTATAGGTGTGTCATGCTATACGGCCGGCTTACAACCAGTAATTTTAAAATAACACGCAGAAATACATTAATAATCCGAATATCCGCACGGCGAGGGACGACAGGGGTACCAAGGAGTCGTTCGGTGACGCCACCTCAGCCGCCGGTCGCCTCAGGGCGAGGCCTGCCGCCGCCCGCCGCCCGCTGCCCTGCGGGGCGGGACGCACCTCCCGCGGCGGCGGCTGCGGCCCTCGCCCGCTGGAATGTCCGCGGCCGCCGGGCGGAGCGGGGCGGGGTCGGCCGGGGGAGCCGCAGCCAATGGAGGCCGGCAGCGGGTGCGGGGGGAAGGGGGAGCTGCCGGCGTCAGAGCCGAGCGGGAGCGCGCTCGGCGGGCGGGCGGGCGGGGGCTCGGCGCGTCGCTGCGGGGCGCGTTCGCGGCCGGGCCATGGAGGCGGCGGGCGCTGCCCCGTGGCCCTGGGCCTTGCTCTGCCTGGCGGCGGCACCGCTGCTCGCCCCTGGGGCGGCCGGTGAGTACCGAGGCGCGGAGGGCGGGGAGGGAGGCGGCTCCGCGGGACCCCGTTCGACAACATGGCGCAGGGGCGAGGCTGTCGGCGGGGCAGGCACGGAGGGGTCGCCCCCGGGCTTGGGCTGCCGGGAGCCCCGGGAGAGGGGGGCGGCATCGCCGGTGCCCGCTGTCGCCGGCGGGCATGGAGCCGCAGCAGGTGGGCGAGGGTCGAGGGCCGGCAGGAAGGGGCAGCGCCGCCTCCCCGGTGTCGGCCCTCTCTGTCCTCGCCGGGTGGAAGCGTGGTGTTGAGCAAAGTACTGGGTGTTTTTTAAAAAGGCATCGAGTATGGCGAAGGATAGCGGTAAAATCTAGTTCTTTGCACGAAAGTTGTGTCACCAAAATAAATAAATAAATAAAGACATTAATAAGGCAGCACAAGCATATATAGTCATATATAGATCAATTTTAATAAACACATCGCATTGGCAGTGCTGTCACATGAGTGGCAAATACGAAAACTGTAATAGCCGAGCACCTAAAACTGTAATTATCAAGGCATTTGTGGGTATATCGTATCGTTGCTCCACAGGTTTGATTTCTGCTCGTAGGAAAAAAGTCAACTTTTCCTTGATAGACTTGCTTATATGGCTGAGATAGCAGAGCTTATCAAAGAAGGAAGGGTATCCATGTTCACAGTGGTTGGACATGAATAAAATCTTGAATTTAAACCTTGGGATTTTTTTAGTAAAACCGAAGAAAGTTGGAATGAGACAGAAAACAGCTGACTGAGAGAGAAAGGCTGTAAGATACTTCAGCAGAGATTAACTAGAGGCAGAAGGGCAGAGCTCGGGAATTGCGTTTGATTATTGCTCCTAACTTCAATTTCTGACTTAGGCACATCACTTTTAGCCAGTTAAATTTGCTACTTATTTAAGATAACGTTGCATGAATAGATGATCCTAGACAGCCAGCATGGCTTCACCAAGGACAAATCATGCCTAGTCAATCTGGTGGCCTTCTACGATGGAGCGACTGCATCAGTTGACAAGGGAAGACTGACCAATGTCATCTATCTGGACTTATGTAAGGCCTTTGACACAGTACCACATGACATCCTGCTCTCCAAATTGGAGAGATACGGATTTGGTAGGTGGGCCATTCAATGGACAAGGAATTGGCTTGAAGGTTGCACTCCACCTATGTCCAGGTGGGGGCCTGTGATGAATGGCATCCCTCAGGGGTCTGTCCTGGGACCCGTACTGCTTAATATCTTTGTCACAACATAGTGAGATCCCCTTCAGATTTGCAGATGACACCAAGCTGAATGGTGCATTTGATACAGCAGAAGGAAGGGGTGGCATCCAAAGGGACCTGGACAGGCTAGAAAAGTGGGCCCTTGTGAACCTAATGATGTTCATCAGGTCTAAGCACAAGGTGCTGAACCTGGGCTGGGGCAATGCCAAACAGGAGTATAGACTGGATGAAGAGCTCATTGAGAGCAGCCCTGCAGAGAAGGACTTTGGGGTTCAGGTGGATCAAGAGCTCGACATGAGCCAGCAGTGCGTGCTTGCAGCCCAGAAGGCCAACTGCGTCCTGAGCAGAATCAACACAGGGGTGGCCAGCAGGGGAGGGAGGTGATTGTCCCCCTCTGCTCTGTCCTTGGGAGGCCCCACCTGGAGCGCGGCATCCAGGTCTGGGACCCCCAGCACAAGAAGGATGTGGATCTGTTCAAGCGGGTCCAGAGGAGGGCCACAAAGATGATCAGAGTCCTGGTGTACCTCCTCCAAGAAGAAAGGCTGAGATTGCTGGGGATGTTCAGCCTGAGGAAGACAAGACTCTGGGGTGACCTCATTGCAGCTTTTCTGTACTTAGAGGGGGTTTATAAAAGAGGTTGAGAGCAGTTTTTTGCTCAGTCAGATAATGATAGGACAAGGGGGAATGGCTTTAAACTAAGAGGGGAAATTTAGGTTAGAGGTTAGGAGGAAGTTCTTCACTCAGCGGGTAGTGAGGCACTGGCACAGGTTGCCCAGAGAAATTGTGGATGCCCCGTCCCCTGAAGTATTCAAGACCAGGTTGGACAAGGCAGCCTGGTCTGGTGGGAGGTGTCCCTGACCATGGCAGGGGTTTGGAACTGGGTGGTCTTTAAGGTCCCTTCCAACCCAAGCCGTTCTATGATTCTATGTATACATGATTAGGGTTTGTATAAAATGAATTAAATGGTCATAAGGTTTAGTACACTGATATTTCATTGTGATGCTTTTTGGTATAATTGATAAGATGTGAAGCTCAGCAGTGGAAGCGATTCAGAAGGACTAGCCTTAATGTATGTTAAATCATAATGGGAGGGTTACCAGCCACTACAAACTAACGGATAAAAGGTCAGAAAATACTAAATAACTTAATGTCCAGAATATTCATGAACTCAAATCATAGTGGCACATACAGTTGAATATATTCGTTGGCACCTAAGACAACGTGAATTCTCTTCATAGGTTAGAAACTGGATTCTTAGTTCTTTAATGCAGCATTTACTCCAGAGGTGAATTTATGTGATGAAAAATTTCTGAGACATATAGTGAAACAAAGCAACACAAACTTGATTGTGTAACCATTATTTCTGTGTTTAAGTACAGCTTTCATTAAAGTACATCTGGTTAGGTGTTGTAGATTTTTGTGACAATTCATTTGCTGGATGTTTTTTCATTATGAGCCTAAGATGTTTTCTCCATCACTTTGTTAATGTGCTTGCAATCCAGTTGTTGTTTGCAAGTTGTATGTTTCTAACATCATGACTTTGTAACAGGAATATGAAAGTGTAAACCAAAGCTTTTCACTTCAGTGAAACAGTAAGTGAAGTTTAAACGTGGTGGAACCTGCTAATGAATGTCAATTTGGGAATAAAATTTTCTCATGGTTGTCTGTTTTGTTTGCTTGGCTTGTTTTTGTTGGTTTGTTTTTGGAAGGAAAATTCCTCATATTCTCTGTGGATCAGATACGTTAACCCAATAGGCCATCAACTGGATAATTCTGTTCAGAAGCGATAGTTGAGTGCTTCAAATCTTTTAAACATCTTGTCCCCTTCCCTACTTTTCCATAGGCTTGTCATGTTGTTACCATGCAAAGGACAACCTAATGTGCCGTGATGTTTGTGAACAGGTAAGCATCTTTTAAAATTTATTTTATCTCAGAGCTAAAATCATGCCTTTAGATAATTATGTAGCAAGATTAGCATTTTAAGTAAATGATTATCTATGTGTGAATCATGAAATGTACCATTATTGTTATTTAAATGAGACCGTAAGTGTTTAATACTGTAGTCCTCTTCCTTTTTGTCATGTGTTCTTCAGCAGGTTCTGCTGAAGTTGAGGAGACAAAGATACAAATTTGAGGTCAGGATTTTGTCAAGAATGGATAAGCATGTTATGAAATGAGAGGGGTGTAGGTACTAAATTTCTGGATCATGTGTGTTCCCAAGTTTTGGAGAACTGAAAATGAAGAACAAAATGTTGGTAGTGTTCTTTCTTCTTCCTTGTTGTTTTTTTAGCTAGCCATCTGAGATGTTCATTATGATATATGGCTTTGTGAATCCACAAAAATCTATTCGTACTCTGTTCATATGGTAATAACCAAGAGCCATTTATGTTAAATCCAAGTTTGGGAAATATTTTTCCACAACTTATTATCCAAAGGTATAAATATATGTTCTACAACTTAGTGTGCATATGTGTATATATTTGTGTACATCAACATTTTATATAAATAAAGCATACATATGCACAGGTTTTATATTAAGATTGTGCCCTTGGATTTTACCTGCCTTCCTTTCTTGATTACATGTTTTGAGGCTATTCAAGGACTGAACCTGCTTATGGTTAAGATGCTATTTATTTGTGATGATATTAACAAAACTTTCAGGTTACATTGCTCTTCTTCCTTCCTGATATAGAGTAAAACCATCTAGGCCAAACAAGGGGGTTTTGAGTCTCTTTGCATAAAATGTACTCTCAAGTCCTGTAATTATTCTTGCAGCCCTTCCGGAATAAATTTCTTTCTTTGAATACAGGTAAACAAAACTGTAGATGGTATCCTAAGCAAAGCCTGTCACATGTTTAACACTCTTCTTACAGCTCTTTCCAGCTGGCAAATTTAGCAGCTGCATTGAGAAAGCATTTGGAATAATCTGTCCAATTCTTTTTTTTGTTCCACTGACTTGAAGTTCCCAGTTTATCACGTGAATTACTGTTAGCTCTTCATGAAAGGCCTTGAGCTTTTCACTGTCAAATTTCATCCCAATTTTGCTATAACAGTTCTAATTAGTATGTAGGGTTTTCTTTGTGGTTGTTTGTTTGTTTTGTTTTATTGTTTTCTAAGTTATTCTGATCTTGGCTTGTCCGGATGATATCTGTCTGCGCAGATGATCACCATGTTCAGAGTCTTTGTGGTGAGAGGCCTGTAACAAGTCTAAGGCAGGGTCATCCCCCATTCCATAAAGAGCTGTCTTAGATCAGGTTGGTAGAATACTTTGAATGAACCTTTGATGTAGGCTACCAAACTAGCCGGAGGGGCTGTCTACTATTTTTCTAATGTTTTACATGTTGTGTAGCTTTCAACTATTTTGTCTTTGTTGAATCAATCTTGGGATGTGTTATTTGGAACAGGTTGCCCAGAGAAGTTGTGGATGCCCCATCCCTGGCAGTGTTTAAGGCCAGGTTGGATGGGGCTTTGAGTAACCTGTTCTAGTGGAAGTGTCCCTGCCCATGGCTGGGCATTGGAACTAGATGATCTTTAAGGTCCCTTTCAACCCAAACCATTCTACAGATTTATACTTACTTGCTTGTCTTAAACATAAAATCTGTGGGATGAAGGTTTATGTACATGGGGTGGTGACTCTAAAGGTACAGAACAGATGACCCTGGTGACTGGAGAAAGGCAAACAACGTGCCCATCTTCTCCACTGCCCTCACTCCAGAAAGAAAAAAAAATATGGAAGGAAAAAAAGGAAAAATAAAAAGCCAAAGGACTGTTTGCAATCCAGGAAACTAGTAATCTTCTCTTAAATCTCTGGGAAGATCATGGACAGAGTCCTCCTGAAACACATTTTTCGGCATGTGAAGGGTAAGTCATGCCTGTCAAACTTGCTTGCAATTGATAATAAATTAGCTGGATTTCTGGATGAGAGGAAAGAAGTGGATGTCATTTACAGTGACTTTCAGGCTTTCAACACTTTCTCCCTCAGTATATTGCCATTCATTTTAGGATATGATGGCTTTGATGATGAAAAGGTAGTTGAGTAAAAAATTGTTTAGATGATTGGGCTCAGATGATAGAAGTTAAAATGGGTCATATTTTACCTGCAGACCAGTAAGAAGGCCAATAAGACCAAAGGGGGTCTATGCTAGGACTTGTCCTGTTTAACATCTTTATTAATGACCTGGAGGAAGCAACAGATTCACTCTTGTTGAGTTTTCAGGTAATAACAAACTGCGAAGAAGAACTGATAATCTCAAAGGCAGTACTGCCTACTATCCAGAGTGACCTGGACTGATGGAAGGAATTGACCAACAGGAACTCTATGAAACTCAGCAAGGAAAAATGCTTGCATTTCCTATCAGCCCATCTCAGTAGCAGCTCCACCCTCCAGTTGACAGTTCCCAGTTTAGGACTATCTGTGTACTTGCTGAGGATTCTTTCTGACACTGGTAAAGCAATTAAACAGTATTGATGTGAATCCTGTTTTATTACCACTGGAAAGTGGTTTAAAGAGTTCACTTGGTGTTGAACAGCAGAGAGACAATCTTTGAGATCTATCATGCAGACACTTTGCTGCCCACCTTATAGTTCACCTGTCTCATCCATGTTTCACTAATTTGGCTCTAGCAATACTATGGGAGACCACGTAAAAGCCTTATTAATGTCAGGGTAAACAACATACATTGTTCTCCACTTTTTTTTTTTTTTCTTACTGAATCAATCTTTTCAGTCTTTTTATTATAGGAAGCTCTCAGGCTAAATTTGCACTAGGTGTGCCTGTGCTGACTATTCTCAGTCACCTTCTTGTTCTTCAGATGATCTTACATAGTCGTCTTGAGAGGTGGGGATAGGCTGAGCAGTCTGTAATTCCCTGAATTGTTCTTGCTCTTCTAATGGATGCATCGTTTGCCTTTTTTCAATAATTGTGAGCCTTGTCCAACCGTCACGATTGTTCAGAAATGCTAGCAGGCTGCTTTGCAGTTATAGTGGCCAGCTTTTCAGCATCTTCAGTTGCATCCCGTCCAGTTCCTTGAACTTCTAGATGATCCATTTGCTTAAGTGATGCTTAACTTGATCTTGCTCAATTATTCATTCCTCCTGTTAATTTTGCTTTTTGTATTCCATGACAATTTTTTTTCCTGGAAGGAGTTTAATTGCCTGAGGTCACATGGTATTTAGCAGGTTAGTTAAGTAAATAGAGTTGGTGTAATATTTTGATACGTGGAACAGAAATTCTGTTTTTCACACTGCCTATTCAATTGGAACTTCTGGAGAGAAGAGTTTTAGGACAAAATTCTCAATCAATTCCAAAAAATGAAAGTCCTTCCTTTGTAAAAAGTGCAACATATTTGGAAGATTATAAATTTATATATAAAAAACAACTTTTTCATTGTTTACTTGTTAACTGTTAGCAGTAGTTGTCAACAAGTAGAGAGTAGTGAAACTAAAAAGGAAGAAGTCAGTTGACAAATAATGTGTCCAATATGTGGTTACATCTTTCTATGTGTTGTTTCTAACAGATATTATCTTCTAAGAGTGATTCCCGTTTGAAGCATTTACTGCAGCGAGCACCTGAGTATTGTCCAGAATCAATGGTAAGGCTAGCTTGTTTTTAATTTAAAACAACAAACAAAACATTAACAAAGTTTTGATTACAAAAGCTAAATTTCAAATTTAACTTGTAGAGTTATTTTCATTACTTTCTGTGTTTTGAGCTGGCATAACCTGTATGTGTGTCTTCAAATGTTTTCTTCATTGTTTTAGGGGCTAGAAAGTTTCTTAAACTGCAGTTAGATCCTCAAAGTAGGATTTCTTTATAAAGCTCTTATATATTACGCTACTTGGTGGTCATGCAATCTGTGAAATCCAGTGAAAATCTGATTTATAGTGTGAAAATTTGTGCTGAGTGACTGTCACTTGGAAATTGATAGCAGTGACTTAAATTGGATCATGTGTTCCAGCTTGTGTATGAGACAAGGCTGGCAGGTAGACTAACGCATGGAATACCATTATAACTGCTCTGAAGGGTTTATGGGCATTTCTGACAAGCTGAAGTAATGTTTTGTTGAATAAGGAAGATTATAGTTTCCTAGGAGTGATATATATCCTAATATATTCCAAAAATAGGAATGAAAAAGAAAGTAACTTGTTCCCTATATTGGTGATGATCTAATTGAGGATTAGACAAACACTAGTATTTATATTCTTAATTCTGGAATTGTTAATTCTTAATTCGTCCCTCTTGGTAACTTAAAATATTTCAACATGTTTGTTTTTGTTTGGAAGTAACAAAAATTACAAGAAAGAATCCGGACCTTTCTAAAAAAGATTAGATGGATAGATTATTGACTGTGAGAAAAATCCATCTAGTTTAGAAGCATATACCCAGCCCAAATGGTCAATGTGTAGTAGTAAATCTTTCCGTAGCATTTTGCAGGCTACTTTGCAAGAATGTTTGCTTATAGATCCTTTCCTCCTGTGTGTCAAAAGTATTTTTTTTAAAGGTTTGCTTTCTGTGGATCATCAGCTGTAAGGTCTTGGTAAGTTATAGGCAACTGATGGTATGAGTAAAACTAGTGGCAGGAAAGCATTTTAAAGTAGTCTATAGAATTTGTTTTGGTACTGTTTTTCTTCATTGTTTATCCCCTGATAGGAAGAGTAGGATTTATCTGTTTAATAGATTTTTAGATACTGGAGAGTATCTGAAAGGGGGAAAATGTTTGATACATTTTTTTTCAACAATTACCATCTTTATAAATTGCAAGTTTGCTGTTTAGTGTATATCTTAATATTGCTGCACTGATAATATTTTTTAACATTTTTAAAAACATCTAGATAAAGAATAGTTAAATAGTGCATTAAGTTAACAGTTTGCTCCTTTCAGATGCCAGCCCACTTTTTTGGAAGGGTGTTGTAGTGACAATCCACAGAGGAGTGGATAGGCTATGAATTTAATCAGTTGGTCTGTTTTATAGAGCACTGACATTGTTCTTGCAGTTAATATGGTAGAAAGGGTTTTGCCTGGTATTAAGTAGTGCACTGTTTGCTAAAACAAGAGAAGACTATCTTCTCATCAAATAAACGAAATCAATTGAACCAAATGAGTGTAACTAGTAGAAACAGCAGATCTTTACTTTTTTCTTTTGAGCTGATTTTGACTCTACTCTTATAGGAAACTCCCACAGATACAGAGGACAGTTTTAGATGATTAGATACAGATCAATTTTAACTTTGGAAAGTCAGTAATTCTTGTGGTGACAGAGTCATTGCATGACAACCTAGCTTGCTGTTCGTATGGTTGAATTGAACTTTTCTCTTGAAGAACATTTAACATTATTTCATTTAAAGCCCCTTAAGACCTGTCACTTGTCTTCTTAGAATGAATAATTTTCCTCTAGTTTCATCTAATTAAGGTTCTCCAAGTGCTTGCTCAAAAAAGTTGAATCCAGATAGACTATATTGAAATACATGTAATCCTTGAAGAGTTGTATGCACTCATGTCTTTTTTAACTACGATATTAAAAATCATGCTGTAAGACTCCAGTTGTAGGACAGTGACCATCTAACATAGCTTTTAGTTCTTTCAGCCTTCCAGCACAGGACACCCACTGTAACATGTAGTTGTTTCTGACATGGGAACTAAAATTCTTATCTTAGATTGAATCGTTCTTCTGCTGCCTAAACCTCCATCTTCCAGGATATTTGTAATTTTTATTGGGTAGATAACAGAACTACCTGTGACAGACTAGCGTCTGACCTGAGAGTTCTTTATACTAACCCCACTGTAAAAAAAAATAAAAATAAAAATATAAAAATAATCCCCCATAGTCATTATTTTGGCTGAGTAGTCTTGGCAATACCAGTAATGAGGGAGATGGGGCAAGAGCCCTTTTGTAAGCTCTTCAACATCTGTTTTTTTCCTGGCCTCTTCCCACTCCACCTATATAAGTATATATATATATTTTTTTACATAATTCTTATGCTTGATACCATCAGCCACTTAGCCACTGGTCATTTAGCAGGACCAGAAATGCTTCAGAGTGAGGGGAAACCCAGCAGATCCAACTTCCCCTGAAGCTGCCTATCTCTGGGGAACCTTAAAACCTCTTTTTTTTTATTTATTTTGCATATGGCTTGATTTTGTTGTTTAAAACAAATGGTGGAAAGGAGTGATAGGGTAACAAGGGGTAACTTCGAAAGGTAACTTCTCAACAGGTCTTGGTCCAAGATAAATCTTCCTCTTTGTCTAAACAGTTGCTACTTGATACTGTAAATACTGGAACACTGGTGGAAAAAGTTGACTACCTAGCGTAGGTGAGGTGGTGAGGTAAGCACAGTATGGTCTACACCTACAAAAATGCTGCTATTGATTGGATGTTCTGGACATGGCAATCTTCTTGTCAAAGCAAATGGTATGTAGGTTGGAAGAACTCTTAAAACTGAAAATACTTTTTTTTTTTTTTTTTTTGTCTGTTAGAAACTCTTATTTTGTAGACTTACTTTTGCTTATTTGCATTTCACTTTTCAGGGAGAAGTGTGGGGTTGTATAAATTCTTCATTGCCAGGTAAGAAATACTAGTTTACCATTGGATTGTGTTGTTTTTTCACCAAGTGTGTGTTTCAGTGTCTACCACCTGCACCCCTAGATGTTTTGATAATTTAACTTTCAGTATGTTTCCATTATAAACTGTATTTTGATTCTAGTTTCTTTTAATCTACACTGGGTTACCTCTGTATCTTTTTCTTTTAACACTTCTTCTCTTTTCCTAGTTAGAAAACATTGAATATGTTTTGTATGATTAAATATGTGTGTTTCTGTGATGCATCCATGAAATATTAGATTTACTTTAAAGGCTTTCTATTATTTTTAGTTTCAATATACCTTAACCTGATTTGTAAAATCATGGATTCTTGCAACGTTGTTCCAGCTGCAGAATCATGTAGAAAAAAACTGAATAATGGGGAGAAAAAGTGAGAACCAGACAAACATAATTTAAGAAATGTGGAGGCTAAGAACAAGAACCGGACTGCTTGGTGCAGGCAGATTTATAAGGTTAAAGCATAAGTTTTAAGACAGGACTGTTATGTTAAAAGGAGAGGCCAAAACCAGATGAACTTGGTCTTAACTAGTATTCTTGTATCATGTGTCATTTCTAGAAAACTGAGTGAAATTAGCATGATATGGGTTGAAGTGGTAGTGAGTAAAGAGGAGAATGTGGCAACTTTACATCTACTCAGATTTCTGTCACTGTTTCAGAGGCAAACTTGATTCTACTGCGTGCAGAGACATTTGCTTTCTTAGGTGTAAGTAAAACTAGTAAAATCTGTAATATCTTCTGGAGTTGCAGTTATTTTATCTCACCTAAAATTGGATAAATTTTGAGCTGCTGCTGTTGTGGCCTCACCTTGAGTACTTGGAGTTTTGGGCACCACGATATAAGAAGGATATAAAACTATTACAGAGTGTCCAAAGAAGGGCAAGAAAGATGGTAAAGGATCTAGAGGGAAAGATGTAGGAGGAGTGGCTGAAACCAGTTGGTTTGTTCAGCTTAGAGAAGGATGAGGAAAGACCTCATTATGGCCTACATCTTCCTCCTGAGGGGAGGGGCAGGCACTGGTCTCTTCTTTCTGGTGACCAGCAATAGGACCCAAGAGAACAGCATGAAGCTGTGACAGGGGAGGCTCAGACTGGATATCAGGAAAAGGTTTTTCACTGTGAGGGTGGTCAGGCGCTGGCACAGGCTCCCCAGAGAAGTGGTCACAGCACCGAGTCTAACGGAGTTCAAGTGGTTTGGATAATGATCTCAGACATGTGGTCTGATTTATTGGGTGGTCCTGCGTGGAGCCAGGAGTTGAGTTCAGTGATCTTCATGGGTCCCTTCCAATTCAGAATATTGTATGATTCTATGCTTCTATGAAACCCATTCTTCACTGAAGCTTAATAGCCACATACAAATGAGTGGCAATGGATTTACTGTAACCGAGCAATGCACATTTTGGTTTGAAATTTAGGTGTGTGTAAGCAAGCAAAAAAAGCATTGGGAGTCTTTGTTAATGAACCACTCCCAAATTTTCTTCCTGGGCTTTCTGAATTGGTGTGAGTCTTCTCAGTGTCTTTGTGGTAGGATTTTATTATCTTCTGATTTATGAGAGAAAGCTCCTTCAATGGTGATGTAAATCTTTTTTTTTTTTTTTTTTTAACATCTTCATAGGCAAACCGTTGAGGCATGTACTAGATAAGAAGACAGTGGAGGTAGATTGAAAACAGTCTGAACTGCTGGGCTCAAAGGTTTGTGATCAGTGGCACAAAGTCCAGTTGGAGTCAGTGCTGGTTCTAGTCCTGTTATTAACGTTTTCACTAATGGTGGGACGGAATGCACCCTCCACATGTTTGCAGATGATACAAAACTGAGAGGAGTGGTTGATAGGCCAGATATTTGTGCTGCCATTCAGAGAGATGTTGACAAACCAAAGAAAGGTGGCAAACAGGAACATCATGGGAAAAAGAAAACGTGAAGTCCTGCAGCTGGGGAAGACTCCCATGCTCCACAGCACACTGGGAGCTGACGAGCTAGAAAGCAGCTTTGTAGACAAGTGCATGGGGATCATGGTAGACAGCAGGTAGAACATGCACCAGTGATCAGCTGTTGTAGCAAAGAAGGCCAAGAGTACCTGGGCTGCATTAGGAAGAATGTTGCCAGCAGATCAAAGAAGGTGATTTCTTGTCTCTTTTTCAGTATTGATGAGACCACACTGGGAGTTCTGTGTCTAGTTCTGGGCATCTTCATACAAAAAAGACAGGAATAGACTGGAACAAGTCCAGCAAAAAGCTCCTTCAAGGTGTCTGTGTAAGATGATTAAAGGACTGGAAAATTAATGGGATTGGAACATGATACGAGGACAGGCTGAGAGCTGGGATTGTTTATCCTTCTTGAAAATAGTAAGTTGAGGGCAGATCTTACCAATGTGTACAATTCCCTGGTCGTAGGCTGTAAAGATGGAAATGTACTCATCTCACTGTTATCAGGGATCTCAGTGACAGGACAAGAGTCAGTGAGCACAGATTGAACACTGGTAACTTCCAAATAAACATAAGAAAAAACTTTGCTGTAAGGAAGATTGAACAGTGGAAGAGGATGTCCAGAGAGGTTGTAGAGTCTCCACCTGTGGAGGTATTCAAAACTTTATTGGACATGGTCATGGGCAGTCTGCTCTTACTGAGCTTACTATTAGCAGGGTAGTTGGACTAAGCAATCGTCAGAGATCCCTTCCAACCTCAATAATTCTGTGGTTTTCTCTCTGATTTTTCTCCTGTTTGACTACTTTCAATACAGAAAATAGTTCATGATAGAGTTTACAGCATAGCCAGGAACTGAGTTCTGACTGGATCATCATCTCTGATTATTTCATAATACAGCATCCACAATATGTTTTTACACACAGATGCATGCACAGGCACAGTGATGATACAGCTATCTCAATGTTGCTGTTACCACACACAGTTGTGAAAAATTGACCAGATAAACAGATGACTTCAATAGTTACTTTCTTTCTGTATGAAGTGCTTAGCTGTTAGCTAACAATGTAGATGAAAACCTGTTTTACGTGTGGGTTTAAATGGCATCCTGTTATACCATGGTATATAGATAGTTTGGGATTCTGCCTTATAATTTGCTGCTTGAGATACCCTTAGTGTATTCTCATAGATAGTCTTTCCTCCTCTTCCCTTTCTTCCCTGCTTGATATTACTGATTTCTGTTAACATTTTGAAATTGTTTTATTTACAAGAAACTTCATCATGATAGTTACCTTAAAATGTTAATATTCTCAAAGCTACCACTTGAGCTACCATTCCTTTTCACATTTTTTTTTCCTGCATCCTTAAAATGATTGTGATAGTGGTTTATAAACTTTCTTCTATGGCTCATCCTAAGAAAACAGTACTGTTAAGTCATATTTTATTGTCCTCGCCAATACTGTGCTATAAGCCTCAAAATACTTAAGATTAGATGTTAAGGAAGTAGTCTGTGAAACAAAAAGAAGGTGGATACTAATCAGTGATTTAATGGAGAATTTCTTTTTAAAAACTTCGAGTCTGTTGATGTTTGTTTATTAAAGCTAGTAGGCCTACACTATGTGATTTATTTTGGGGAGCTTGTCTAGGAACTGAAAGGTTCTTTGCCACCATGCACACATTATATTATTGAAGCTACTTACAAAGGGTGATTGAGAGGCTCCAGTTGAGAAGGTGAGGGGAGTCCAGCAACCTATAATTCTAGATGGTAGCTGTGTTCTGATTTTCAGTTTTATCACTTTCTGTAAGCAGACTGTAGAAGACTTCATCAGAGAAATCAACATTCTGACCTGGGCTTTCTTGTACACTTTGTGACACAAGCAAATAAGCATACTTGTTCCTCAGTTTCTTCTTTTTCCAGCTCTTTTGTTCTTCTTTTCTGTTTCTTGGGGACCACTGTGATCCTGTTTCTCATATTTTCAGAGTGTAGCTTGATTATCTCATCACAAAACATGTATCAGAGATTGCATTCCAATGTGTCACTTTTGTGCAGCTTTCTTCCACTGTTTCTGACTTCAATACTCTTGTGGAGACTGCAATAAAGCTATACGGATGGATTTATCATGTTTCACCTGGATATAGCTGGTTATTGGAACAGGTTTCTGGAAATCTTGTTCTCATATTGATTGCACATGATATTTAATGTGTCTTAATTTTCATTTACCTTAAAATAAACTTTACAAAATAAACTTAAAATGTCAATACTACTAATAAATATGCTACTGACTATTACAGTTTTCACCAGGAGGAGTTTGTGTAGCTCCACTTACAAAAGTTGTGCAGAAACAAGTGCAATTTTTAGGCCTAAAATAGAACATAGTGAGTACCTGTTTTGGCAATGACCTGTAGATGTATAGTTAAATATATTTGTGTGACTTGGAATTAGTTTAAAACAGTTCATCAACTCAGAATTTTTTAGCTTTGTTTACAAGCTGTTGATGTATCTACAACAGTTTTTAAACACTTTCAGAAAGATGCTCGATCTCTGAAAAACAAATTCCTTACCCTGCTTGTGGAAGTGGAAGGTGAGCTGAATTTGCGGTTGTTGATGGCCTTCGCTGCTGCTTTCAACTAGGTTGAATTGGAAAGGTGAGCCAAGACTCTGAGCAGAGGTAAAGAGGATTTGGACAGTCTTCAAAAAGATCATTGTGTCACTGGTCCACAGTCCTTCCAGAAGTTCTGGCCTATTTAGATGATACAGCACTACTTCAGGCTGACTGCAGTCAAGCTGCACTTCAAGCAGGCTTCATCCAAAAGTTGTTCTTCACCTTTGCCTCTCTGTACCTTCCACCTACTATGTCAAGCATTAATGTGTTAATTTGCATTTTTTAAAAGTACTTAATATTTCCATTTGCTAGAAAATATGATCTTTTAACTGAAGATTTTGCTGCTTCTTTATAAATTTAATATTAATGTATTTTCTTAATTTATCAGAATGTCATGAGACTGATACTGGTAAGGCAGAAGACAAATGCATTTCCATGCCAGCTGTTTTTGCAGAGCCAGCCAAGTGTTTTTTTGTTCAAAGCAATTTTGATCACAATACATACCTACTGGTAATTGTTTTCCATTGCTTGCAATGATTTTTGATGACTCTGAGTCTTTTTCCCAATATTTTCTTAGCATTTAAATTTAAGCTCAATGGTTTATTACACCCAGCTCTTTCTCTTCTTTTCAAAGCTGGGCATCTCATTTGACTTTTCTAAGAAGGCATTTCTACTGGGCTTAAGAACTCTTTTTTTTTTAATTAAGCAACTGATTCTTTTACCTCCTACTTCTTATTTCTACACAAAGGATACAATGTATGTGTGTCATGTTTATTAATAAAATGAGTGGTTCGTTTGAGCTAAATCATTTTTTTTTCTTGTTAAAAAAAGAAGTGTGACATTGCCACAGGTCCCAGGTTGCTGCATAGGTTAAACCTTCAGTGTAATTATTTCTGTCATAAATGTTATGTGAGGAAATAGGTACAGGAATACATTCTTTTTATTATTATTATTTATGATGTCTTTAACACATTTGTGAATATAGATCAGAGGGATGAAACAACTTACTGCAGAAGATCACTTTCCTGTGTAACTTTAAGATAAGAAATGGGGAAAATGGGAGTAGCAAAATAAAATAGAAAAAGAGAGAAAGGAAGATGAGAAACATTTATTTAAGATAATTCTGGATATGAAAGCATGTTATTGGGGTAGAGAAAGTACAGAGGAAGCTGGAAGAAAAATCAAGAAAGATATTCTGTGTTAAGGAACTTGATAGGAAACTATAGTGCTATTGAAGCCAGTAAAGGGATGGGTCTGAGACAGTGTTGTTTCTAACATTTTTTTTCCTGTTGGTTTCTGTTGGCTTACACTTCATATTACATAAGTAAAATTATCAAACTGTAATATTTTCAGTGAGCATATAAAATGGTTTGGATAAAGCACCTTTAAATTCGGTACTTAATTGTCAAGTTCTGCATTTATTAAGGCATGGACCTATTTTTCTTGCTTGAAGTTGGTTTGTAATGACTTAAATTCTAATAAAATGTAATATGTAACTTGGCTTTTTAAACAAGAACGTGAGTATCATATTTGAAAAGTAACATACTCATGGGTAGGGACGGGAAAATAATGGCACAGGATCTTTTACTACTGTAATATGTCCTGTAATTTTATTTTTAAAGGAGTTCTGAAGAAGTCTGATGGTTGGGTTGGTTTAGGTTGCTGTGAGCTAGCTATTGCTGTGGAATGTCGGCAAGCATGTAAACAGGTAAGGCTTTCTAATTGTTTTTTTCCATGGTTAATGTCAAATAACTCTGTTGAATTCACTGTGATCTTCAGGCATTTTTAACATCAAAATTATATTACCACATAAACTCTTTTTTTTAAATTGCAAAATACAAGAAAATTCCCAGGAAGTTCTACTGATGATAAATGTCAGCCACAAAGTTTCAAGAACAAAAAGAGAATTTACATGGTTAGAGTCAGTTTTCAATAAAAAAGTAAAAGCTGAAGTCTACTGTAGCTCCACAAAGGAGGCTTTGGCCATCCTGAAAATACTGAAAAACTTTTACAGGATGGGCAAACTAGGGTACAAAGAAAAGCCCAAACAAAGCAATAAAAGTAGGGTGAAAAGCTTAATGTAATTAAATGTGATTCCTGTTCTGTAAGAGAACTGAAGTCATAGAGTCTGCCTGGCTTTTACTTCAGATATGTAAGAAGCACGTGAGATTCTTGAGTGTCTTTCTACTCCAGTGGGATTTCGTCAAGGTTAGCAGATCTGACTGGCTCTCTATTAGTGTAAAATACTAAACATTAGAACCTTGTAAACATTACCAACTGTGATGCTGCCATGTGGTGGTAAAATTAGCGTTTAAGATTTGGGACGTATGGCTAGGAAGTTTATCCTAACTAAAATAACGTTCCTTTTGACTAAAAGCACAGTCTGTGATTGTTTCGAACCCCCGCTTCTGAGCTTAGATAATACTGTATGTGCTGTTCCTAGACTCCACCAAGAGCCATCTCTCCATAGTGCCAAACGTGGCAGTTAACAAGCTACTGAAGGAGTCAGTCTGTCTCTTGCAAGCATGGGTACTTGACTTTGTTGACATTCAAATGGTTGTCTGGAGTCCAACCATCCAAGGTTACTTGACCTTATAAACATAAGGTTCAGGCTGGGTATCAGGAAAAGGTTCTTCACTAAGAGGGAGGTCAGGCACAGGGACAGGCTCCCCGGGGCAGTGGTCTCAGCACCGAGCCTGCTGGAGTTCGAGACGCGTTTGGATAATGCTCTCAGACACCTGATCTGGCAGATTTTTATTTTTACTTTTTGGTGGACCCAGGGGTTGGTCTTGACAATCCTTGTGAGACCCTTCCAGCTCAGATATTCTATGAAAACATAAATGATTGTTTGGGTAGACACCTGGCTTTGTTAACATTAGAGTGTTTTTTCCTCACCTCTTAGTCAGTGCTCTGCAATCGCTTGGCAGAGAGCAAGGGAGCAGAGGGGAAGATGCTGCCTGAACACTCTCTGTTAGGATACTTAATTAATCTTCTGTCTGACCTGTCCTGTGTTAGTATGTTACTGTAAAAGTCAGACAAAGAAACTCTCTAAGACTCAATTTGGAGTTTTAGAAAGCAGGCATTCTTTAATTGCGGCACGGGACGCAAAGGGGATCACTTTAACTAGTGTGTGCACTGAATTACTCAAACAACAGGAGTTACATACAATCAAAACATACATATTTATTATTTATCGGATATCTAATAAATATGTATAATCAGTATATTCATAGTATTTCCAGGAACTCATTAAAGTATGTAAATGTCCCTGATGTGTGTGCGTTTGTTTCCTCTGGTCTTTCAGGGATTTCTGGTGGTTGTCAGTAGCCTTCCTCGCTGTGTTTGCTGGTTGAACTCAGTTCTTGCACATGCTAAGGCCATCTTTCTTATGGTTCTTTTTTATGGTTCTTTCTTATAGGTTCTTTCTTATCTTATTATATCAACTTAGACATGCATACTAAGAAAGTCATTTACATGTCCCAGGACGTGGCCATACCATGAGTTCCTCACCTGTTCTTTTCAGAAACATCCTCCAAGCCTGGGTTGTCTTGCCCCTCTTCCCTGTCATGGGATACAATTCTGTATGGTCTTACAGATAAGGCTAACTAATCAGTGAGAAAGGTAGCACCAGAGATACAAAGTTTCTAAACTTCTATCTATTTAACTAAACATAATAAAGGTTTGGCCGATCTGTTCATAAAACATTTCAGATTTGGTTCTATTATTCTACCAGGTAGTGAACCCTATGTCCTTCTGACTCGGTGCCAATTATTTACTTGAGTCACAGAATCATAGAATATCCCAAGTTGGAAGGGACCCATAAGGATCAGCAAGTCCAACTCCTGGGACCACACAGGTCTACCCAGAATTTTAGACCATGTGACTAAGAGCACACTCCAAACGCTTCTTAAACTCTGACAGACTTCGTGCCATGACTGCTTCCCTCCGCAACAACCCTCTCAGTGAAGAACCTCTTCCTGATTTCTAGCCTAAACCTCCCCTGCTGCAGCTTGACTCCATTCCCTCGGGTCCTATCACTGGTGACTAAAGAGAATAGATCAGCGCCTGCCTCTCTACTCCCCCTTGTGAGGAAGCTGTAGGCCACAATGAGGCCTCCCCTCAGCCTCCCCTTTTCCAGGCTGATCAGGCCAAGTGACCTCCGCCACTCCTCATACGTCTTCCCATCTAGGCCCTTCACCTTCTTTGTAGCCATCCTCTGAACACTCCAACAGTTTTACATCCCTTTTGTACTGTGGTGCCCAGAGCTGCACACAGTACTCGAGGTGAGGCTGCACCAGCGCAGAGTAGAGCGGGACAAAAGCTTCCCTCAATCAACTAGCAATGCCGTGCTTGATGCACCCCAAGATATAGTTGGTCCTCCTGGCAGCCACGGAGGTTGCCGTTTCTTCAAATGTGTTCTGAACTTTGGGTGCAACACTGTTCCAGCTGTGTCCTAACATGTCACTTGGCAAATGGAGCCAATCCACTCTAGTATTGGTTTGCAAACATTTGGTGTGTGATTGCTGCTGCTGTGCTCCATTTTGTTGATTTATAGTAGTAATTTATTAACTACATCTACAGAGGTTCCAAAGCTATCTTTGCTTTGGTTATGATTGTATGAGCTCCACCACAGGTGCTCTCACACTCCCACTCCTCAAAGAGGAATGCGGAGAAAATACAATGAAAAAGGCTCAGGGGTTGAGATAAGGACAGGGAGATCATGCCGTAATTATTGTGACGGGCAAAACAGACTCAGCATAGGGAGACAGTAACATTTATTGCCTATTACTAACAAGCTAGAGAAGCAAGAAACAAATGAAAGAAACCAAGAGCACCTTCCCCCCCATCCACCCTCTTCCACCTCCTCTCCCCAAGTGGTGCAGGGGAATGGGGGTTATGGTCAGTGTATAGCGCTTCTTCTCCACTGCTCCTTCTCAGTCACTCTTGTCCCCTGTGCTGTGGGGTCCCTCCCACGGGATGCAGTCCTTATGGAAGCTGGCGTGGGCTTCCCACAGGCAGCAGCTCTTCAAGAACTGCTCCAGATATGGGTCCATACCACGGGGTCCGTTCCTCAGGAGCAAACTGCTCCAACCTGGGTCCCCCACGGGCAGCAGCTCCTGCCAGGTCACCTGCTCCTGCATGGTCTCTCCACGGGCTACAGCTCTGGCCCAGAATCTGCTCCGGAAGGGGTCTTCCACAGGCCGCAATCTCCGTCAGTGCAGGTCCACCTGCTCCAATGTGGTCTTCTCCACGGGCTGCAGCGTGGAACCCTGCACTCCACCGTGGTACTCCATGGGCTGCAGGGGGACATCCTGCTTCACCATGGTCCTCACCACAGATGACAGGGGACTTCTGCTCTGGCACCTGGAGGACCTCTCCCCCTCCTTCTTCATTGACCTTGGCGCCTGCACGGCTGTTCCTTACTCCTCTCACTCTCCCAGCTGCTGTGTGGCACAGCGTTTTTTTCCCTGTCTTAAATATGCTCTCACAGAGGTGCAAGCAACATCACTTATTGTCTTGGCTCTGGTCAGCAGTGGGGCCCTTATCAAACATGGGGCAGCTTCTAGATCCTTCTCACAGAAGCCACCCCTATGGCCCCCTGCTACCAAAACCTTGCCACGTAAACCCACTACAATGATAAACATAATTTATTGATATATATATATGCATATATTTACAATCTGCATGAAAGTTCTTATTCTAAAATAATGCTAGTGGAAAGCAACATGTGACTTTTTCTAAGTTCTCTTTTTTTGCAGTGCTATATTTAGTGATGCAACATTGGAGTCACAGCCCCAAATAGATTTTTGTGCTTCTTCAAAGACATTTTAATTTATCAGATGGAATAAAGTATGTTTATGCAGTCTTTGGTGTTACCATATCACCGTTTTGGTTGGGTGACGCTTTTAAGCATAACACAGAAATTAGCAATTACCTTTTAAACAAAAATCTGGGAAGCATTTTCTGATTTTCTATTTCTCAGCATATGCTTATGACTATATATGACTATAAATATGTTTTCAGAAACAAAAAGTGTGCAGCTGTTTGTTGTCATTTGTATAACTCAGTTCTGGAGCACAGATGTACTAAGATGCATTCACTATAGTGTCTTGCACATTACCTGTGTAATCTTGAACCAGCAACCTACTGCAAATTGTTGTCAAAATACAAAAAAAAAAGGCTACCTCCACCAAAGAGCATATAGTTAGTTTAAGCTATTTGACAAGAGATGAGCAGTGAGTATGCAAACAGTAGTGTGAAAAAAAGGTGAGGAATAAATAAATGGAAAAGGAGGAATAAAAAAAATGGAAAAGGAGGAATAAATAAATGGAAAAATTGGGACAGACATAAATGTAGTTCAGAAAATATTTTCATTCTTCTGGAAATAATATGCATATATAACTCCAAATGTATCTGTTAGTAAAATTTTCAAATTTATCCTAACATTTAAGTCTTTTGCAGATCTGATTGAAAAAAAAAAAAAAAAAAAAAAAACCCTTCCATTTATCATGTCCTATGAAATTCTGTTAATTTAATCTTATGATAGCTGAATCATTTCCCTTTATTCTCAAAATCAAATGCTGTATTGTTGATTGTAGAGTATGCTGTCTCGGAATCTTGGCTGTATTTTGTACTTGAGTGGACTCTGGTTGATAGATTTCACATATTTTTAATTAAAACAAACAAAAAAATACATACTTTGGCAAAACAGTAAGGATAATAGGGAAATACTTGGAATGCTAATTTTGATTCTTGAAACTTGGGGGAGTTTTATAGGCATTTTGAAGAAGGTGCTACTGTAGGTCCGAGGTCAGATTTTACCCTGGTATTTTAAGTTACTGGAGGGGGAAATGCCTAATGTAAGTAATAATAGTATTTTTTAATATCTGACATGAAAAAGGAGCAGGAGTTACTCTAAAGAAGAAAGTGATGTGCACTTTGAAAGGCAAATTTTTGGAAATTGGTTTTACAATTTGAACTGTAGGACTTTATGTTCTAGAGGGAGAAGGGAACAAGACAAATAAATGTTATTGAGCATGGAAAATGGTGAAACTTTGTGCTCAAGCTCTTCCATTCCTAAATGTTTCCAATATTCCACCTTCTCCAGTAAACATGTGATGAAAACTAACTTGCTTTGTGTGTGCATCCGGTACCAACAAGCTTGGTGCAGAAATAAGAAATTTGGATCCATGATTACCACAGTTACCGTAAGGGTAGAACAATTTTTATTTTACAACATGTTTTTATTATTTTCTGCATGAAATGGAGAAATTTTCTGTTTTTCAGGCTTCTTCAAAGAATGATGTTTTAAAAGTCTGCAGAAAGGAATATGAGGTATGTATGTGTGTGTGTTTGCATATATCTTACTAAAAGTCATTGTTTTATAAATTCTGTGCCAAGTATCCTGTAGAAGAGGGAAATTCTACTCTTCTCATGTAGTAATATGTCTGTATTTACTCATTTTCATCCAAATGTAGATTGCCTCTCTGCATTTTCTGTAAAAGTACAATCACTTTCTGTGAAAAGGGGCTTGCCTTTTTTTTAGACTTTCATGTATCTTAATTTGATTGATAAAGATGCAGCTTTCAAAAGGGAGACCTGGATTCTAAAATAGTTTGTTTCATAGGAGTTCTGATAAAAGTAGGCATTCATTGTCAAGAACATTCTGAGTTCTATAATGGGAGATTCGGCTTAAAAACGACCTTAAAGAAATAAACACAGGAAAGAGTAATCCTTTAAGTAGTCTATCCCAATATATGTAATTCAAAATGAATAATTTTTGTTAACATCAGTGAAACTGCGAATGCTAGCAGTTATTTCTGTTGTTTTACTCTTAAACTTAATTGTTAGGATATTTTCAGATTTCTGCCTTCATCTGTATTCTTTTTAACACATTTTGTAGAAAATTTAGTTTCCTAGGACTTTTTCACTTTCAGTGTTTCTTAATTAAAAGCTAGATTCCTCCTCCTCTTGCACATTCATCCATCCCCTTTCCTCCTGCCTACTGCCCTGAATTAGTCCTATATAAATTCAGCTCTTAATAAACAGTCCAGGTTATCAGACAGGTTTCCTTGATTTGGGCAGAAATATTGCAGGTTTCCTGTGTTCCAGGAAACAATTCCTTGTTTTGTTTTGTTTTTTTCCCTTTCATATTTCTATCTAAATCTACAGAGTATTTTCCTAGATTCTTCACTGTTGAAGTTACCATAGTTTGTTCTCTTAAAAATGAATTTTAAATAGTTCTGTCTTCTCTCATGCTGTGATATGCTATACTGTCAACATCTGTGAACTTCTCCTCTATTATGCTGGTCTGTTTCCTTCTTTTTTTTCTGGATTTCTGCATTGCTGTAGGAGGTTGGCCAGTATGTGTTGAAGGAGGACGGGAAAGGAAAGGTAAGAGATTAAAGAACACCTGCAAAATGGTGATAGTCATCTTATTTTCTTTCCTAGGCCTTTTTCCAGTTTTTTATCTGGAATTTTGGAAAGTGGGATCTTGCTGTTATTGCACGGAAGACCTTAGCTCTTTCTACCTGTGCAACGCTAAAAGAAGGAAAGGCAGAAAAATTGTGGAAGTAGATATCAGTTTTCCAATTGGTTAAGAAGCAAAGAGAACTTTTTAAATGAGCACTAGGAGCAGTAGATACCGATACTGTGTTAAGGAGGGAAATAAAGTATGTGCAGTGGTAGGTCTTCAGTTACTACATATTTTTGTACAAAAGTAGAACTTCCGATGTATCTAGGCTTATAGGTACACATGAAAAATAGTACATGCTATGCTCTGAAGATACCTATTGCAAGTATAAAACTCAGGGAAGTTTTGCCGAAGGTACAAGATTTGAAAAGCTGTGTCTGGAAGGAACTTGCACTTTTTTTGCATCCTAGCCAATTTTCATTTTTCCTCCTTTTTTTTTTTTTTAGTTAATGTCTTGGTGGATGTGGCCTGCTCCTTATGTAGTCTTATAAGTAGCTTCTATATCTGTGACTAGTACCATACTTTGTTTTCAGTTGGGTTGGTTGGGGAAAATATGAAGAACTGGGAAGGGAGTGCCAAGTTAAAACACTAAATGACAAATAAGATCAGAAACAGCTTGTGAATCATATAAATGCAACGTTATACATGCTGCATTGCCTTTTGCTTAAGAATCCATATTTGAGTCACTTAACATGAGGATCCAATTTGAGAATTAGTTTATTAATAATTAATTATTGAGGTACTGAGTATAATAAAGATAAAACTTGTAAGTAAAAGCTAGCTGAATTAAGAAATATAAAGGTGTAAATCCCTTTTTGCAAACACTGTCATAGCTTACTTTTTAATCTTATACACTCACTTAAGGATTTCACAGAGGATTTACAAAATCTTCTTGCAGTAGTTGACTGAACTGTCCATAGTACTTTTCCATGGTCTTTAGAGACTAGGGAAGCAACTTCATGAGTTACACTTCAGCTTCCCACTAAGTTAGTGAGAACAGAGAATGCGGTAAGTCTTCAAGGGTACAGCACAGGGTTCAGAGCAGTGGAGGGAAAAAAACACAAACCTCCAGATAGTTGTTGTCACAAAGTTAGAAGATGCTAAGCAGTATCTCAGACTGTGCAATAACAGAATCACTTGAACACTGATGTGCCAGCTTTTCACAAGATTAATTAAATGTGGTTTTTCTGCTGATCATATTTTTCTGAATTTTACTGTAAATGTTAATGTAGCTTGTGATTCTTGTCATTTGGAGATTTTACACATTTTAGAAATGGATCATGGTGTAATAATCTGTTCATTTTTGATCAGTGCATTGAGGATTTTAAGCAAGCCCTATTAAGTGTCTTCTAATTTCAAGTAGCACTGCATACAGAAATTTTTTAAAAATAGCACAACATCCTTCAGTATTTTTTGGATATTATGAGACGTTATTTAGCTTCCTTTGAAAGACGTTATCCTGTTACTCTTTTTCCCATCTTCTGCTTCTCAGATACTCATTTTTGTCATGTTCCTTTTCTCTCTAGTTCTGTGCATCTCATCACCTTTATCTTTCACTGCTTCCTCCAGCTTTCTACTATCTTGCTCTAAAAAGAAGGTAGGTAATAGTCAAAGAGAGAAGAAGAAAGAAGTGGAGGCTGTACAGATTGTATGTAGGATTTTCTGATTTTTCACTTTTTAAAAGTTTTGTGTAAAGTTAAGGTTCATTTTTGAATATAACAGAGTATACACTTGGAGGAGTAACTGAAAATAATTCATAATACTTGAAATAAACGGTGATAAGTTTATTACTGAGTTTAAAATCACATTTATTTCTACTGTGCATGGAAACAGAACAGCTAAAATTTTTATTTTAGATTGCATTTCTTGAGTCTTTACACTGCATACTGATTTCCCCTGAGTTCCCCTCTATTCACATTAAGGACTTCAGTTCTTACTTTTTTTGTCTTAAATAAGGCATTATTCAAATGTTCTATGTTATTTCACTTCTGTTCTTCAAGCCTTTTTTTTTTGGGCACAGTGGTGAACACTGTTGATGTCCCTGGACTGTAAAAAGGTATTTTGGCTCTCACAGATTTGAGCAGTGTTTAGTTTAATTTGGCTTGTGGTTTTCCAACAATTTTTAAATACAGAAACTTCAAATGCAAAGCCTGCAGCTTCAGTTGCTGCAGTAAGTATTCAGAAATGTATTAATTGTGCTACACTACTGGCAGGTTTCATCCTCTGGGATCATATGATCCTGCTTTATGCTGAGGTTTTATTGAATTTTGGCTACTGATTAGCCCTTTTAAAAAGATGCTGTGAGAAGTTTTTAACCCTCGCATCATTGTAGGGATTACTCACAGACAGTAGACTATAACCCAAGGTTCTGTCCAGAACATAGTTCGGTGAAAGGTTCCAAAATGGTTTTTATGAACCCCTAAAGCGCGCAGCTTGTTTATGGCTTCTGGAAGTACTGCTTAGGAATTCTGGGCAGACTCTGTATACCACACATTATAGCTAAAAATATTGTGATCTTCTATTGCGTTTTGTTTCTGTTCCGTACAGTTCAAAGCAAGTTAATACAAAACCCAATGATCTTGCCAAAAATGAAGTTCCAGTGATTAAGTTCTACCTACTGTGCTAGTGTTTTCATTTGTTTTACTGTTTAACATAATTGAGGAAAATCTTAGCCTTAATTGTTAATTTTTGCAGGTTTAAAAAAAAATCTAAACAGATGTCCACCATCATCTGAAACTTCAGCTGCGTCCACTAAACCTTAGTATGTTAGCTTCTGACTTTAACTTGTATTGATAAATTCTAAGTTTAAATGAAGTTGAGAAAAGATTAATAGAATTTAAAGTGCTTTGCTCTGTGAGAGTAGCAATGAGCTTCCTGCTATATTTGTAACTGAAAGTAATATTTCTAAATTAAGATGTCCTTATTTGAATGCGATCTGTATTCAGATGTTTAATGTGGTTAGTGTACCCAAAACAACAGTGCTAAATGTATATTTCCACCAGAGTTAATAGAATACAGATACCATTATAATTTTCAGGAAGAAGAATATTTGTTGGGGGGTGGGCTGTCGGGGGAATTCTCTATATCTTCTTGTACAAAAGAACAGCTTCACTATTATTTTTCATTCAAGAGGCAGCCATTTGGAAAAAATGGACCTGTGATATGAAAGCATGCCTTATGATGCAAAATACTTCTTTCTTTTTAGCAAAATGTTTTGCTCTATTTGTATTTGTGTGTTTTGGTTTTTGAGCCGTTACCTGCAGCTGATGAGCTCCAAAAAGAGCGAAACCAGTTAGGTCCTGCAGTACTGGCTATGGTGAGGAAGACTGGCAAGTGTTCTCTGCTAGATAAACTTAAATTGCCTTTTTCAATTTCCATAATGCGACTGTTTTCTTAAGGCATACACACTTGTGTTGGCTGAGTCTGCCTGTTACTTTCCATTCCTTCTGCTTGTAGTCTCATTTGTTTTGATGACCAATTTCAGCAGTTGTGTTTTGTTTTGTTTTTTTGAACAACCAACTGAAGTATCTTTAAGACTTCTCAGATGAGATCATTTTACAAGTAGAATAAATAATTCTGCATTTGTTCTTTAAATTTCAATATTACCATCTCTGTTCACTTAATATTTTATTCATTAATTGAAAATGGGAGTTTTGGGGGGTAAGGGGGTTATACTATTGGCTTTTTATCCTCATTTTCACAGATCTTGGTGACGTAGTTTTTCCTTTAAGGCAAATATCCTTTTCTGCTCTTTTTGTTTCTTGTTTGTTTGACTTTACATATCTCTTTGTTTTATCTTTTGCTCTTGTTTTTTCTCTGTCTGTCTTTTCTCACAGTTCACTGTTTCAAGAGATTTTGGTAGGCAATTCAGAAGGAAGCTTGAATGGGCAGAAAAGCTGCTGATATCTTAAATATGATTGCTATTTTATAAGAGAGATGGGGACAAACCCTGTATTCTGTAATGAAGTTGTCGTTAGTAACTCAAGACAGACTGATGGTCTAAAGCTGTTATTAGCTTTATTTACAGAGGACTATAAATTAATTTTTCTAAGATTTTCTCATGTCTGTGTAGCTATGCCTCTCGCACATGTACCTGTATTTTCTGGAAAACTGAACGGTTGTCCAGAGCTACATGAAGAGCAAATTCAGCATCTTAATTATCACTGTAACCTGTGGTGGCTACAGGTTACAGTTTCATGTTAGGGTGAGTTGCTTCAACAACTCAGTGCAGCTGAAGTTCTTTTAGTCATACAAATATGACTAGTCATACAGTCATATACTGTATAGTCATACAGTCATACTAGTCATATGACTAGTCATACAAAGATGACGCGCTGGGTGGATGAGGGAAAGGCTGTGGATGTGGTCTACCTTGACTTCAGCAAGGCTTTTGACACCGTTTCCCACAGCATTCTCCTCAAGAAACTGGCTGCTCTTGGCTTGGACTGGCCCACGCTTCGTTGGGTTAGAGACTGGCTGGATAGCCAGGCCCAAAGAGTCGTGGTAAATGGAGTCAAATCCAGTTGGAGGCCGGTCACTAGTGGCGTTCCCCAGGGCTCGGTGCTGGGGCTGGTCCTCTTCAATATCTTCATTGATGATCTGGATGAGGGCATTGAGTGCACCCTCAGTAAGTTTGCAGATGACACCAAGTTAGGTACGTGTGTCGATCTGCTCGAGGGTAGGAAGGCTCTGCAGGAGGATCTGGAGAGGCTGGACCGATGGGCCGAGGTCAACTGCATGAAGTTCAACAAGGCCAAGTGCCGGGTCCTGCACCTGGGGCGCAATAACCCCAAGCAGAGCTACAGGCTGGGAGATGAGTGGTTGGAGAGCTGCCAGGCAGAGAAGGACCTGGGAGTGATGGTTGATAGTCGGCTGAATATGAGCCAGCAGTGTGCTCAGGTGGCCAAGAAGGCCAACAGCATCCTGGCCTGTATAAGAAACAGTGTGGCCAGCAGGGCCAGGGAGGTGATCGTCCCCCTGTACTCGGCTCTGGTGAGGCCGCACCTCGAGTACTGCGTTCAGTTTTGGGCCCCTCGCTACAAGAAGGACATGGAGGTGCTTGAGCGAGTCCAGAGAAGGGCGACGAAGCTGGTGAGGGGCCTGGAGAACAAGTCCTACGAGGAGTGGCTGAGGGAGCTGGGCTTGTTCAGCCTGGAGAAAAGGAGGCTCAGGGGTGACCTTATTGCACTCTATAGGTACCTGAAAGGAGGCTGTAGCGAGGTGGGGGTTGGTCTGTTCTCCCACTTGCCTGGTGACAGGACGAGGGGGAATGGGCTTAAGTTGCGCCAGGGGAGTTTTAGGTTGGATCTTAGGAAGAACTTCTTTACCGAAAGGGTTGTTAGACACTGGAACGGGCTGCCCAGGGAAGTGGTGGAGTCACCATCCCTGGAGGTCTTTAAAAGACGTTTAGATGTAGAGCTTAGGGATATGGTTTAGTGGGGACTGTTAGTGTTAGGTCAGAGGTTGGACTTGATGATCTTGAGGTCTCTTCCAACCTAGAAAAAATTCTGTGAAATAGACTTTTGCGTACCTTATTCTGGATCTGGTATCTTGCAGGTCCTTCTAAAAGATTATTTAAATTGCTAGCACAAGAGAAAAATGCTTTCTGCAGGGTTACTGTGAAAAATGAGATCATTAAAAGAGTAGAGTCAGAGCTGGTGTGAAGGCATACACAAATTATACAACCAGAAGCATGGAGAGAAGAGTTGAAAATGAAACAGAAAAGGGAATTAAGACAACCTCCTTTTAATTGCAGTATTAGTATTATTACAGTGATTCAGCAGTCTGTGGAGTGGCAGTTTCCAAGTACAGAAGGAAGATTGATTACCTGGTATGGGGATCATGTCTGTCTTACAAAAACAGACAGGTTTTTAAAATAGGTAGAAGAGGATAATTTTGTCTCAACTTGAGCCCTTTTTCCTAAGAGAAATGTTGGTACTCCACAGTCTTCTCAACATTCTTCTCTAATTTTGTCTGTGGTTATAAGCTGAGCAAAAAAGGGTCAGTGATCCTGTTATTCCAAACAGCTTTCTAATAACTTATTTTATAATATTCTACTTTTAATGTGTGACAAATCTTACCTGAGTTTATAGCAACTTTACATCATCATTCTACATATTGGTAGTAAATCATAGTATGTTCGGTACTTAGGCTGAAGTCTGTCTGTCATGGTTATACCTCTTCAGCGGTCTCTACTGTCTCTGTGCATTAATTCATACACAGTTAGTGTTGCTTTCTGCCAGGCTGTTTTGTTCAACGTGTTCCAGTGCTTGGTACAGCATGGGTGTGGAATCTAATTTCAGAAGCTTCTAAGGACAGTCAGTCTTGGATCAGACTGATGTGGTGTGTAGCAGCAGTTCCTATCTTGACAGTTTTTTTTTCTTCTTTAATACACCAAAGGTCCCAAAGAAGAAAGTACGGTGCTATAAAAATGACATGACCCTGTAAGCAATAGTATAAATTAGTTCTTTACAGATGTAGGATGATGATTTTGTGTACATACAATCATAGAATGGTTTGAGTTGGAAGGAATCATAAAGATCACCTAGTTCTAATGCCCCTGTGAAAGGAAACGTGTTTACATGAGTTCCCAGCTCAGTGTAACCAAATACAAGCAAGCTGCTTCAAAGGAAGTCCTCAGCATTCAGATGTTGCAATTACTGGTTATGGTTAACTCATAAAAATGAGTTAGCCATGGGAAGATTTAGTTACTTTGATATTGACTTTGCTTTGCTCTGTAATCCTACCTAGATTAGACTTCAGGGGAGAAAATAAGGATGCTGCCAAATCAGATTGACCCAAATGATCTCCAAAAACAATGAAAATAAAGAATTTGAACTGGGGGGGGGGGAAGGAAAAAAAAAAAAAAAAAAAAAAGTCCTGCACTCTAAACTATCTCTAAGACAAAAAGAAAAATAGAATGTATGAATCTTAATACATCTTCACTTTAAAAAATTTAACGTTTCCATCTGTTTTTAGCAATACCAATTTTCACAAAAATATCACGAAGATTATTGGGGATAACCCACTTCTCAGCAATGTAGTAAATATTAGTAACTAACACAGATGAAAATTCTTGAGAATTTTCATGCCAGTTTCTCTTAATAAAAAATACTGTTCACTTTTCCTTTCTTATTTTAGACAGACTTTTTTCAATATTAATCTGATGAACTCTTTGAGTATTTTATTATACTTAAGTAGCAGTGTCTAACTAGTTTCAAAGTGAAGCAAAATATCTGCTACTTTTTTAAGATCAAGTTCTACAAGCTGTTCAGCTTGAGACAACCTTTTTTTTTCAGACTTGAGTGAGGTTGGGCTAGCTGGTGAGCTACCAAGCTGATATTAGGTCTGCATTTTGAGGTCTTTTCTTTAAAGGTTGTAGCACATCTTGGTTTAGTACAGCAAAGCATCAGATTTTAATCCCACAGTGTGTGAGGATCAATATTACAGTGTTTGTTTTATTGTCTAGATGTTGTGTAAAATACAAATTTATATCATATTGGTGATAGGGGAAACTAAGGTGATTGGGAACTTTATGAAGATGTGGATTGTGTTTTGTCACTATGTTAATGGATTTGATCACTTGATAATCTTATTTCATGTTTGAACAAGTGTGGAGAGTGTTTCAAATTTCTTTTTCACAATCGTGTAATTTTAAAATATTACATAACTGGTAGTTGAAATTTTAGAATTTCAGCTTCATGACTTCATCTTTCCACTGAGTTCCAGAAAGTGTATAAGTGCTACCTGTTTTCTCAAGAAGAGATCTGTTTTTAATGTGGGGAAGATGATGGTTGTTGTGGGCAGGAGTTCGATACGTAGTTTTTCAGTTTATTGTCCTGTGCATTATAGTCCTCTGAAACCAAGCAATTGGGTATATGTCTTCCCCCTTCTATATTTTAACATTTTGTATAACTCCCAAATGTACCATTTGGGTGCTATAGTTTGCATTTGGGTGTTGATAGCATGCATTAGATTTTAATTGCTGTTTAGTTTTTTGAGATTTTCTGTTTGCATGTGTGCATGTGCAGAGCTCTTTTTTTTCCACATAGATCCTTTAAAATTATCATACAAAAACATTTTGATACATTCTAGCATGTTTTTTCTAAGGTGATCTACCAGAATCTTCCTACTACTTGAATATATTTCAGTCAGAGTGTACACAGAACTTAAGTGACACCTGATCTTTTTTCATTTAGTGTTTCTGTAGTGTTATTTGTTCCAATTAAATTGTATTAGATGAACAAAAAATAAATGTTAGTTCTTGATTAGAAATGACTGGGCACCTAAATGTTTATTTGAAGTTTTCAGGCTTGTAATGCTATTTTTGTTTTGATTTCAGAATGCTCTCTTTAGTTGTATTAACAGAAATGAAAGTAAGTATGTAATGAATAGTTTCTTTTTTTTCTTTAAATTATTTAAAACTTCTGGAGGTGTACATATAACAAATCACACGGATTCAGTTCCATAGAACAGCTAGCCACATGCATAATTATTTTTGCTCAAGTGATAAGAGGATTGGACTGTTTATATAATTGCTGTAAATTTTTGATTTATGTGTCTGTATTTGTTTTTTGTCATATTTTGAAGATTGCTTAGAAGATCATTTCTCCTTCTGCTTTATTCACTTGATGATTGTTTTATTCTGCTTTTTTCACTTGATGACTGTTAAGTAACAAAATTGGGTTAGATATAGGTGAAATCTTGCACCATACAAGTGTCCTGTTGCCTGATGTCTGTCTATAGAAAATGAAATATCAGGGCATAAAGAATTCAGTGACTCAGAATTAATTTCAGTAATAGTATTTCTCAAGAACAGTGTGTTTAGTAACAGGGCAAAAATGTATGAATCACAATGATTTATTTTTTTTTCTTGAAATGAATTTTGGGATACTGCTTTCATATTTATTTGCTTGCCATTGGTATTTGTCTACTAATTCAATTATAAGACAAAACGAATTACTTTAAATAAGAACAAAACATCTGAAGATAAAATTCAGCTGGCTTGTCTGTGACTTGAACTTGAATTCAGGATGTATTTAGGGACTTTTTTTTCCAGCTAAACCAGAAAAAGATGCTTTGGCTAGTTACAGATATTTCCACTCATTGTGTAGACAGATTATTTTAATGAAGTTTAGGAGAATTTGGTCTTTTGTGTTTTGTTTTGTTTTGTTTTGTTTGTTTTCTCCTCCAGTAATATCTTGAGCATCATTGTGTGGGTTACAAGACATGCTCGCTGATTTATTCCTCTGTGTCGGAAACCATAGATTTTTTTGTTTGTTTTGTTTGTTTCCCCAGTGGGGTCAGTCTGTTGCAGTTATGCAGGTCATCACACGAACTGTCGGGAATATTGTCAAGCAATTTTTCGGACGGACTCATCTCCTGGTCCTTCACAAATAAAAGCAGTTGAAAATTATTGTGCAACTATTAGCCCTCAGCTAATACACTGTGTGAACAACTATACCCAGTCATATCCAATGAGAAATCCTACAGACAGTAAGTATAAAAAATCTTTCTTTTCTGAAAATTTTCTTTAAAAGTTTGAGGATTGTATAATTTTTATATAAATTGCTATTGTATAAGTTTATTATAAAAACTGTATTGATACATTTCTAGGTAATGTAAATACATGAATTTATGCAATAACTTCTGTTTTTAGGTACATTACTAATTTTTCTATTTCATTTTCATTTTTTTTAATTCTATGTCCGTTTCATTCAGAGTTGATTCTGTTTGCATTTCAAATAAGTGATGTTACTTGAAATAGAATAGAATATAAATAGTTTCAATTCAAAGGCACCTACAAAAATCATCATACTACTGTGGGGCTGACCCAGTATTGAAGACTATCATTATGAGCATTCTCCAAATGCCTCTTCAACACAGACAGGCACAGGTCATCAAACATTTCTGTAGGAAGCCTGTTCCAGTGTCAGTGTCTGACTCCCCTTGCAGTAAATAAGTTTTTCCTAATGTGCAGTCTGAACCTCTCGAGCTGCAGATGTGAGCCATTACCACAGATTTTGTCACTTGATACCAGGGAGAAAAGATGAGCAGCTCCCTTTCTATTTCCCCTCCTCAGGAAGGTGTAGAGAGCAGTGAGGTCACCCCTCAACCTACTTTTCTCCAAGCTTAAACCCAGTGTCCTCAGACGCTCTTCACAGGACATGTCTTCCAGCTCTTTTAGCAGCTTTTTGCCCTTCTCTGGCTACTTTAAAATATCTTGATATCCTTTTATATTGTGGAGCTCGGAACTGCACACAGTATACAGGGTGAAACCACACCAATGCTAAATACAGATCACCTGTTTTGACCAGCTGGCTATGCTGTGTTTAATGCATCCCAAAATGCAGTTTGCCCTCTTGGCTGCCAGAACACACTGATGACCTGTTTCAAGCTTACTGTCAACCAGCACTCCATAATCCATTTGTACGTGGCTGCTATCGAGCCACTCATCTCCCAGTCTGTACCTGTGTCTGGCATTATTCTGTGCCAACTGCAGAATCTGACATTTGTTCTTGTTAAATTTCATGGTGTTACCCCAATCTATCTAGGCACCTTTGCAAAGCCTCTCCTCCCTCAAGTTTCAACAGCACCTCCCAGTTTAGCATCACCAGCAAAAATTCAACTCCTGCATCCATATGATTGATAGAAAGCACTGAACAGAACTGGCCCCAGGACTGAGCCTTGGGGAACACCACTAATGACTGGCTGCCAACCAGATATAGCCCCATTCAATCTGAGCTCTACCACTCAGCCAGTTCATCACCCAGTGTAGCATGAGCCTATTGATCTCACAATTGAATAATTCCTCCAGAAGGATACTGTGAGGGACCGTATCAAAAGCCCTACTAAAACTGTATCTACCACCTTGCCTTCCTCCACTGTGTGGACGATCTTATCCTAGAAGAGTATCAAATTAGTGAGGTAAAACTTCTGTTCATCAAGCCATGTTGACTGGGCCTGCTGATTCCATTATCCTTTAAGTACTTTTCAGTGACACACAGGATAATCTCCATAACTTTTCCAGGTTCTGAAGTTAAACTAACAGGTCTATAATTTCCAGGATCTTTTCTCAAGCCCTTCCTTGTAAACTGGGATAAGGTTGGCTAGTTTCCAGTCAGTGAGGACTTCCTCGGAATCCCAAGACCTTTGGTAAATTGTTGAGAGGGGTCCAGCTATAACATCCGCTGACTTCCTCAGTACTACAGGATGAATCCCATTAGGCCCAGTGGACTTATAAACATTCAGCTGGTACAAGTGGTTCCTTACAGTTTTGGTGTCCACAAGTGGAAAGCTTATGCTCCCTCAGTTACAGTCCTCCAACTCAGAGGACTGGGCAACCGGGCAACCCAAGGGCCTATCATTAATATTAAAGACTGAAGCAAAGAAGGCATTAAATGCCTCTGCTTTTTCATCATCCCTGTTTGTCAAGTGAGTACCTTCACTGAGTAATGGTCCATTGTTTTCCATAGACCTCCTCTTGCTATTAGCATACTTAAACAGCCTTCTTTATTATCTGAAATATCACTGGCCAATTTTAATTCTAGTTGAGCTTTAGCTGTTCATGTTTTCTTCCTGCAAGTGTGAACTGCAGCTTTGTAACCTTCCTGTGTGGCCTGACCTTGCTCAGAAAGATCATATTTTTTCTGCTCAAGTTCTATGAGTTCCCTGTTGAGCTTGTCTAATGCTCCATTTGCTTCACTTGCAATGCACTGGAATTGCCTGCTCCTGCGCTTGTAGAAGGTGGTTCTTAAAAAGTGAACTCCTATAACACGTTTTCTCTGAAGGTTATTACGTAGTGTATCCTGGTGGTTGTTATATGCTTGAGAAATAACAGTTTTTAATTCTTCAACACAACAGGTTTGTATTGCTGTGATAGAGCAGAAGACTACGCTTGTCAGACTGCTTGTAAAAGAATTCTAATGTCAATGAAAACAGAGCTTGAAATTGTTGATGGACTTATAGAAGGCTGCAAAACAATGCCTCTTCCTCAGGATCCACTTTGGCAATGTTTTCTTGAGAGTTCAAGATCTGTTCACCCAGGAGTCACTGTGCACCCTCCACCTTCAACAGGTCTTGATGGAGCTAAGCTCCATTGTTGTTCTAAAGCAAACTCTTCCACATGTAGGTCAGTATCTCTTTACCTTTATTTCCAATTGTGAAAATGCTTCCAAAGTTGTTTCATATCAGGCGTTTGCCCAAATCCTACTGTGTATCTGTGAAATGTGTTCTGTGAATTCTTAGAAAGGAAACCGGTTTAGGTAATCAAATGGGGGTATCTGTAGTGGGAGTAGGTGTGATCTGAAGTTGAAGGATGGGATTAGTTATTGTTGTGTCAACCTGATTTATTACATGTCATTAGTTCAGGTGTTCTGAAAACTCCAGCAGCGTATTTATGTTGGATATTACAGTTTTATATTCAGAAGTCTTTCAGTCTTACTAGTTTAAAGATTAGCTAGCATTCTTAAACAAAACTGGAAAATTTAGAAAACAGTGGAGAGTAGTTATTTACTTTGAGCACAACATTTGGAAACTCCTGCAGACTTTGTGGGCACTAACACGTTTCTACAGTGAGTGTAGACTGTTGAGATCTGAAAGAGACTATAGGCTCTGCTATAGCTGAGCAACAGCTGCTTTTTTCATTTGATTTTTTTTTTCTCATATATTTTTTTTTCAGAGAGCTCTGCACTAAACTGTATAGCACAAGTTGGGGCAATTCACAGAGTTGGCAAGAATTTGATCGCTTTTGCGAGTATAACGCAGTTGAAGTTTCCATGCTCACCTGTTTAGCAGATGTACGTGAACCTTGTCAGCTGGGCTGTAGAAATCTTACTTACTGCACCAATTTTAATAACAGGTAAGAGGGAGACACTGTATATTTTATAAGAGGAATTTCTGTGCTTTGATTAAAAAATGATTTTCAGTCCTGTTTTGAGATTGTATATAGCTGTCTTTCTGGTATTTGTTCAGATAATTAAAAAATAAATCTTATTTTTCTTTAGAATAAACTTTTGGAATTACAGTTAACAACCAACATTACAGAACTTACTAGAATAAAAGCTAACTCGTGAACTTGTAAAATGTCATCATATATTATCAGTATATTCCTCTATCTTAATATATTAATAAGTCATAAGGTAAAAATGCTTGTTGAATTTACATGTTACTTGCTAACATTTTCCTAAGAGGGTTCACGTCTTCCTTTTTTTTTTTTTTTTTTTTCCAAAAATTCCTTTTTGTTAGAGATGTTTCTGTTTTTCTTACACTCTGTGGGGGAAAATGCATAATTTAAAAGTGTTGTCTGAGTTTGTAATTGCAAGGTTACGAGCTAAATAGTGTTTGAGTTTCAAAAGTACATTTAATATTTTATCAGTTAGCTTTTAGGGATCTCTGGATTTCTTTGAAATATCTAACAGACATGCCACTGTATTCTCAATAGTAAAGTATATATGTGATAGATGCAGCCTGGGCAAAAATAAATGATAAATCAACTTGCATTAGTGATTCACCAAGGAACATTCATACAGATTTTCAGAACGTTCAAAATATTTGCTTTTAAGTCAACTTTCTTTAGGTATGAAAAGCTTAAATGATATTTGATCTAAGAGAGAGTTGAAAATGGTATTTCAACTTTGAGCCTTAAAGAACTTACTTTCCTTAAAGATAAAATTGAAATCAATTTTGGTCATGCTTAACTGTGGAAGGGATTCATGTATTTTTTGACACAAAAGGGAAGCCATATCAAGGTTGTAGAATTCATATGGTGAAAGCTAAAATATGTGGTGTTTCTTTGTGTTTTTTTGTGTGTTTTTTTTTCCTCTTGTATACATGCCATATTTTAACTTCTTCTTTTAAGACCAACAGAACTTTTTAGGAGCTGCAATACACAATCAGACCAGGGAGCCATGAATGACATGAAGCTTTGGGAAAAAGGGAGTATTAAGATGCCATTTATAAATATTCCTGTTCTTGATATTAAAAAATGCCAGCCAGAAATGTGGAAGGCAATTGCCTGCTCACTTCAGATTAAACCTTGCCACAGCAAATCTAGAGGAAGTATTATCTGCAAGTAAGTACCATGGAAAAAAGCAGTTGAGAGGTTCTGCTAAGGATTTTAATGAGAACTGAAAAGCTGCTGTAGGACTGTGTATGACTTACATTAGGAAGACATGGCAAAGCAAGCACGGGAGGAACGTGAGCTTGCGTTGTTGCTGTTGCTTGAATTTCCATCACTGTAAAGGGAAGATGCTTGCCTGTATCCATGCTATATGTGGATGTATGTCCTTTCATTGTAAAGTTGATTTTTTCTTTTTTTGACTCTGTGTTGTCTATAAAATTCTCTTTTCTTTCTTGGCTTTTGGACCCATTGGTGGTTTTAACTGACACAAGGCTCTGAAAATCACGAAGTTCTTTTTAAAGAAAAAATGATTTTTGAAATAGATGATTGGGTAGAAAAGAGACTAGTTAATAGGTACGGGTAGAGAGATACATGTTTAATCTGTGTGAGATGTTGTATCAAGGAAATGCTTGAAAGACACATGCATAAGAAGCCACAGAAACAAAAAACGCCAAACCCAAAGTACGTAAAGTTTGGTGTAATAAATACTTCCTGTCTTTGTATTGTAATTTTGTTCTTACCTCTGCTACACTTTACATGCAGGGATATGTGAGTGGTTTTTATATGTATACATACACGTGCATATATATATATACATATATATATATACATCTCTTTTGAGGCAATAGAGGAAAAGGTGTGGATTTGAGAAAGGGAAGAATATTAACATAAGGCATTTTTTTTTTTCAAGTGATGTTCATGAAGTTCTGTTTGTTTATTTATCTGAAGATCAGATTGCGTGGAAATACTGAAGAAATGTGGAGATCATAATAAATTCCCTGAAGGCCACTCAGCTGAAAGTATTTGTGAGCTCTTATCTCCAACAGATGACTTGGAGAACTGTATCCCTTTGGATACATACCTGAGTAAGTATCAACAAAGGTAGGCAACAAAACTAGAAGCCAAGATACATTGAAGACTTATTGTTAGTTTTAATATTTTTTGTTATTTTTTTCAAATAAAACTGTATTAAATGTGAAAGATAGTTTATTTAATATATTTGAGAAAATTGTGTTGTTCAAATTGCCATAGTTCATTACATTTATTCCTTCTTGTACTGGATATATACAGCGAGGTTTTTAGTAGCAGTGGAGGCTGCAGGGGCTGCATGGGAAATTCTTCACTCAGTGGGTGGTGAGGCACTGATACAGGTTGCCCAGAGAAGCTGTGGTTGCTCCATCCCCGGAGGTGTTCAAGACCAGGTTGGACGGGGCCGAGGGCAACCTGATCTAGTGGGTGGCATCCCTGTCCATGGCAGGGGGGTTGGAAGTGGATGATCTTTAAGGTCCTGTCCAACCCAAGCCATTCTGTGATCTCACCTGACAAAAAGGTACTGAGCAATAATAAAAACACCAGCACAATTTATTTTCCGAAGAAAAGGTGGACAATGCTTGGAAATGCAAAGGAGGAATGATATCAAATAAATATCACTTAAACAATAGCATGATTTTGAACACAAATCCTTGATGTACAAAATTATGCCTTTTTCTCATATATAAACTGTATTAATGTTCTTTAACTGTGCAATTAGAATAACCAAAAAATACATTAGCTACTGGGGTAATAGAACATGAGCTTAGTAGGCATGTTAGCCCTCAATGGGGAATGCAAATGTATTAGTAAAATTTTATCTTAGTTCTAGATTTTATTAAATGCATCTTTTTAACATTCTTTTCCAAATCTGCTCTTCCCTTTTACTGATTCGTATTACATACTTTTATCTGTAGGACTCAAACTTTTTTTATTGTTACAGGATCCATCAGTTTTAGACCTTCAAAATTAAATTTTGTTATTTCCTTCTTAGAATCCCATGAACTTTGAAAATAATAAAATTTCATTTAAAGCTTCAACTGAACGTGTGCCTCAACATATGGATATTGTTCCTAGAGAGACAACGTATTAAAGCTTTGGGTGGTTCTTTCCATTTAACTGCTTCATTTTCATGTTGTCTTTCCTTTCTTTAATCTTGTAACAGGAGAATATTGCTACTAAGTTAAAGGGAAAACAGAAGCAAACTCTGTCAATGATACCAAAGTTGGTTAAACGTCAAGTCTACTCCAGGCCTCCAATTTCTTGATTATTGACTGTAACACTTTTCTTGATTAGACTACTCGTCATTGTCAGTTTGTATTTTTGTCATGTTTAAAACATGCTTGGGAAAACAAGATAGAGAAATAATTTTTTCTTATGAAGAAACACTTGGGTCAGTGTTTCCAGCACTGAGTACTAAACTTTTTAAATAAGTTTACAAACTAACTTGTCAAGTTTTTAAAAGTATAATTAAAAATAAAAAAGATTTCACAGAGTTTTCAAAAACAGGATTTTACTGAACATAAGAAATGCCTTGCTTTCCCGAGGAGAAATAAACCTCATTTAAATCATTATATATATTGTATATTCTGTTTTCAGGCCCAAGTTCCTTAGGAAACGTTGTAGAAGATGTTACACATCCATGTAATCCAAATCCGTGTGCAGCTAATCAGTTATGTGAAGTAAATAGAAAAGGATGTCAGTCTGGAGAATTGTGTCTTCCGTATCTGTGTGTACCAGGTAAGGGATTTGAATTTCTGTTTGCCTGAATTTTGGTAATAAAAATGTTACTGAAATTTTGATGAAAGCTTTAGAATAAATTGCCGATATTCCCAAAAAAACTATTATCAACGTTATTTTGTCTTTTCAAAACCTGTGGCTTGCCTTGTAGCTCCTTTCAATTATTCAAATATTCTTATTTTTATTTTTGACTGAAACATAATGTCTCATTGGAAGATACATTACTTATTTTACTTCAGAAGAAATAAATGTGCAGACATGGTCTCTAAGCATCCTGCCTGCTATTTAAAATTAGAAGCATGAAGTACTGAAAACACAGTGCAGCTTGCTGCATCTCAGGGCACAGTGGCGTGTATTGCCCTGTATTTCCACATCTTATTAGCCATATTTCCATAATTTTCCTTATTGGTGAAACGAATGGGCACAATGTCCTTGAATTGCCTGCCTTGAAATTAATGAAAATTAGGATGTCAGTCTTGGGAGGACGTTCTGAGAGCTCTGAGAGTCCGTTCAAATGCAGGGAGACCAAGGATGTGTGTTTGCACTGGCAGCAATTCTGGTATTGTGTTAAAAGTTCAAGATACGGTTTCTTAGGTGCAGTTGTTCCAAATTCCTCTTCATAGGCCAGAACAACTTCTCAAACTCTGCCTGGTAGCTCACAAGTAACCAGTTCAGTAACTAAGTAAATTAACACCCAAACTTTCTATTATGAGCTCTTCACTGTTACTACAACCTCTGACTTCACTGGATTCAGAATGCCCAGGCTCAGGGCTTGAGAAGCAAGTGACATGGCATATAATTTATATCTGCCTCTCCTTTTTTCAAGTGGCACTTGACGAAATATTTACTAAATATTGACCTAAATTTCTCTTTGTACATAGGCTGCAAACTGGGAGAAGCCTCGGATTTTATTGTCCGTCAAGGTACGCTTATCCAGGTTCCATCGTCAGCTGGTGATGCTGGTTGTTACAAGATTTGTACCTGTGGACATAGTGGATTGCTAGAAAACTGCATGGAAATGCATTGCGTTGACCTCCAAAAATCGTGCATTGTTGGAGGACAAAGAAAAAGTAAGTTTCAGAACAATTATTATATTTACACAGGTCCTGTTCTTTAAGCAATGAAATCTGGGGTGCATACGATGATCCAGAGAATCTGAATGCAGAGTTCGTCAGAAAATACAAAAGTTAATGTCTGCATCCCCATAATACTTGCTTAATTATTTTATATGCTGGAGGGTTGCATTATTTAAATCAATACCTAACAACAGCTGTCTAAACCAATGAAAGTCCTGTGTAAAGCTTGTTCTTAGTATGCTATTTTTCAACAAAAAGGTCGCTGACTTGCCTCACATGCCATGTGTTTTATGGTGTTTGATAATACCTAGCTTCTTTCCTGAGAGCAGAAGTTAACTTTTGAGAGCTCTGGGGACTGAGGAAGACAAAGGTTTTAGGGGGGTCAGTAGGCAGCAGGGATGAAGCAAGAACAGTGAAACAACAGTATTTGTTCTAAACATGCTGTATTTCTGTATTTCTGAGATTTAAGCACAGTGTAAGTCACTCATCAGTTGCAAAATCAATGATATTTTGTGTGTAAATCAACTGAAAAATATCTTGGAAACATTTTTTGCAAACTGCTGACAAATTCATTCTTTCTTGGGTAGTTCTGCGGCTTAAACAGCTTTTTGTGCTACAGAGGCTTTCCTCTTCCATCCTCATTTGGTCAGCTGCCATTTGTCTAAGAGTACCTCTTTCACATTGCTCAATGCTGAGGATTTTACTTGTGTCCCTTTAGTATTTTACAAAAATTCTAATCATAGAATCATAGAAACATTAAGGTTGGAAAAGACCTTCAAGATCATCTGGTCCAACCATCACCCTACTAAACCAAAGTAGCAGGTAAATTTTGCTAGTAAGTCAACTGAATTGCTTCTTTGGAACTTCTGAAAAGATTATTTATTGAGTTTCCCAGCTTCACAAAGAGGTCACAGCGAGTTCATAATTAACCGCATGTCATCCACCAGATACGTACATACAGATTGCCATATATAATCCTTCAGCTGAACCTTCAGAGTAGAGATTAGAGCAAAATATCGTATTTTGTAGGGTACAGTTACTTTTGTGCTTTCCTGAAGAGCTGTATATTTGCTAGTAGTCTTTAATAACTGACCTAGTTATGGATAAACTGGCAGTTATTAATGAGTTGATTTTATATATGACACACAACACAGTGAAGGGCAGTCGTATGAACAGTTCACAAAACCAAACTGGAGTTTCTAAACTGAAGAAAAAATCCCTCCGTTTAGTGTTTGATTCTCATATTCAGATGTTAGAAAGTTAGCGACTTGAAAGATGCACTTGTTTTTTTTTTTTTTTAAAATATATATGCAGAAATCAGGCAGAATACTCTATCCTTAAAAAGCAGCTGTGATGGTGTTAGTTGTGTTATTAAAGGCTCCTTTCTGAAAGCCAGTGGGTCAGCATGCACCTCTGTATTTGTGTATTCTTGTACTGGATGCTTCTACCGGGTTTCTGTTTGGCTTTGCTAGAACCTTCCTTGTTCCATGCTTTGGACAAAGCTTAAGCTTAAACTAAACTAGAACTGTTTGCTGAGACTGAAATTAAGGCTGTAATGGACGTTTACAAAAGACTTAATGAATGACAAAAATAATGAAGCATTAACACTTTCTACTTCTTGACAGAAAGTACACACCAAGGATAGAAGTACACACAAAAGGTAGAAGTTGCAGTTGTAAAAGAAACTGAATAAGGGAAATTAAGGGAAAAATAATGAAAATGGTAGTATTTGTATAATTCATCTGAGTATGTATTATGCAGAAGACCATGTAGTCTTCTGGTATTTTTGTATTAATTGTACACATTTACTTATTTATTTTAAGGTCATGGAACATCCTTTAATATAGATTGTAATGTCTGTTCATGTTTTGCTGGAAACTTGATATGTTCTACTCGTCAGTGCCTAACTGAGCATAGTTCAGAAGACGAACGTCGGAAGTTTACAGGTAACTTTACAGACTACAGAAACTGTAAGGTTATTATTCTTAGAGTGAAGGTTAGCTTCTAAATTCTTTCTACAGTATTCATGGAAATAATTTTTTATGAAGATGTTCTTTTCTAATGTTCATCCTGCACTTAAAAAATGCATGCCTTTGAAAAAAATCAGTACTGGAAAATTAAACCATTAAACCTCAGGTAATTTGTGGAAATAAGTAGAGACAAGGTAATGCCACTGGGAAAGAGAGACAGGGAGTTTGGGGAAAAAAAATAAAATAATAATAATAATAAAAAAAAACTGAGTAGAATCAGCAAGGAGGCAGGGGCACAGACTTCCCTTCCTACTATCTATAAATGTGTATGTGCTACAGTATTACTTATTTACAGGAGGGAGGTACCAGGTTCGATATGGTATATCTTCACATTTGCTGGATGACTAAGATGGCTTAGTGACCTCTTGTTTATCTTCTGTCAGAGAAAATAAGTGTGCACCAAATTCCTGTTTTATGTGTTACTTTTGCAGGTTTACCATGTAACTGTGTGGATCAGTTTGTACCAGTATGTGGTCAGAATGGGCGCACATATCCAAGTGCATGCATAGCTCGATGCGTCGGTCTCCAAGACAATCAATTTGAATTTGGATCATGTATTTCCAAGGATCCTTGTAACCCTAATCCTTGTAATAAAAATCAAAGGTAAAAGCAGAATGTTTTTAAGCTTTTCTTTGACATCTACTCATAAAGCAAATATACCTTTTTCCTTGGTGAATGTACTGTATAGTCCATTGTACTTTAGAATACTCCAATAAGAACGATTTGAAGTAGCTACTTCTTATTTATCATAGCAATGGACTGTAATAACTACCCATTTTTGATTCTGTTTATGTAGCACTATATCATTTAAGTTCATTATGCAGATCTCAATTCTAGCAAGTAAACAGAACTGATGTATAATTTCAAAAGTGGGAGAATAAAATTTTGTTGAAAAAGCAACAAATAATTGGACATTTTACTACTTTGTTTCATACTTTTCTTCCAATATTAACCAAAAAGCAAAATCACTTGAATATTTGGATTCAGTCTTGCTTATTCCATCAGTAATCTGTGCTTTTTAATTCTGAAATGGGAAAATATTTAGCACTCTGGAAGACTTAAGTTTCTCTTATGTAATTATATGATATCTTGTTAAAGCCATGTCTGTACAGTGAAACATTAAAACAAAATTTTGGTCTATACTACTGACACAAGAAAGTCAGACCTTTCTTACAGAAACCAATGTCTGCGGCTTTTAATATTGGTCTCTGTCTTCAGTTTTCATAGTGTTGTGTAATCCTTCAGTCTCTCAGAATTTGTACATGTTCTGTTTGGAAAGAAAGCCACCATAAAAAGTTGTGTAATACTGTGCTTTCATGAAAACTAATTTACAGTTTTTTTTTTTTCCTGCCCATTTAAATGCCCTGATGCAGAAAACTGCAGAGAAAACAAAATAGTTTTGCAGCTGTAATTGTAGTTGAGGCATTGAAAACTATCAATTCTAAAGCTGCATCGTTGGTATATATTCTTTGACTTCTATATTTTTAATTTTGAAAATATTGAAAGGATTTCCAGATTTACAGGATAATTTTTATGCTTAGAACCTCAAGTTGTTGTTTCATTAAAGACTGTACATGATAGATTATTCTGGGTCAGTTTGATATTGTAGCATAAAGTAAATGTGTAAAAGCTCATTTTAAAACAGAAGTGCTTAGAATAAGTTTAAAATCTTACGTTCCACTTCTATTTTTAAAGCATTTAAATCTCAGAATCTTTGAGTCTTTCCTCATATAAAATGGAAATGTGTAATGCATAAAACAGCAATAGTCAGACTAAGGACATATTTTACATGATTATTGTAATTTGTAGGAAAAGGGAGATTGCTAGAAAGTCATTTGACCTTTCATCAGTCTATTCTTCAAATTCTGTTGGCTGTCATCTCTTTAGTAGCAGGATGTCTTGCAAGACATATGGCAAATGTTTTGGAGATAAGATCGTGGGAGGTACACATTTAATATAAAGGGGAAAGTATTTCTGATGGTTTTTGATCTTCACTTCTATGAAGGCTTGAGAGGGGTGACAGGCCAAAAAGGAAACTATATTGGTACTGGACTTTTCTGTTTCTTTTAAGTCATCCCCAAGATCAGATGTGATATAATGTACTGAACCTACAAAGCTAAAATTAGGTATTTGTAATTGAATCCTCGTAATCTTTTAACTCTTGTTTTCATTACACTCTCAAGAGAAGGTTGGGCTATACTTCTATAATGTAATAATTTTCATTGGAATTCACTGCAAATTTTGGTGTTTTATCCAATTTTCCTTAAATACAAGTTTTAAAAGTGAAGCTTGGGAGTTTATTCAAGACTTTTTCAGAACTCAGTAAAATCCATACTCAGTAAAATACTTGGTAAAAGATTAATTTTATGGAACCTATAGCTGTGTGCACATACATTGACTAAATGTGGTGTGAACAAGTTCCAGGTTTGTAATGAACTTGTAATTATCTCAATTGTCTAATCAGAATGTTTTGTCACATGCATTTCCTTCAGTTCTGCTGAACCAGTGCTCTATAAAGCACTGGAAAAGATTTCACTGTTTTTTTTCTGACTATTTTGAGAGGTTTTTTTGGTTGGTTGATTGGTTGTTTTGGTGATTGTGGGTTTTTTGTTTGTTTGTTTGTTTTCGATGACATGAAATTATTATGACTTTACGCAGGTGCATACCAAAGAAACAAGTTTGCTTGACTAGTTTTGGAAAGTTCAAATGTAGCCAGCATGAATGTGTGCCAAGGCAATTAAATTGTGACCAGACACGGGATCCTGTTTGTGACACAGACAACGTGGAATACAGTAACTTGTGTACTTTGTACCAAAAAGGAAAAAATTTAGCATATAGAGGACCGTGCCAGGTAGGAAGTGGTTCTAGCAATATTAAATCTTTGTTCTTTAATGTTCCACTTTGCAATATTCTGTTTTTAGAGTTTACCAAACATATTCATAGATTGTAGTCCTTCAGAACTGTAATTTCAAGTAGAATAAAAAAATACTCTGCACAAAATGGTATTCAGGATTTTGTCAACTGTTTCTTTGCTTTAGTTAACAAATGTCTCAAAACCAAAAAAAAACCTTTGCTTCTGCTTTCTTGGGGGAAATACTCTGATATTTGTATTAAGTCTTCCTATATTTTTCACTACTACTGCAAGCATACCTCAGTGCAAGCTTTAATTAAAGCAGTTCCTTGGCTAGTAACACCAATTTTCACCAATTGCAACTTCCTGTAAATGAAAATTAATGCTTGTTTATTTCTCCATTACAGTAAATCTAATTTCTTCAGGAAATGTCAGGACAATTTGACTTGCATGTTAAATTCCCCTTTTTTCTGCTTAGATAGTGGAGTTAGAGGCTCGGAGTAGCTGCTGTCTTGGCAGCAATAGGCTTTCTCTAGCAAGTCTTTAGCATTTTGATTGGATTCGTCCTTTAGCAATTTCATTGTTCACAGTACTCTATAAGATTTTTTTGAGACTAAGCAGACTATAGTTTTTTCTTTAGGTAGTCTGGATTGTATTGGTTTTCATACTAATCCCTCAGAAGGATTAGGATTAGGTTAGTTCTTCCATCCCACCATTCCCTACAGTATTGGTAGACAGGCTGTTTTTATCACTCTACAGACAAGCTAGGAGCTACTGTTTTCAAAGTCACTGGCTTTACCATTGATAGGCTGCTCATTCCCAGATTTTTCTCAAATAACTGAAGGTGAATTTGAGACATTCGCTTGGTCTCAACTGATGAATGTTCGTAGAAGTACAGAACCCTTGTTCAGGGGTTTTCTGTGTAATAATTACACTTTTTATCCACTTCAAGTTTTTGCCTTTCTGTCTTTCTGTCATCTTTTTTTTATGCCCTTTCTCAGCTACCTCATTAAGTACAGATAATTCTTCTCATAGCGTATGAGATACTTCATGAGATACTGTTCTTGAACAGTAAGAACTGAAGGATATTGCACAGCTGTTTTTTTCTACTGCACTTATATGTCTAGTTGCATCCATGTTCAGAAAGTCTTTAACATTGGTAGCTTTAATTTTTTGCTCTTACAATTTTCCTTTTATGGGGAAGAAGACTGCAAGACGTGAAAGTATTTGTGGTACTCACATTTACTTGCCTTCTATTATTTCTGTTATTAACTTCAGAATGTAAAAAAACCTAATTGTCTTGCTACTTTAGAGCATGCACATTGATGACAGATGTACGGAGACTTGCTTGAAACGTTAGTTGAATAAAATATTTCAATATTAGCAAGAAATTATGGAATTAACTGTGTAATTTCACAAGTATATTCATACCTTATCTGTGAAGAATCATCAATTCCATTTGTTTCTGTCTATGTTCAGAAGCATAAGTTTGTTGGCATTTGACTTCTTGAATGTCTTGGACAAATATATCTGCATAGGCAAGATAGGCAGAAAATTACATTTTTCTGTTTTTATGTGTATTTGAATCAAATGACACACTAGATACGCTTTTGGGAAATGAAATGGATACAATAAATAAATGTATTTTTATATTTGAAAGGTCTCAATAATAAATACTTTTGCCAGAGATATCTAGTAATAGATTCTGTTTTTCTGAAATAAATGTAGACATGTAGCTTCTCAAATAACGTGTAAGAAATGCATGTGTACACACTAAATTCCAAGAACACATTGAGATGAATAAATAATAAGTTAAATGAAATTAGTTGTATTATTTAAGCATTAGAACAGACTTACAATTTATCTTCCCCAAAACATCTTACTGTACATTTCTCAGATTCCAGCTTAGATTATTCTTTAAGTATTTATTATCTGTATTTATTATCTGTACATAAACTGGCAGTTGATTTACTCTAGATTTACTAACATTATTATCAGCAAGTGAACTTTGCCATGAACGTTGTTCTTCCTAATGTTATAAAGTGCCCTTTATTTTTGTTTGTAGCATGAACAGACTGATCTTTGAAACCTTTCTATGTGTTTCAGCCATTTTGCAAATCGGTAGAACCTGTATGTGGACATAATGGGGAAACCTACAGCAGTGTCTGTGCTGCCTATTCTGACCGTGTGGCTGTTGACTACCATGGACATTGTCAGGCTGTAGGTGTTCTCTCAGACTATAGCTTTCATACAGAGTGTGCCTTTGTTAAGTGTCCCCAGCTTGCTGCTGCTGCCTGCAAACCAGTCATTGCACCAGGTATGTTGATTCATTGTTCAAGTTTCCTGCAGACAGGGGAGAGTCTCCAGGCTACACGTATTATTAGGTGTATATTTGGAACTAAACTTACACTTTAAAATATTGTATTCCATTATGTCTCTGAGGCCTCCAAGAGAAAGGATAAAGTGGAGGTCTTTAGTTAAGGCTAGAACAAGATAGTGTCAGGACTCAGCAGAGTAATTCCAAAGTGGAAAGGCTTTTGGTTTTAGGAATCACTCTCCTTCAGTCTTTAGAAATGGGTGCAGCTGTCCTCATAGGACCTGTTTTGGAGAAATGAATGAGGTCTGTGGTGTCTAGGGTAGAATGTCGGTGGGAATTGGATGAGTAATTTTTCAGAATTGGCAGTGCAGATACCACATTGGAATGCCAAATTGTCTTCAAAGTAAAGTTCCCAGAATAACACAACTTCTATTTAATTAGAAGACAGAGTAAGATATAGTTGTATTTACAGTACTGTGAAAAAGGAAGACAGTAGGAATAGTTTTTGCAATTTTGCTATTTTGAAATGTTTTTTCATTGTCTTTACGAATACTTCTCAACAAAACAGTCAGTAACTAATCACACAGCAAGGAAAGGTCAGTTTTCAGAAAGTTTCATGTGTTATTTTCTCAATCACTTGTTTGAAAAAGGGCCCATGTGCTTTTGGTATTATGTCTAATATCATGAAAGTCATTCTAGGAATGTGAATTATGTAGTCGAGGGTATGAATTAAACATAAAACTATGGGTAGGCAGAAAGCTGAAGTATTATCCCTTTTGTTTCCAAGATAGTGAGGGAAAGTAGTAAGGGAAATATGACATGCTTGCATGTTAAACACAGATCTGATAGAAAAGCTGGGTTTTCTTTCCCCCTTGCTATATAAAGATTCTAAGTTCTAATGTGGTACAACCACATGAATTTATGTTTGCAATGTGCAGTTTTGCTTCTGTTATATCCTAGCTATTTCAGCTTTTGAAATTCATCACTACTACAGTTGCGTATGCATGCATTATCCATATAGAACCTTGGCTTGCAATACTTAATATACCTGTGTTTTTAGCTTACAATAACATAGCATATTTAAACAAATAAAAGTTAATCTTGCTGATTCACTTTAGTAGTAGTAAGTGTCTTTGTTGAAAAGTGACTGTTTTTGCATTGCAAATGTTTTCAACATTAAAAAAAAAAAAAGTGTGCAATTTTGCTATCAAGTTGAAAGACTTGCTTTGCTTTGGTAGTTTTGATATTTTTATTGTCAGTACTCAATTTTTGAGCTCTACCCACCGTAAAGGGAAAAGACAGTTTGCTTTTATTTCTGGAATTTTATGGTGTGGGGGTTTTGTTTTGTTTTGTGGTTTATTTGTTTTTTTATCACACAGGAGCCTGCTGTCCACTGTGTGCTGGAATGCTGAGAATATTATATGACAAAGACAAGCTGGACAATTTTGCAAGGGTAAAGTTCAATCATTCCTTATGTTAAATGGTATATGGAAATAGTCAAGTTACTTTATACTTTTCTGTACAATGCATTATACAATCAATTAACTTTCAGTAGATAGTATATGATTTGTTGTTTTCTTTACACTGTTTATACTTCCCTTTATTCCTTAACATTCAGATATAGAAATTGAATGACAATGCAGAGCAAAATAAAATCAGTGTAGACACAAACAAGCCTTTTAACCTTGCAGTGTAAGTGACTTGTTACAGTAAAGACATGCTAAGGGAACTGCATCCATTTCATGGTAGCAATACAGTGTATATTTGTTATTTATGGCCTTTTCGTTAAGATTATTCTGCTGGCTCACTATTTACTAATATAAGTAACTTATTTCTGACATTGTCTGATGTTTATGGATTGTTTTTACACTCTTCAGGATCATCTAGATAGTTATCACTGATTTTGCTGCTCTTCAGCTACAACGTTGGTTTTTAATTTAACATCTCTGCAAGTTAGATACTCACATTCTGCATTGCTGCTATTTGAAAACCTCCATTTTAGTCTGAATCTTGTGATGTTGATTGTCCATCACTGAACAAAACATTCTAGGCCCAGCCCACTGTGGGGTGTATAAAAGCATTACACTTCTCTGCTGGTCCTTGCTTTCATGCTTTAGTAAATGGAACAGAGCACAACACTTGATTTTCAGCACTACATAGCAACAAAATAGAGTTTATGACAATCATGCATATTGAAGCAAAATAATTCATTTTTGCATCTACATGTGACTTTCATTTAAAAAAATCAAGAAAAAAATTCCTCAAACATTACAAAAGTTCATTAGACTATTTAAACACTTAGATATAGAGATAATTAGCTATTATAAAAACACAGGAAAAAAAAAAATAGATTGAACAGGACCTCTGGAGATTGTCTAGTCCAACGTCCTTCTCAAAGGAAAGTTAACTCCAGCTAGATTAGTTTGGCCAGCTGAGTTTTGAAAACTTACAGGAATGGAGATTCCACAAGACGAACTCCACTGGGCTCTCTCCAGCTCATCCGAATGGCCTTGGGGGATTTAAATATGGGGAGGTGATCCCTTCCTGCTGGCTCTGTTCTTGTGTTTGCAGCCCAGTATGTGGTTGGCCTTCATCTCAAGGGTGCACTGCCAATTCATGTTGTACTAATGATTTTGTCTGAGATTACGTTTGCATGCTTGTTTGTTGGGTGTTTTTGTTGAGTAACAGTGTCCATTAGATCATGACTGCATCCTGGAATGCCTTGTAGTTGTCTTAACACTATTGGGAACATGGTGACCACTACAGCTGATTTGTTCCTATCCTTATTAAGTAGTTATTCGAGTAGTTGGTGATAACTAATCTCCTCTTACTTAACGAATACCTGGATTTAAGGTCTGTATTAGTTGTTTTTTTCTTTTTTTAGGAGGTTCCTAAAGCACCTCAATGATAATTTATTGGTGCAGGTGCTAAGGGAGCCAACAAGGAAAGATACCCTCCTAGATCTGTTGCTGGAGAACAGAGAGGGTCTTGTGGGGGACGTGGCAATTGGCGGCTGTCTTGGTCATAGTGACCATGAAGCAGTCGAGTTTAAAATTTTTGGTGACAGGAGGAAAACTGCCACCAAAACTTCAGCCCTGGGTACAAGGAGAGCAGGCTTCAGGCTGCTCAGGGAACTAGTTAGCAAGGTCCCCTGGGAAACTGCTTTTGAAGGTGTTGACGTCCACCAGTGCTTGTCAGTCTTTAAGCACTGCCTCCTAAAAGCACAGGATGAGGCAATTCTGAAATACTGGAACTCAAACAGGCAGGGCAGGGCTGACCAGGGATCTTCTTCTGGAGCTTAGGCATAAAAAGAAAGTGTATGGAAGCAGGGTCAGGCAACGTGGAAGGAGTACAAGGCTGCTGTTCACTTTTGTAGGGAGAAAAATTGTGTGGCCAAAGCCCAATCAGAGTTGAAGCTGGCCATGTCTGTGGGAGACAATAAAAAGGGCTTTTTTATATAGGTGAATAGAAAATGGAGGACCAGAGAAAACATAGGTCCACTACTTGGTGGGGATGGTCACCTCACAAGCAGGGACATAGGCAAAGCAGAGACGTTTAATGCCTTCTTTGCCTCCGTCTTCAATGCTGTTGGTGGGCTTCGGGACCCCAGGTGCCCTGAGCTGGAGGACTGTGACGGTGGGAATAGTAAACTCCCAACCAACCCTGAACGTGTGTGGGATTTGCTGCTCCACCTAGATCCATAAACATCCATGGGTCCAGATGGGATTTATCCCAGGGTGCTCAGAGAGCTGGCTGACATCATCACAGGATGTCAGCCTCCATTTTAGGGCCAGTGCTCTTCAATGTTTTCATAAACAATTTGGATATAGGACAAGAAGGTGTTTTGAGCAAATTTGCCGATGACACTAAGCTTGGAGGAGTTGTTGACTCTATTGAAGGTGGAAAGGCCTTGCAGAGAGATCTGGACAGATTGGAGAGCTGGGTGATCACCAACCACATGAAGTTTAACAAAAGCAAGAGCCAGATCCTGCACCTGGGATGGGGCCTCCCTGGCTATATGTATAGACTGGGCGATGAGATGCTGGAGAGCAGCACCGCAGAGAGGGATCTGGGGGTTGTGGTTGACAGCAAGTTGAATATGAGCCAGCAGTGTGCCCTGGCAGCCAGGAGGGCCAACCGTACCCTGGGGTGCATCAAGCACGACATCACTAGTCGGTTGAGGGAAGGGATTGTCCCGCTCTACTCTGTGCTGGTGCGGCCTCACCTCGAGTACTGTGTGCAGCTCTGGGCACCACAGTACAAAAGGGATGTAAAACTGTTGGAGAATGTCCAGAGGAGAGCGACAAAGATGGTGAAGGGCCTAGAGGGGAAGACATATGAGGAGTGGCTGAGGTCACTGGGCCTGTTCAGCCTGGAAAAGGGGAGGCTGAGGGGAGACCTTATCGCGACCTACAGCTTCCTCAGGAGGGGGAGTGGAAGGGCAGGCGCTGATCTGTTCTCTTTAGTGACCAGTGATAGGACCCGAGGGAATGGAGTCAAGCTGCAGCAGGGGAGGTTTAGGCTAGAAATCAGGAAGAAGTTCTTCACTGAGAGGGTTGTCACACACTGGAACAGGCTCCCCAGGGAAGTAGTCATGGCACGAAGTCTGTCAGAGTTTAAGAAGCGTTTGGACTGTGCTCTTAGTCATATAGTCTGAATTTTTGGGTAGACCTGTGTGGTGCCAGGAGTTGGACTCAATGATCCTTATGGGTCCCTTCCAACTCGGGCTATTCTGTAATTCTATTCATCCTTGCCACTCAACCTTTCTGAAGCAGTCAGTTTTTATTTCCAGATGATTGCAAATGCAGCTTGGACAAACAGATCACATCCCTCTTGTGACACCTTGGTATTGGTCTGTTTAGATCTCCCAAAGCAATCTGTTCCACCTTGCAGAGAAATTCTTATCACAGTTCTCATTTCTGGTGGCTCTTGGAACACCTAGGTTCTGTGATGGGTAAAGGAGTGCCAGTTGATAGGTCTCCTCTGTCTGTCGTTTTGAGTACAAGCAACTGTGACAGGTGACTCTTTATGTTATTTGAGGGATGTGATACACAGACAAACCAACTATGAAGGTGGAGGACAACATATATCAAAACCATGGTTAATTTAAGAAGTCATTTATTCGCAACCCCCTTTCTTACCCTTTTCTTTTTGCTATAGATTAGCACTGAGTAGTTTAATGGCTAAAAGATTTTCAAGCATGGTATCAAGTTTTTTAAAACTGAACAGTAGAAATGTAATTTTGCATAATATCACATCATCCAGTAAGTTGTTTTCTTCCAGGTAACAAATAAAAAGCCTATAACTGTACTTGACATACTTGAAAAAATCCGCCTGCATGTCTCTGTGCCACAGTGTGATGTGTTTGGATACTTAAGCATAGAATCTGAAATTGTGATTCTCATCATTCCTGTGGATCAGAACCCCAAACCATTGCAGGTAGGCTATATTCTTATTTTGTTTACCCAGTATGGATTTACTTTTTTTTTTTTTTAATGTATACATTTTATTACTTTCAATATAGCAGTTTTAAAATTGTTCATTTTCTTGTGTACTGAATACATGGGGATTTTTCTAATGACTTGAATCCAAATAGTAAGTATTATTAATGGTAAAATGTGTCTTGAGAGTCCTGCTGTCTTGGTAAGAGGCTTTTGAGCGTGGCTAATTAAAGGGGCAAGGTGAATGATCAAGTTACATATTTTTTTGTTTTAAAATAAATGCATGCAGAACCTCCAACATTTTATGACTAAAATAGCAGAAAATATAAACTGATGAAAATATATTACTGAATGACATCTTAAATTATATTAATTGTAAAATGAATGGATACTTGTGTATGAAATGGTGCTCTTCTGTCTCTAGTATTAGGCTTTGAAGTAGGTTGAAGCATATTAGACTGAAGCACATCATACATATTGCTACACTGTGGTTGTCTTGATGTTAAGCAGCAGTTCACTCCAAAGAGAATCTGCTGATAGTATATGCTTAGACCAGCCTGGTTTTGATGATCCTTTCCAACTCAAGGTAAAAAGCGCAGGGAGATCTCAAAATCCTTTTATGATCTTAAAAGGGAAATAAATGCAAGTCCAATAAGTTGTGCACCATGCCGTGTCATAGCTAATTCATGCTAGCAAATAAGCACCAAAAGCTCACAGCACTAAACTCTAAATGTAAACCAACAAATGCAGGTCAACGTTCTTACAGTATTTTCTTAGAAATGCTTTAGAACAGTAGAAGTAGGACTTAGGCTATGTATTGCATCTTTATTATCTTGGAGCTCTCGCTTCATTTTTACTTTCTGATCATTAACCTGTGCAAAACCAGTGAGGGTATCTTCTTCCTATGAAATGCAACATTTTAATGCTATTTTTAACGCCTTGCCATTTTATAGTTGTTTATAATAGTCTTGCTTGGCCTTGCTGACAGCACCTTATAAAGAAGTCCCTTTGGGGTGCTCTGACTGGTTCATTCTGTCACCTTATACATTGATGTGCACTACTTTAAAATGGAAGATTTAGCTTTGAGACCAAAAAGAGAGGAAAAAAACAATTTCATCTTTTACAGTTTAGGCAGGTTCACTTCTTTGCTGTTTGTTTTATATCCGTGTCTGCTTCCATTTCCTTTTTATTTCTATGGTCTAATTTTGCATTTTCGGTATTGCTTCTGGGATGGGCTAAAGTTCAGGTATGGTGGGAGTGGGTAGATTTGCTGGCAAAAATTTATCAAGCTGCAGTATCAAATAGGGCAGTTGTTACTTTGCTCCTGGAGCAAAGCTGTTATGTCCAAGTCTGCTCAACTTTTAACAGAAATATTATTCCTTGAACAGAAATAGCTCAGAATTTTACCAGAACTTAGGACACAAGGTCTTGAGCCTTAACCAATCTGATCAGCTCTCACCCAGTCTGCAGCAGATGCGGTCAGACTCTTGGGGAGAGGAGGACGGTCTGAAACCAGGAATAGCTGCTCAGCTCACTACTGACACCTGTAACTGAGCTAGAAGTTCCTCAACTTCCAAAGCTTTGGGCCCTCAGAAGTTAAGTTTGTCAAGTTAAAACTTTATCAGCAGCAGCCTCCAAAGCTGCTAAAGAGACTTAATACTGAATTTATTCCTGGAATACAATAGAAGCTAGGATGGGAAAAAATGATTTTATAAATAAATTTCTGATTATCATTATGTCAGTGGGAGAACGAAAAGTGAATGATGTTATCTTGATTTTCTCAGGATTTCCTATTTCCTTTCTTCTATTCCTTTCCCATAAATGAAATCAGATTTCCCTGATCAGGAAGAAAAAGCCCAGTAACTAGAAAAATCACAATTTTCCACTGCTGCAGACGTTAAGGCACGATCTTAGTTGATCAGAAAGAAATTCCTCAGTTTTAGAGGTATTAACTTATAATTTATTGTGAGCTTTATGGAGTCAGCTTTCAGAAACATCATCCATTGTATTGAGCTTCCTTTTTTCTCTGTTGCTGCTACTCAGGGCTTCTGCAGAAGTTTTCCTAATACCAAAGGCTATGATAAGAGCTCCAATATGCTGTTCAATGACTACTCCAAATCATCAATGTAAATTGTACATGTCGATTGGAATAACTCAGATTTTTCTTCCTGAATTTTGCTGTCCAGAAACAGTTTTGCCTTGGCATTTTACGTGACAAGAAGATAAATAATAACACTTTTCTTCCTAGATTGAAGCCTGCAATAAAGAAGCAGAAAAGATAGAGTCACTGATAAATTCAGACAGCCCAACATTAGCATCACATGTGCCGCTGTCAGCTCTAATTGCATCCCAAGTACAAGTTTCGTTTAGCATTTCTTCTACGTCTGTTAAAGTGTCGTCTGTTCTGCACTCCCTGTTCGTAAGCCTTTTATTTACTTTGTTAACATTAATGTGTTATATATAGCTGCTTAGAAAATACGCATGAGTATTGAGGGTGTTTTGTATTGTGAAGGACATTGAGAATTGTTGATCACTGAACCAGAAAACGAAAATTCCAGAACACTTGGTGTACTAATATTTTTCACTGAAGAATGAAGAATATTTGGAATAATGTGAAACATGACACTTCTATTCATTACTAGTCAGATGTTTGTTTCAGCACAATCATATTATTTTCCACTGATCTTGCAATCATAGAAGTACTCTGGAAGGTTCTGACATTCTAGATTTATGATTTTTGAAAGAAGGGATTTTACAGTTGTTTTTTTCAGAAATGAACAAAGTGTTTTGAGTTTATTGAAAAATTTTAATTTTATATTATTGAGATGAATATCAGTGACAACAAAAAGTATGCACCTATTCTAGACATCATTTTTGGAAGAAAAAAATGCTGCTACTTAATTACCTTACCAAAAATATGAGAGTTTATTCTCATGTAAATACACTTTCATATTTTATTATGAAGAAAACCAGCCCTGGGCCTATTTCAACAGACATCTTTACTTGGACTAGTGAAGATTTGCAGGACATTGGGCTCAATGCTTGTGAAATGACAATCAAGCTCTATACTAGTACCTGACTTCAATGAAGAAATATGTTCTTTTTATAATTTTGTACATTTCAGAATCTCATATTAGATGCAAAATTATAAAGAATCGCAGTATCTCTATTTAAGTGCCATTTAAAATATTGCAGTATTTGCATGTTATCTAATGAAATTTATACTTTAAATATGTTTAAATGATTATACAAACAGTATGTTTTATTACTTATTTTATTTTATGCACATGACCTTAGTCTACATGAAGTATTTTATATCAGTATTATGATAGCCAATGTTTGAAGAAAAACTTATTTTTGCCAAAATGCTGAACGTCAAAAGAAAGCACTGAAAACTTTTCAAACATGTATGTTACTGTAGCATGTCTGTAGCAATTATCTTCTGCTAAATCTTTTAAACACAAAAGTATTAAAGCTTTTTTATTTTAATAAAACTGTTGTGTGTCCTTATATGTGGATGTATGTAATTTTATAGAAGTCTGCATTACAGTGCCTTTCCTTCCTTTCTCAAATCAATGCGTAGACCTAACTGCAATTACATACATTTGTCTTATATAGCTTAATCTTTCCAAGGGAAGTAAATTTCAAGTCTTTGTTTCTTTGTTTTTTTTTTCTTACCAAATTTCTTTGTAGTGTCACATGCATGCAAATCAATGCAATGAGTGTCAGACTTGATTGATGACAGAAGACAAATATAAATATGTTTATGGGACCCGCTTTGTACAGTTATTGTCGTCCACAGTTTTGATTTGGAAGACACTTTTCTCACCCTCTGCAGCTGGAAATCTGCACAAATGTTAAGGACATAATTAATACCTAATTTGTACCTCAACTTTAAGGCTCAACCTCCTCCAAAGCAAACTCATCTGGTGACTACATGTGAATTCTTCCAAGGCCACAGAGAGAATTTATTTGAAGCCTCCATCAGCTGCTTTTCTATGTATTATCTGTTGTCATCGTGGCCTGTGAGTAAGTGGAGAGTAGTTTTATATTTTAAGTGCTGTTGTGCTCTGTGTAGTTTCTGAATTCTTACAATAGGTTAGTACAAATGCAGCTATTCTTGGGAACTATTCTCACCGAGTATCTCCAAGAAGACTGATTGATGCACATAACCATCAGTCTTGACCGAAAGAACTTGCTGAGTAGTATCTTCACCTGCTTCTAAGAATCTTTTGTGTATGAGGAAAATGGACATAAGTATAACGAATACGTTTGAAAAGATTTTTTTTTCCTAACTGGAGTGGCTGAGATGATCTCATCAGAAACTGCAAACACTTCACATTTATTGAATTCCATCTTTTTTTCCAAATCATTAGTAAGTACCTCTTAAACATCTATCCTATTGACTTGCTCAGTGCTTAGCTGAAGCAATCTGATGCCTGCTGAAATTAAATATATGCCACACTGGAAAAATTAAGTAGGACCTTAAAAGCATATCTTTACTGGAACAGCATAAGCATATATTGTGACTTTTTGTGCATCTGTAAAGATTTTCTTTGGTAAGAGATAATATAAAAATAGTTCTCAGTTTGTTTTCAATTCTTAATGAATTAAGAATCTGGAAAAAGCAGAATTTAAATCCAGGGATTTTTGCAGTCACATGTGAACGTCTAGTACTTCATGGAAAGCAGTGAAGCTCTTGAATGGTTATGTTAAATACAGGCAGAACCAATGAAATTTAGTGTAATCCTGAACATAAATCCAGCATCCAAAGCATACAAGACTTAGGTTCTTCTTGCTGAATTAACAAAACTACTTGAATATTTTCTAGGTATTCTCAGGATCTCTGGCTCTCTCAAAGGAATGAAGAAACTTATTTACTTATGGGTTTTGAATTCAAAAGAACTAGAAGAGACTGAGCAAACCAAGCACAATTTTAGTTGCAAGTTGTGAAATTTGAGCTTACCGGGGAGACATTTGATAGAGGTTTCAGATGATTTTCCATTTAACATGAATTAAGTTCCGTCAATATCTGAATGGAAATCTGGGTTTTCTTAAGAAGGAATGGAGAGCAATTCAAACCAGCATAAGGCTGTTTGTTGTTTTTCTACAGGATAGGCCTGAAACATATACAAAACATTATTTTCTCATCTACTGAAAGCCAGAGTTAACATCAAATGGTTCTAGAGCGATGCTTCAGTCCTGTTTCTGCTTATTTAGTTTGACTCTTCTCAACAGAGTGGTAATAAGGCTGAGATGTCAGCAGAGCGTGTTCATACGCCCCCTGGGAATGGACCAGCCAAGGGAACAAATACCAGAGTACAGGATTTCTGGTTTACAGTTTCTATTGAGTTTTGAGCCCAGCAGGAGCCAGGATCTCTGAGTTTTCAGCAAGGTAATAGTTCAGTTCTGTGAGAAGCAGTTCTCTGGGGAGCTGGAGGGCATGAAATCCACACTTAGAGCCACAGCATCATTTCATAGCCCTGCTCTTCATTCGTGCTCTAGCACAAAAAAAAAAAAAAATAGCAAAGGAGGAAACCAAGTTATAGCTGGAGATGCCAGTGGAGAAGACAAGAAAAAACAAGAGAAGTTAAACCTTCTACAATGTATTTGGCAACATCTCACATTGCTGGACCACTTATCTATCATTCAAAAAGGCCATCATGTGTTTGTTACTGGTATTTTAAAATCTGAATAATAAACTCTAGGCACCAGCACCATTTTGTTCTCTGGTATTAGGGACCTCTGTAAGGGGCGTACTGGGAAGACTGGTGTAGGGTCAAGGACACAAAAGTACTTTAAGAGTTCTATTCTAGAATAAGCAAGCCAAGATAGAGTAGATTCAGCTGTACTGTCCATGGGATCCATGCTCTACCGTCCGTCTCTGCTAACATACAGCCCTGGTATATGTAGGGTCATTGTTGACCAGCACGCTTTAACTTTAGCTCTACTGATCGCTGGAAGATGAAGTGCAGTCACTGTGGCATTAATCAGACAGAACTTTATCGCATGCATGGTCACACATACATCTGACTGGCATTATTTTCAAAGGTAACTACCTCTTTTGGCCTAAGTAATAATACCCTAGCACCCCTAATCCTCTACCCAGATCAGGAGAGGACACCATTGTGAAAGCACCAGGCAGCACGTAAATCAATCCTCAGGCTCTACCATAGCACGTGATGCCAGTTCTCAGGTAGATGGATGCTGGTGCTTGTTTTTGCCACACAAGATGAGTTAAGTGGAGTTTGTTAAGGAGACTTGTCCTTCATGATATAGAAACTGTACCTCACAACCCATGTTCTGGAACTAGGTTTCTATGTGATATGGCAAAGATAGTATCTTACAGTCTCCAAGAGCATCCTTTCTTCACTACCTTTTCTAAGAAGTGACCTTTTGGTACACCACATGCATGGCAGCATGGGTAACGAGCTCAATCCACAAGTGACAGTCTTCCACATCTCAGTGTAGACTGAAATATGCGAGATGAACTTCTCACCCCTTTCAATGTTCTGCAGTGTTTGCTCTGTAATCTCTCTTCTGCTACTCACTTATTAGTACTGACTGTGCTCGAGTTGCTGCCTTGGTATTTTTCTGAAGCAATTCATCAATCCTAAGCTTCGGTTATAGAACAGCTGCTCTAAAACCATGAGTCCTACTCTTGATGTAGGCCAGTCAGGAAACACAGAGCAGCAAAGACTACAGCAATTATACCAGGAAGACTGCCAAAACCCAAATCTTACTGTTGTCCTTTCATCCACTTGCAGATCTACGCAATACAGCATGCTGAGGACAGCTATCTAGAAGCCATCAGTGTCTTCCTTAGCAAGCCTGTCACATACCCATACAGCAAATAAATAGCAATACTTATTTAAAAAAAACTTTTCACTTCATTCAAAGTTATCTTTTTCACTTCCAAATGGATTGTAAGCTAAAATTACACACTGACTCTGACAATCTGACAAATCAGATCCTTCTCCAAAAGCATCCATGCCCAATGGCTTTCAGTCATACACTTGGACTGTCAGTTGTTCAACGCTGCCATCTCGGTGAAGGTCAACACATAAAATACCTACCAGTCTCAGTCTTTAAGACTCCATGCTACTGATGGCAAGAACTGCTATTTCTTTGACAGACAGCCAAAATAAAGTAAGAACAGCACTTTCAAAGGCACCCAAAGCCTAAACTGATTTCATTATGAAGTGCATTTTAACATACCACTAATAACACTTCATGCAGAATGCGAAGATACGCATCCAGTCCATGTTATCGTTCCAGGTATCTGCAGAACCACGTTCTTCTCGAACACGTAGGGCAGTGCTGTAACCACACGCTGCATTATGCCCTGTATAACTCAGAATGTTAAACTAAAATTCAAAGGAAAGAGATAAAGACTATGCCATAAATGTTTGGGGATGCTGTACTTCAGTAAAAAAAAAAATACATATGGTCACAGTTGCAACTTGCCAGTCAGAGCAGCAGAAACAGCACCACCAAGTTCTGCTTCATTCATTAATACCCTCAATTTGTCATTTTCAAATACATTATGCAAAGGAAGGAGTGAAAATTCATCTGAACTTTAAAATATGCCATTCAGATTTTTGGAGCTTTTTTGGGGGGTGGGGGGGGTATTTTTTCCACTTGCTGTTTATTAGACTGCTGCTTTTTTCCTTCCATGTATCTGTACTTTGCTACTTGACTTTAAGTGTCTTTCCCCTCACAAAGCGCCCACAGTTAAGTTTGACAACTGTATGTTTGAAAACTGCATAGCCAGCTGCAGCAGCATTAGATTTACAGAGGTATCTGCTAGGAATTGCAGACCTGAAGTTGTATATAGCAGCTACTTCAATAAGCCCCTAATTTGTGCTGAACAATTTAAAGCAGTGAAGGACAAAAAGCATTTGATTCTCTGATTTGAAAACTAATCACACTGGTGTTTTTTTGTCCCTCAACAAAAAGTCAGTTTACCAAACATGAAGAACTTAACCTCTAGAACGTATGCAGAACAGGTGTGACCAAATCCCATTAGAGTGACAATCCTTCCTATTACACATTCAAATAGGCCATCACATTTCACAAACAAGATTTTCCTGCTCAAAAATTTGAGACCAGAACAAAGTATTTCTCAAACACAAATGCTTCTATGAAACCAACAGATTCCAGAAGAATAAATACAGTTTTGTTTGCTTTATTTTCATGAAGAACAAATACTTGCCACAATCTTACTGTGAATCAACTAGAAATTCCTTCCAAATGAATTTCTTTTACAATGGATCAGAGCATTACCTGCATGCTTTAAGGATTTACCTTTGGAAAGCCTACTGCAGACAGAGCAGCTCATTTGGTTAGATCCATCTTGCCGAACAGCAGATACCAGGAGCGCTAAGCTCTTTCCTTACAAAGAGAGACGCACTTACCAGACTACCCACCGTGTGCTCCTAGACAGGTGCAGCAGCATCTTCCCAGAGTACCAATTTCTCACCAAGTGACTTCACACTTGAGAAGCCTAGAGCAAAGCTTAATTTAGTTGTGGGTTTTTTCGTTTTTTTTTGTTTTTTAAACCATGGTCCTCAGCTTTTCTGATCATCAAAACCATATTTTAACCTGTGCTTTGATATTTCAGTTACTTCTTTGACATTTCAAAATGCATCTGTTTGTTGCTCATTTTTGGAGTCCTCATTTAATGAAGAAAGGAGCATTTAGCAATAGCAAATTAGTACCCAGACTTCAGTTTCCTGGAAAACAGGCAGTATTTAATGTACAGTATTACTATAAGGCACTATTTCATTTTAATATCTACCTAAAGCATCTGGATCTAGGTCCTACTTTACTTTTGTGTCTTTCAACACCAAGTTCCCTGAATATTTTATTTCATAAATAAATAAATGGGGGGAGGGGGGACAGCACACACAATTATTTGCGCACACACCTAAGAGAAGGTTAGAAAGCTGGTTTATTTAAAACTGTGAAATCCAATATATAGAATGCTTAACATCACCACTAGATGCTATGTAGGAAAACTCTGGTAAGACTGGACTGTTTCCTTGATGCCCCAAGCATAGATGAACTCTGATATGACTTCCCAGCTACCCACTCCAAGCAGCACTCTCATCTCAAAGGTGAATGAATCTTCAACCATTTATCGTATGCCTTCCCCAGATGCACACTGGCAAATTCCTTCCTGCCGGAGTCTCACCGGTATCAGCAGAACTACCCCAAAGATGACACAGCTCAAAGTATCAACATTTGAAGACTGAAAATGAATGCTTAAGATTTCAGGACTTTTACAGCATCCCTCTTTCTCACTTAAGACTCTTTCAAACTGCTTTATAAACTGTGCTATGCCTAAATCTCAATTTTGACCGTTTATTCACTAACTTTTAAATGAGCTAATAGTAAGCTCTAAGTATGCACTACTACTTGTTGCAGCAGGGTGGCAGGTGTGGGCAAACACATAGAAGGTGATTCAGTTTGTTCAACTAAGTCTTTTTGGTATTAAACGAATAGATTTTTGTAAATAGACTGTTTAAGTAACTGCATGTTACATTACAAAACTCTTTGAAGGGGTCAATATGAAAATATCAAGATAGCATCAAAAATATAAATTTTAATTGCTTATAGAACCTCGGGTAGGCTGCTACAAAATTATGTTAAATTTCATATCTTTTTAGAAACAGCACAAAAACAATCCTGCATCTGCTTTAAAAATATTGCATAGGATAAACATATGCCTACTAATTAAAAAAGATAGAAATAGATTGGGGACATTACCTTTCCTTATAACAGTGGCACAAATTAACTGATAGAACAGTTCCCTTTTTTTTTCTTCTAGGAAAGATGAGGGGGAGGAAAGAAAATAAAAATTATAGGTTATTACCGACTGGCTATTAATGAATTTTCGAAGCACTGTCTTACAAGCCAGCTGAAACCAAGCATATCCAGAAAAAAGAAACAGAACTGAAGACCTCAGTGTAACCACCGGTAATTCAATATACAATTTCTTCTAACCACCTAGGGATATTAAATCATACTGAACAAGATGATCTATTAGAGCTTTATACCATTCTTATGCTCTCTGTAATAAGAATAATCACTATATATATATAGTTCTGTTTCAGAAAATGAGCAATTTGAAGTCTTAATGCCACCTATTCAACCAGTTTGTGTTTGTATTATTTCTCCCTTCAAGCACTTAAAGATAGACCTAATTTGTTGGGGAAGAAGCACTGCTCAGTTACTACCTCATGCAACGCCCATTTAAAATGAAAGTAGAAATCAGATTTTTCACCAAGCTTCAGTGATACTTGGATAGGGCTTCCAGAGAAGAGTTATGTGCATGGAAGTCATATATTCCACATTATCAGAGCAATGTGACACAATCCAAAGCAGCGTTGCTTTTTGAAAAAGTAAAGAAACTAAATGCTGGTACTAAGCTTTGAACAGCATTTTAACAACCAGGTTTCAACACCTACAAAAAGGAGTAAACAGTTCTGGTTAGCAAGATCTATTTAACAGATAATAAACACAACCATTTCAAGTCAGTTAACTGTAACACTTCAGTAGGCACCCCCAGCCCCTCAAATCCCCACCACGTTAATACTAGTCAGGTATTATGAGTCACCAGACTTCACTGGCACAGGTATTATTATGACTGAGAAAAGAGAATGCCAGGAACTTTATTGCTACCAGCACATTCAGAATTTGAAGGGACCAATGGATGTAAAGGCTACAAGCAGTTCTTCAGCAGATTAAAAAAAAAAAAAAAAGTTAAAAAATTACAAGTACTGAAAAATACAAATAATCAAATAGGTGTATTTCATCTAGTTTACCTCGGTATTTTAAACATTATACATTTTATTGTTTAGAAAAGATGATGACATTGCAGAAAAATAAAATAAAATTTGTATTTAACAGCACAAAAGTTTTACATGGTGGTATAAAAAGTCTAATGGGAGCCTGGAGGAGGAAAAAGGGAAACAGAACAACAACCAAAAAAAAAAAAAATCATACTCCAAAAAAAAAAAGTAAAAAGCTAAAACAAATTCCAGAAGTGTAAATCTGAAGGTTTTAGCTGTTTCAAACACACAACTACGTGTGCCTTTCACAATAACAGTCACAACTGAATGAGACTTTCTGTACTACTGCAACCCTTCAACAGGCCAGTCTGCAAGTTAAAACAAATATTTCAATATAATAAATTGCAAAATTGTTAAGTATGCAATTATGGATTGCTTTTAGTTGTTATAAAAAGCTTGTTTACATATCTAACGCTTCACCTTTTATATTCAAACTGTGCTTAATGTTTTTTAGTTCGGACATACTGAAACCCAGAAGCACAGATGGTTTGTGATTATTTATTGCCTTTAAGCATGTATTCCTCCTTTTCCCAAAAAATGACGCCACATCAATTTTCCAAGCATACAGCAGCGACGACAGCAATTCCAACTCTTTTTTTGAAGGATAGGGCCTCTCGTGAAAGTAGTCTGTCAAAAACTGTTTCTGAGCATCATACGAATTGTGATCATATTGTTTAGGATCTACTGCTAGAATATGCAGATCCTCACTGGAAGGAATTTTCTTCATCTCAGTCCTATTCATCTTCTGTCGTTTGAAAGGCACTAGCCCTGAATACAATTCTTCTTCTGGGGATAGAGCTATGCCAGTACATAAGCTTAGAGGCTGCTGTTCCTTATTCCTTTGGTCTTCTGCAAGGAAACAGGAATCAGATAGCTTTCTTTTAAGTATCACGGAATCATGCTTTTCACCATTCACAAACAGTAACTCTTTCTTCTCAGTACGTTCAAGCTGCATCTTCACGCTTGAGTTGCTGTCTTTGGGAGCACTTCTACAACGGAGCAAATGCACAGCAATAGCTGTGAGAGTCATATTTCCAGTGTACACACCGCAACAGTGGATGCACTTGAAAGCAGGAGACTTTAAAATTGTATGTACAGTTGGCATAATATGATGCCTTTCTTTCAAATGCATTTCATAGGTTCTTTGACTAACAAATGTTCCAAAACAAAAGGGACAGGTTAACACTTTTTTGCTGCACCTGTTGTTCACTTCTGCTGCCTGAGGTTTCACTTTGATGTAAACGGGGACTAGCGTCCTCGAATTTACTCCAGCAAGCACTGCCAAATGTACTTCTCTTTCACCGATGTCTTCTTTTGGTAACACCGTACTGAAATCAAAGTGAGGAAATACAAGATCACCCTGAGCCTCGTTACCTAACTGAAATCCTCTGTTGCTATAGTCTGCATGTAACTGCTTTTTCCCATTATGAGTAGTTTTATTGTGCTCCACAAGGCTTTTTAAGTCATGGAAAGTAACTGTGCAAAACAAGCAAGCTAAGCCATGCATCAAGAGATGTTTCATGAGCTCTTCCTCACAGAGAAAACACTTACAAGAAAAACACCGGACAGTCTTCTCTGTCATCCACCTTAGAAAGGGTGCACAAGCTGCAAGTTTGTCAGGCTGCTGTGTATCCTCCATTTTTACTTCACCATGTTTGTGGGCCACTTCCATGTGTACCTCATAGACATTTGACGGGAAGAGCTCATTGCAAACAGGGCAAGTCTTCCATTGCTTAGCCTGCCTGACAGCCTGACTTGTTTCAGGACCAGGTGGGGGAGCTTGTAATGATATATTCTGAGATGTTAAAAGCACAGGCGGAGAGGGTGCACTAGCTGGTGACTGAGATAACTGAGTTACTGCTCCAGACTGCATTAGTTGGATAGGCATTTGTGGTGGAGTAACCGTTGCTACTCCACCACCAGGAGGTACAGGCAAAGTAACTGAAACTGGGGCAAGCGTGTATGTAGGAATCCCATTAACCTGCTTCCCAGTTGGAATCAACTGCCGAAGTATAGAACCTGCAGTCAAAAAAGCTGCATTTTGGGAAACTGCGGGTCTAACTGGCTGATTTACAGGGATAACTGTTGGGGCAACAGGTTGATTAAGCTGAAGAAACCCAGGTCCGACAGGCTGTCTGACAGGAACAACTCCAGGTGTGACAGGCTGATTAAGCTGGAGAACCCCTGATGCAACTGTCTGAGCCATAGGAAGGACTCCAGGACCAGTGGGTCTACTCACATTCCCAACCGAATGGTTGACAGAAAGAACTCCTGGGGCAACCGGCTGATTCACAGGGAGCACTCCTGGTGCAACCAGCTGATTCGCAGGGCTGACAGGTTGAGTCAGAGGTAATGTCGCAGCTGCAACTGGACTATTTATAGTACCAATAGACTGATTAATAGGAAAGAGTCCAGGCCCAACAGGCTGATTAAGAGGAAGAACTGCAGGGGCCACGGTTCTGCTTAGGGTCCCAACAGAATGATGAAGAGGAACAGCCGCAGTCCTGACAGGCTGATTAAGAGGAAGCCCATGAGAAACAATTATAGGCTGAGAAGGTGATGGCTGAATATTAACACTATTCTGACCTACAGGAAGATGACTGGATACAAGAGTAACATGTGATGGGGTAACAACTGGAGCAGAAGTTGTATGTGGAACACTACCAGAGGCACTTGGAACAGTCAGAGATCTGACTGTGTTCTGAACTGGTTTTGACTGCACCACAGTCTGGTTTTGATTGTTCTGTGGAAATGCAAGTTGGATGCAAGGTGGAGCTGTGATGGAACCTGCTGGGGCTGCAGGAGGCCCTGAAGATGGAGCAGGCGCAGCCGCACTTTGGGGAGGCTTTGGAGCAATATGCATTTGTTTCACAAGTCCAGGTTTCTTAATGTGTTCTGAAATCAGAGACCGAAGTTTGTTCTCCAGGTCTCTGTGTATTTCAGCTGTCAAGACATGGTACATTAAGGAATCTTGGCTGTTTGCAGAAGCATTACATTTTTTACAGTAGTGCTCAATAGAATTCTCTTCACTTTCATCAGATCTCTGGCCAAAATATATACTTATTAGGTTTTGAAAGTGGTTCATCAGAACATGTTTCTTCATATTATAATACAATGTGTCTGTAAAATTACATTTTAGACACGTGAAGTTTATGATATCACTCCTGAATTGTTTCATGCCATCCAAAATGCTGACTGTATAGTTCTGTATTCTCTTATTAGATGAATGAAACATCCGGATATGTTTTCCCACTATTTTTGGCTCAGAAGCAAATGCACATTTTGGGCAAGGAACCACAAGCTCTTGGTCCATTTCATCCTCATGGCAACGGTGCAAGTGATTCTTGAATGAAGTAAGCAATTTTGAAGAGAACTTGCATAAACTACAGCAGTACGGCTTTGTTCTGTATCTCTGCAAACAAACAAAAAACAAAAATCCACTTAGAAACTGCCATTTCCTAAATCCCTGCTACATGTTCTAAAGTAAGTCTGCTCTATCACCTGTCAAAAATGCCTTCACTATATGCATAGCATGTATCTTCTCAGTTTCAATGGAGATCTGTTCTTGTTGAAAAGCAAACTTAAAGATGACATACTTTGACATACTTAAAGGGAGAAACATTTGTGCCCACTTTCTTCCTTTGTAATTTATTAAGCCTTAAGTGGGCTCATTTCTACTCCAAGCAATACAAGCTAATTATGAAGCCATTTTTAAGAACACAGACTTGACAACTTTTTCTCTCTTATTGCAGCAACTTTGGAATAGGACACCTTGAAGGACCATCTTCTTTCCTCCCAAATCTAGGCAGCATGAAACCAGATAAGTGAATGCCATAGATCAAAGAACCAACGTTGTCTGAAGAGATAGACAAGCTTAGCATTCAAAAGACATTGCTTGGCAAATAGGATTAACATCTGGTCCTAAACCTGTGAATCCAAGTTCAGAAAAGAACTAAGAAGAACTAGAAGACAAAGCAGACAAAGGTGATGGGAGAAGGGGAATTCACTTCCTACTAAATGAGCTTGGCAGTCTGATTGATTTGGTCAGCCTGACTGTTGAAGGCTTTGTTATTAAAGGCAACTACTGTACTTGAAGGCATTAGTTCTCATTTTAAGCACAGTAAATGCAGATAAAAAATCCTGGCCATACAAATCCACCGCCATTCAATTCTAAACTATTGCCTTTTTACTAGGATGAAAAGAGGAGACCTACTACTGTTCAGAAGTTGTACAGGCCTTCCTCATGGAAAAGGATCTCAAGACTCTTCAGCAACACTCAGAAAAGACTACCTTTTCTCTGGACATGCTCCTATGCTTTATACAGGATTTCTACAATTTGTTTTGTCCACCTCAACCCTGCCTTTCTTGGAGATCCTAGCTTCACACAAGATTCTATATAAAAACTAAAAGCTGTTTCACATACACACATCTAACTGGAATGTGTTTTACACTGCAACCCTAAATCAAGGTACTAACAAGAATTTCAGCTTAATCCACTTCTACCTATGCAATCCCATTTTCATCCTTTTGAAGAAAAAAGAAGCATGTTGTGTACAAAACCACGTTAAGACTACATATCAGATGAGGCGAAAAAGGCAGAATGTTAGCATGATACATGAAATATTAATGTTCAGGGTAGTATCCTTCAAGACTCCCAACAGCATACAGAGTAGTCTTTATAACATGATAAATTACAGAAAATAACAGACAAGATTATTACCCAACAGTATTTAGAAAACAAACCTATTTAATTTTACCCATAAAAATGTATTTTAGCTTTAGTAGGACTTCTGAAATTGGTAAGATACAGCAATTCCACATGTACATCTACTCAGAATTTCTAATACAAAAACTTACCTTCCTTTTGCCCACAGACTCCCAAGGAGAGACATCACTCCATGAAGTGTTGCAAAAGTATTTTTCACCTGGGTCAAAACTTTTAAGACTCTAAAGAAAAAAATAAATATTCTGCTTTTGTAGGTCTGTTCTCAAAAACAGTTTCAATACAAAGCAAGTGAACAGGATGAATGTAAGTTCATACAGCATTCAGATACAGATTTCAAAACTCAGTTCAAAGTTACTTCTCTAACTCAACTTTGATTTATTTTACCTCAAATGACTGCCTCCTGTGATAGTGGGAATTCTGAGAACTTCAGAGTTACTTAAAATAATTTAGGAGCAAAAACATTTACACTTTAATTCCCTCGCTTCTAGCCAAGTTCAGTGAACAATGAAAGATGTTTTCTCCCTCTACCTTCTCCTTCTAAAACTGTAGTATTTCAGCATTTACTTCCATTTATTAACTTATCACTACGGTTTACTTTGCAACAGGTTTTAGTATTAAGTTTCCATAGCATTATTATGCTTTTAACTTGCAAAGACAAAGACATTCCCAGAACCTTTTCTCAAGGAGTAGCAGTATTTTTCTTAAATCTGTAAGAGTGGCATTATTATTATATCTGGAACAACCATATTAAACAACTTTCCTTACAGCGATCTTCTAAGCAATTATATTAGAACAATAAGTTCCCCAACCTTAAGTCATCTACTACTATAAAGTTCCTCTCCAATTTTCTGATGCCTACATACCTCCAAGTACAAACTTCATTAAAAAAAATAAAAAAAAATAAAAATAAAAAGATTCCTGTTTACTATGCATTTCTAAAGATCCTTGGCCAACTCCAACCATACAATAGAGTGTCTTAAGTGAAACACAGGCTATAAAACCAGGCTTAACCCACAGAACCTACTATAGTTTCTCCCCTCGCAGTCCCCTTCCCTTCCACAAACCATTTTTCATTTGAAATTTCTGCAAGATGCTTAAAGATGGTACAAAGTTTTCATTTATGCACCAAAACCTACTGGAGCAGCAGCAGCAGGTAATTAAGACTAGCTAAGATTAGCTCCCCGTCAAGAGAAGTGGAATTTATGCATCCTCACAGTTTGTGGTCAAAAACATGATGCAATATTTACAAGCAACACAGAATATAAATAGCAAAAAAAAAAAATAAAAAAATAAAAAAAATCCTGTAGCAGTCAATGCTACTTAATGCAGGCTTTGTTTGCACTAGGTTCCTGCCTGCATGGTGCTAATGTGAGCATTGCTATCTGTGCAACAGAAAGGCATGCTAGTGATAATTTGATTTAAATGAACTTTTTTCCAGGATTTAGAAAAGTGTAATCAAGTCTGCAGTAAGCTGCTTTCTAGCTTTTTCAACCTGGAAGTTGCCCCAAAGAGAATCCTGAAAAGCTCAGAACAATGAACCAACTTTTTCCATTCTAATTAAGGTGTTGGTACTATGTAAGTTTTCTTCTTAAGCTAAACACTCCTGAAAGCTCATGAACTTACAGAGAACCCTTACCCTGAGCAAGAGAAGTTAAGTTCCACTCCCTTATAACATACAGTGATTTTAAGTCTTGATAGAGAAAGACTCAAGATTTACTAACAATTGTTGAGTTAAATACACCAGAGTGAGCTTCCTTAAGTTTATGGCCTACCTGAAACTTTTTGCTTCTTGTTTGAGTACCCTCCACAAAGAGAGGCTCCTAGACTCAAACACCAGATTCTTACAACCCAGACGTGTGCTAGTAGGTCTAGATCATTTTGCAGAAATGTCTATTTTGTACAGAGAAATATTCACTGATAAAGAACCATTCTTATAACTACAACTGGTAAGTGCTGCAAATGGCTTATTCTGAATTATCAATTATTCTGAACTGATGTCCCAGAAACAGCCTGTTATGCTCTTTCCAGGTTTCTTATTTCAAGAAGGGTAGGAAAACAGAGAGGAAAACTGAACACGTAAAGGGTAACAACGGGAGAATAAAACCCTCTGAGAAGCTGGATTATTCCTGATGCACAGTGGGTATCGCTCTTTAAGTTGAAGAGAAAACGTTTTAAAACTGACAACTGTTTTCTTCTATCTGAAAAACAGTGATTGCTTTGACAGAGGAAAGAGAATGCCCAGGGTTTAAATGAAGATTATATTAAAGATCACATTACGCTAAAGAAACCAAAACAGTTTACCAAAGGAAAAACTCTGACATTACAAAGTAATCACACTTAATAGCGTTACTTTGACAAACAAATGTAATTTAGCACAAAAGGTTGTTACCCTCCTAGCAGAGAGCAATTAAGAACTTTTGAGCCTAACACCTAATCCTGCTGGTGTGAGCTAGAAAGAAATAATGAGCTGTACATGAAGTTCCTTCACTTTCCTCAAGCTACTGTGCATTGTCATGCCTTATTAGAATGGTTTAAATCCATTCTTAAGCCCAGACAAGGTCTGCATCATATCACTTTATACAGTTTCCTCAATTGTCCTGCCTCCTCAAAAGCACCGTGTCCAGAAATCCACCTTAATATTTGAAGAAAAAGACAAAAAACCTTAAGCTACTTCTCTCCTACACCATATCAGACACAATATCAGACACCCTCTTCTACTAAAAAGACAGACAGTCATCATACAAGCCACATACAAATCAAGTTCTAAAAACAATCACTGTTGCTGGTCAAGTCATAAACAAAGTTAAGTTATAAGCTTGGTTGAGAGAGAATTATTTGCAAAATACACTAAAATGCTATTTTGTGGGCCTGCATTTCACATCATTTCCAGAATCAAAATGCTCACTGGGTTCCCTGCCACCACTTTTTTTTTTTGGAAGATGAAACAAAAACGTATTTCTTATTCACCATTAAACCTTAAAGAGCCTTCAAAAATTAAGACTGTAATCAATTCCATATAAAAAAATAACAATCAAAACATGTTTACTTCAAAGGGTCAAAATAAAACAGCTTCTGAATGTTAATCTCAAAACCATATATAACACAATGAAAACAGTGTACAACAATCACTAGACAAATACACTTTCTGAGCTCTTACATTTTAGAGTTAACATTGTTCAACCACAATAACCAAGAGTGCTCCAGAATTAGATATGCATGTAGATCTTAGGTAAATGATTTGAAAAAATGCTTATGCATTTTCCAAAACAAAAAAATAAAACACCACAAAAAACAGAACAGCACCCCTACGCAGAATTAAGTTATTTTAGTACCATCACATAGAATTAATCCAAACTCTTGCCTACAGTCAATGTGAAGTTATGAACATATCAAACAGCCAAAAAAGCCCACTTATCAGCTGTTTGAAATATGCTACTGTTTAGAGTAACTGAGTTGCATCACTAATACTTGCATTTTTTCTGGTACTAGGCTTGCCAATCCGATGGCGTAAATTCCTCATGCATGTTGCACAGTACCTTCCCCTGTAAGTCGTGACAATGGCATGAAATTCACTTTGATCACCTCAGTACACTTACAGATGCTTTTGGAGATACAGAACTGAACTACAACTCAATAAGCCAAGTTTGGTATTTCTCCCTGAAGACAAGTTTTAGAGGCCTGCAGCAAGATTACGTGGATCCAACTGCTTGTTGGTTTTAAAAATTCCAGTAATTTGTATATTCTTCAGAGATTTGATTCAAGTCTTCATGTGCTGGTTATTTTAAAAGAACCATTAAAAGTTTTTGTGTAATACACAAGTGACATTTCATTAGTGTCGTGTTTTTCTTCAAGTTGTAGTTTCCTTTTGTTGAACTATTACTAGCAGAGAACAGGCAGCACCACGTATAACACATCTTGTTGAGAAATGAAGCTTCTTTCTTTAAGCCTGATGTACTAAAAAGCTAAGTTCCACACCTAGCAAATAAGTACTCATACTTAAGTAATCCTTCAAGTCAATATGCAATTTTCTTTACCCCACCATAAAGATCTAGGGCAGAGGAACATGATATATACACTAAACACTGAAACAATTTTCGAGTTTGTTTTTTTCCAAGATTGTTTTACATTATTTCAAATGTTTTACCTTCAACAACTCCCTGCAGCTGTCAAGGCCAAGATCCACAAGAATGCCCTTCACCTTTTTTCGAGCCTTCCTGATATTATCAAGATTTTGAACAGGAATTTGAAACATTTTGCACTTTTCCTGAAAAATAAATATTTAAAAAGCAATGTCATATTTGAACACGTGCACTTGCATTTAACAATATTACATTTTAACAATAGAAGTATCAACATTTAACAATAAAAGTACTAAAAAATTAAAATCTCAAAAATATATTCCTCAAAATGTAAGAGCAGAAGGTTTAAAACAAAGAAGTGGTCTCATTAATACTAGCCAGTAGCTCAATTCCTTCTTCAGGGTAGGAAGTGAGGGGGTAGGAGGATGGAATCCCTTGGTTTCTTCTCTGCTATCTAAACAAAACTTCAAGTTTCTTCTTTGAGATCTCTTCATGTCTACCTGCAAGCTATTATGTATTTTGTGGGTTTTATTGTGTGTGTTTTTGTTTGTTTGTTTTTTTTTTTCCTGGAGAACGTGAACAGAAGAATTTTAGCAAGCTGTCTTCACAAAAAATTGCCATCAGTTCTTTTATGAAAGAAGAATATCAACACTTTTTCACCCTGAATGTCACAGTGCCTAGATGAGATACTCTGATAATCTGGTATGTTGACACATCTTAAATACGACTGCCAGCAAGACCTCGAATTTCCTTTTTTCTCCTTTCCCTAAAGAAATCTGCTGCTGTATGAGCTTTGACATAAAAAAGGCTACTGCAAGATTAACTTAGTAGCAAAAAAATGTCATTAAAAACTACAGCTGTATGGCATTGATAGCTAAATATGCTAAAGCAGGGCAAATTTTTGAAATGCATATATCCTTTCAATGTCCTCCTCTGAAGCGTACACAGCTTTATTGCCTTGCCCTGCTCCAGAATTTGGATTTACACCCTATCCTAATCCCTCCAGAAAGGTGGGATAGCTGGAGGTCAAAATATAGATGAGGAAGATGACTGCAGTCAGATTGCAAAAGAGAATTTAATCTGCTCATGGTCACCTATTTGAAGGGTTGTTGCCAAATGTGTTTGTTCATCTGTCTAAAACATACCACCAGCAATAGTCTAGTACTTCCCCAACAGCTGGGCTAGGGGGGCACCATTTGTATGAAAATCTTAATTTGTGGACAAAATATACAACTGAATTCATTTAATCTGAGAAAAAAAAAAAAAAAAAGTCAAAGAACTCACATGCTATTCTTCTCTTCTTCTCCCCCCAAAGGAACGGTGTGTAGAGAGAAATGGGGAGGGAGCCCCATTTGACAGATGCTAGTCTTGTTTTCTAATCTTTATTGGCAAGAAGTCTGGAAGACATTTTGATACCACCATGGGTGTGGGTGAACAGTAACCTATACGGAAGGGAATAAATCACAGTGAATAGTCTGACATTCTACTATCAAAATCCAAGCAGTAAAATGAAGATTTGAAATCCTATTTTGAAACTAAAGTCAACAGGGTATTTGTATTCTCTGGCTAAAGCTTTATTATCAGTCACTCCATGATAGCAGGTTATGTGCACCAACCCCATGGTCTGCTGCAGATAATGACAGAGCTGACAGGATAACACCATGCTCAGATCAGCAAGAGGGAGATGTGGTTCAAAATATTAGATTCCACTGGAAACAGTTCCTTCATTTCAATCCTTCAGCTTACACACTGACGCTACTGAAGAAGTAGACATCTCGTGAGCCAAGTCTATCTCACAAAACAGAAATATTAGCATATAAAGGTTATACAGTACATCGCATCCACTTATTTCAGTTTTCTTAACCAGCAAACTTTCTGAAAAGTGACTTCCAGTCATTAATTCAAGAGAAAGACAAGTAAAAACAATAGCAAAAGAGAATCTTGAATACAGAATTATTTTCCAGTTTTCAAGTAGCTGGTCTTCAATCCAAACAGATGTGTTTCTGTACCACGTACAAGATTATTCAGCTGGTCTTTAAACAAACTGCTTGAGAGTAAGAGTTTAAGTTATTCACCTAGTGCACTTGTATCCATTAGATACAGCGATGTCCTGCCATAAAGGTCATGAAATTTCAACTTTAAGTTATCCCTTCAAGCTCTCAGATAATACCTAGATTACTATTCAGTTTATTATCCATACTCATTTTCTATGGATTTATTTCTCTTATTCTGGACAATCTTCAAGCCTTAGCTTGTACAGTTTCTACGTATAACTTCATAAACGTTTTGTCACTATGCATCCCATTCTTAACCAGCAAATTGAACACAAAAGCACTACAGTAAAATTAAACCTGAGCTACTCTAGCGAAGGAGTCTTGATCCATTTCCTATGTTGTTGAAGGTGAATTTATTTTAAATTGTTCCCAACCGTTGTTACCAAAAACTACTAATCCACCGAGTTTTCAGAGATAGAGCATTTTTTAAAGGACACAAGTTAAGAACATGATAAAAGAATCATTACAGCAGCTTATGTCCTAATCCAAACTCAATTAATGTGAACAGTTCTGAACAGGTCATTCAATCATTTCCTGGGCATTTTAGCCATTGATCTATTCCTGCATCTAATGTTCAAGTAGATAATACAAGCATAACAATATGTAAAACTCCAGTGAAGTGTAACACTAAATGTTCCCTTCCACTTCTACAACATCTACAACATTTTGGGCCCTTCACTACAAGAACTACATGGAGGTGCTCGAGCGACTCCAGAGAAGGGCAACAAAGCTGGTGAGGGGTGTGGAGAACAAGTCTTACGAGGAGCAGTTGAGGGAGCAGGGGTTGTTCAGCCTGGAGAAGAGGAAGCTCAGGGGCGACCTTATTGTGCTCTTCAGGTACCTTAAATGAGGCAGTAATGAGGTGTGGGGTGGTCTATTCTCCTACGTGCCTGGTGACAGGATGAGGGGGAATGGACTAAAGTTGCTCCAGGGGACGTTTAGGTTGGATATTAGGAAGAACTTCTTTACTGAAAGGGTTGTGAGGCATTGGAATGGGCTGCCCAGGGAAGTGGTTGAGTCACCATCCCTGGAGGTCTTTAAAAGACATTTAGATGTAGAGCTTAGGGATATGGTTTAGTGGACTTGTTGGTGTTAGGTTAGATGCTGGACTCAGTGATCTTGGAGATCTCTTCCAACCTAGATGATTCTGTGATCACGTTATAATGTAAAATCACATTAAGCTTTTCAACAAAGATCACTACTGCAGCTCTACCCCTTCCAGTAATAAGGAGTATTTTAACACTAAACAACAAGGTAACAGACGAGACAGGGTCTTACTAGCCAAAGGCAAATACTACTTGTTCACCAAGTAACTACATTTGAATATAACTTCTCTGCATTAAAAAAAGTATTAACATTTCACCTCTTGAAAGTGAGAAGTCACAACACGAAAGTTCCTGCTTGCCTTCCTTTTAGCCATATTTTTTAGAACAATACTCATTCACCCAGGAGATGACCCAGCCCGGCCTGCTATACAAAGCAGGCACAACAACAAATCACAGCCATGGTGCTCAGCGTCTTGTCCATTCACAGCTTGAAAACCTCCACAGACAAATTTTACAGACTCTCTGTGAAACCTGTTCCACTGATGGACTGTCCTCACAATGAAATGTTTTTTTCCTTATATCAATCAGCACCATTTTAATTTGTGTCCCTAAGGAAACCAGGCATCTGCAATCCAATTAAATATGAAGCTAGTATGGAGCTGGACCAAAGACGTAAAAGCAGGCCTTCCTCACACATGCAAGATGTTTCCAGAAAATTCATGCAAACCGGCAGCGAGATAGAAACCCTATTAGAAAAACCCAGAGAAGAAAATGCCACAGCGTAGCCCTTTTTAGGTATCAGATAATCTACACAGAAGCTGGATCTGCAGACATGTTCTTAGGAAGCCAACATTCACTAGCCCATTGCTCATAGAACTGTTTATAACAGCAAATTTATGAAGTGCTTACAGAATTTCATCCTTCCATATTATCTGGTTTGGAAATTCAATCATTTTTACTTTTTATACCTTCTCAACTAAGAAACTGCTTAATGAGTAACTCTGGAAAAAGAGTTGTAAAGATTGGTTTTATGAAGACAGCTTTTATTTCAGTCAGAAGCATTCTAAAAGGTTTCTTTGTCAGGTTATATTTCAGTGATACCCAGAGTTGACAAATACTAAAGAATTCTTTATTCTCATTTTAGTAAACTCATTTGAAGTTACTAAGTCAATTTTAGTTGAGAAAACAATAAAAACAATTCCATTGCTGAAAATGAAACGAGAGCAAGCAATCTATTAACTCTCAAAATCTAAACAAAAAACTCTGAATGACAAAGCAGACAGGAGGGTATGCACACTAAGAAACTGCCTCATAGAACCCAGGGTCAGCTTGGTCATGCCAAATTGTACTTCCATCAATTTTGTTTCAGTCAAGGACGATTCTGAAAAGCATACAAGCCCTCAAAGAAGTCATATCTGGATATCTGCTCAACTGTTACATGGATGGCTCCATTCCCTGGACTCTTATCTGTGCTTCTGAAATAGCCCTAACCAGATTTAGTAGTACATTGGTACCAAAGCTTATGCAGCCTTTGGAGGGGGAGAAGAAATACATTTAGCTTTCTATCAACATTTGTAGGTGTCTTAACAGCTTTGAAAGATTTAATTCCTAAAAAAAGGTCAACTGATTAGAATGGGTATTTTTTTTCTTTACTATTTCATTTGTTGTAAATTAATACTAAATTGATTACAGGGGAAAACAGATTAATAAAACCTACTAAGAGAAATTCTCAAACAAGATAACGTTTCTCAGATTTCAATTTTTATCCTAGCACAACTTGATAAAAATCTCAGGTAATATTTTTTTTTTCCTGCAACTAAATCAGAAACTTTCAGGGGTCGGGAAGTATACGTCTCTTCTAGTGACAGTAATGTTACTCTTTTCCTGGCTGTAAGTCACAAACCACTTAAAATAGTCATCTAATCCAACACAAGGATGGCCATCAATTCAGTATTTGCTAACAAAGTAGAAAGCACTGAGATATGTGATTATATAGATAACAGCATCAACCTGCATCTTATCTGCAAAGTCAAGACAAAACAAATTTGGATCACTAACTTTAGCTACCTTGGCTTAAATAAATACTGCAATTACTCTGAGAAACGGACTACATCCCTCAAGAGCAAGAAGCCTTCTTAGAGCGCTGTAGTATCACACAGAGCTTGACTCCTTTCCAAAGTCAGCAAGTCAGTATTAGCCAAAGATCAAAACCAGCAGGACACAAACTTCTGGAGGCCTGGAGCACATCTATTTCTAGATTACTCAAATCCAGCAGGGTTCATTAACACCATGCACGTGAGGAGAAGAGTCACATGCAAAGCCCAGCTATTCCAGGAAGAAGCAAAACTGTGTTCGTACTTCATTTATTGGTAATGGCATGACTCAAAGACATTTCACACCGATGCATATACAGATTCCATGGCATCGATAACCCACAACCTGAGTAATTCAGCAAGGGGACAGAACTGAAAATTATTTAAGACTGTGCTACAGGTTTCATTTGAAGGATTAAATCATTCAAACACAAACCAATTCTACCAGTGCTCATCAAGACTAACCCCAATCAAGAGATTTCCAGTGCTAAAACATAAGGCATTAGAACTGTTTTTATATGCTTTTTGTTTCTGAATATTTGCTATAGTTTTTAACCCATTAACATCCCTTAGCATTTCATTCATAATTTTGCACACACAGTAGTCATGCAGACATCACAGCTTTCTGGAAATAAAACTATCTCCAATATTCCTTTTGTCTATAAGTAATTAAAAGTTATCATCCACAGACTTTGAGACATGTAAAATCAGTTCCTTAGGTACTCCATCACTCAGTGGACAGAAACTGGAACAAAATGTGGTCCTAAGAAGCTGTTTAGGAAACACTAATCGTAAGGCATTAAAACTCTATGCTCAAAAACCTCATTACACTAATTTTAGTTCTTGATCACAGACAACCCAGAAGTCCCTCTTTCAGTCATGTGCACTGCAACATGGGAATGAGAGATTATTCTGAGACAGAAGAAACAGGTGGACATTGCTATTTTAATGAACCATGGCTGCAGTCTCCCCAAGGGACAGAGGCATCCAGCAGCCACACCAGGATGCCAAGGACCCCGGAGTCATGCCTTGCCTTTCTCCTGCTTTAGTCTTCTGCAGCTAGCTACATCCCTAGAAGCACATCAATCAACGAGTTACACCATGCTAGCACGCTGGCATTGTTTTGAAAGCCTCCGACTGGAGGACTGGGTGGGCTTTGGGGTGCCGGTAGCCAACAGGAGCCAACCTCGGGCCTGATGGGCCACAGTCCCTCTGACAGCTGCAGACTGCACCACATGGGATGGCTGGAGAGGCTTTGGCACAACAGCCTCCGGTACCTCGAGGTGCTTTGCCGGGATGTATGACTTGAGAACGTTACAGCAGCACCCCGGCTTACCTATAACAGCACCGACCTTCTCGCTGCCCAGCAGTGACCCCGGGCAGCCGGACCCCTGCCGTGCTCCCTCATCCCCCTCTCCCTGGAGAAGCGAGCCAGGGGCCAGACGGCTGAGAGGGGCCCCCCTCTCAGCCGGCATGGCATCCCCATCCAGCGGCCAGCGGGCCGGGATGCCGGCACGCCCCCGCCGCCAGCACCGCCCCCAGCTCCCCGCGCCCCCCTCGGGGCGTGCCGCCCGTGGGCTGCTCGGGCTGAGCCGCGCTGCACCTACCCGGCCGGGCTGCAGGGGGCGCCGCCGCCGCTCCGCCGCCTCACCGACGCTGCTGCTCCCGCCGCCTCCGCCGCCTGCCCGGTCGAGGGCCCGCTCCGCAGCCTCCGCCT